>NC_090934.1:563418539-563727587 GCF_040938575.1 Ambystoma mexicanum | reverse complement strand
GTAATGATTAGGAGAGGATAGTTTCAAACAATATATGAGGCGCATAGTACGAAGGAAAGAGCTGTGATCTTATTACTGGAAGCGGAAAATGCCTTCGATCCAATTGAATGGGAGTATTTGTTCTAGGTGCTGAGCAAGGTGGCCTTTGGTGTAGGTTTTTTAGGCTGGATTACATGGTTATATATTTGGCCAACAGCAACGGTCTTGACGAATGGGATAGGTTCTCAATCTATTAGTTTGGGAAAAGGGACACGTCAGGGTTGTCCTTATCCCTGCTTTTGTTTGTTATTGCAGTGGAACCATTGGCCGCTAGACTTGGGGGAAGTCTGATTGGAGTTGATGTTGGGGGAGCATGCCAAAAGGTTTGGTTATATGCTGATGACTTTTTGATTCTTAAAGAATTGGACAGCTCACTCCCAGCTTTGATGGAGCTTATTGAAGCATTTTCAAAGGTCTCTGGCTATAAGGTTAAATCTTCAAAGTTGGAAGCTTTGCCGGCTTCAAGCAACTGTCTTAGACCTTCAGCTATTTGAATTCCATTGGTGCAGCAGCGTTTGAAGTATCTGGCTTCTAAATAATGTGGAAACAATTATGGGCGAGAAGTCTGAGCTTGACAGGTGGAAACATCTTAATCCATCGTTGTGGGGGAAGGTACAGGCCCTTAAAATTATAAGCACACCTAGAATAAATTACGTTTTGAGTATGATCCCCTTATTCCCCAGGAGAGGTGTGTGGAAGGAGGTGAACAGGTTGATACAGGTATTCTTTTGGGATGATAAGCCTCCACATATTCAACTATGTAAGATTCAGTTGACTGGGGATAAAAGGGGCTTGAGTTTGGCTGGTTTTGCTGCCTACCATTTGGCATTTGCAGTAGGACATAGTTTACCATTTCTGGAAGGAACCCCCGATGAGTGGTGTCTGGCAGAGTCTAGTAAAATTGGCCCACTGGAACTAAAGGTGTTCTTGTCTACTAAGACAATAAGGAATTTTACAACAAACACGTTGACAGAGTATTTGAGAGAGGCCTGGGTAAAGATGGCCCGTGCGCTGGGCCATGATATGTACAGGACGTTGGACTTGTCCATTTGGTACAATCCAGGAATTAAGGAGAGAAAGTTCTGTTTTGGTCTGAATGGTACTTGAGTGGTATCTAGGTGATAGGCGATCTATTTGCGGAGGGGAAGTGGATTAGCTTTAGCCAATTTAGGGGGCAAGGGACCGGTAAGTCATACTTTGGGTGATTATCACATGCTCAAGAAAGCTGTTGATCCTAATAAAGGATTTGAGGAGAGTGGTCAGAGATTTCATTGTGAATAATGCTCGAGAAGTACATTTGGCTTCTAAAATATACAATCTTATTATCGGAGCCAGAGTAGGGAATAAACATTTATTGGAGTGTTGGTCTAAGAGACTGCGTGAGGTGTTCACTGATGCGCGGTGGATGAGGATTTGCAGAAATGTAGCTCCCTCTTTGCTGAATTTGGGGGAGAGAGCCAAGCAGATTAAAATTCTGCATGGGGTGTATTGGACGCCTGAATGACTGTGTAAGCGGGAGCTCACTGATTCCGATTCCTGCTGGGGTCTCACACATTTGACAGGAACTTTGGAACACATGTTGTGGGAGTGCTCTGGAGTGAGGTTCTTTTGGAGGGATTCATTTGTAAATTTTAACCTGGATTTGAGGGTGTCTTTGGATTTTGAGACCATGATCCTGGGGGAAGATTTACTGTTCGGCCACTGCCAGGCCACAGATGAGATGGTTGTTCCAAGCAGCCCAAGTAAGAAGTTGATTCTCAGGGGCTGGAAGTCTGCAACCCGTCCTGTGGTGGATGCTTGGCTACAGGAGATGCACAGAATGTCCTTGATGGAGAAGGTACTCTATACAGGAGTCAGAAAAAGTCCAAACTGTTTGAAGACATTTGGTGAAGATTCTTAACATTGGTTTGAGATTTGGATATTTAAGGTAAGGGAGAAGGAGGGGTGAGGGGGAAGAGGGCACACTTCAAGTTGGATTATTATCTTTCTTGCGATTTGTTTGATGGAATGTTCTTGTTACAATGTACATTAAAAGAAAAAGAAAGGATTTTTTGTGTTTTGTAGGTAAGCATTTTAAGGCTAGCTTTATGCATGGGTTCCAGTGGGGGACCCATTTGTGTGGTTAGGACATTTAAATTCCACCCGGGGTGGGTGGGGGGCTGTGTGGGTGGAATTGGGGGATACATTCTTTTAATCCCTTCTGTAGAAGCTTTGACAACTGCAACCTTCCACCAGGACACTTTGCTTTGCTTTAATCTAATTATACACTAGACCTGAGTCTAATAAGTATAGCAGGCAGTGCACAATATTAGAAGGTGAACAGTCATGAAGGGGATTGCCATTATCTATTTTACACCATATCACAAAATGTTTCCATTTGTTGAAGTAGCAGTGCCTTGTGCTCAGCTTAAATGCTTCTTTTAAGATGTCCATTCGTTGTTGAGGAAGGTTGAGGTATCCGAACTCTATGACCTCTGGAGCCAGGCTGCTAACTTGAGTGTTTGAGGATGTGGATGGAGGGTTGCTCCTTGATGTTGTGACAGCATGTTGTAAGGGGTTGCCAACTTTATTGGTGGGCAAACTGGCATCTTCAGTAGGTGTGAGAACCAGGTTTGGCACACCAACGCTGGAGCTATTAGGATCATCATGAGGTGTTCCTGGTGTAATTTGTGGATTATTTTCTTCAGCAATGGTGTTGGAGAGTGGGGGAAAGAGCATAAGCAAATCTCCCTGACCAATTCTTCCCCGGTGCGTTCCCGTTGGACTCTGTCAGGGGAAACATGGATGTGCACGCAAAGCATTTTGCGTTGTCTTTTGTTGCAAAGAGATCTATGTCTGGGTGTCCCCACTCTGAAAATATGTTGTTTAAAATGTCTGTGCGTAATGCCCACTTGTGTTTGGAGGGTAACTCTGGGTTTCTGCTCAACACTTCTGCCAGACAGTTGTGTTCCCCTGGAAAATGTGACAGGAGGAAATTTATATTTTTAGAGCCCATGTCCAGATTTTCTGTGCTAGTTTGGACAGATTGAATGCATACCGCCTTGTTTGTCGATGTAAAACATGGCGGTCGTGCTGTCTGAGGACTAGAACTTTCTTGGCTGATAACTGGTGTTGAAAGGCTTGCAAGGCATTGAATATCCCCAGCAACTCTAGGATGTTGACATGCTTGCTCCCTAGAGAATTTATCCACCTGCTGTGCGCGGTTTGGTGGAGATAATGAGCTCCCCACACTGAAAGCGATGTGTATGTTGTTAGAGTGACATCAAATGTAGGGTTGAGAAAGGGTTTGCCGAAGGGTAGCACTTTGAATTGGTAGTGAGTGGACCCTACCTTCAATCTCAAGTACTTTCGGTGCATGGCAACACTGAAATGTATAAATCTTTCATGTCCAATGTTGCCATGTAATCCCCCTTTTTTAAGAGAGGAATTACCTCCTGCAGGGTTGTCATTTTGGGGTTTGACATACATGTTTGCTGGACGAAGGTCTAGCACAGGGCGCATATTTAAGTCTTTATTTGGAACAAGGAAGTACACTGAATAAATACCCTTTTTTACCTCGTTTTGGGGAACCAGTTCTATTGCTCCTTTTTTGAGAAGAGAGCAGACTTCTGCTTGAAGAATTAACTGGTGTTCTTTTGACATTTTCCTGGATCTGTGCGGATTAGCGCATAGTATCTCTAGGAATTCGATGAGCTAGCCTGCTGACACGGTTGACAACATCCACTTGCCTGTTGCGATTCCCTCCCATGCATGGAGGAATTGTGAAATGTGACCCTCCTACTGGGGACATTTGGGAGGGAACCTGAATGTCTGTGTCAATGTTTAGCTGGAGTTGAGGAGCCACTAGCTGCTGCACCTCTACCCCGTTCCCTACCACAACTATATCCAAATTAACATTTGCAATGGAAGCTAGAGTAGCCCCTGTACTTCGAGTAGAGTGGACTCTTGGTGTGAAAGGTAAGGATTTCTTGGATAGTGAATAGCAAACTTGGATGCATCTAATTATCCACTTTGAGAATGCAGACTTGGAGACTGGATCTCCTTCCCTACCAGCTGCAATGTAAACTGTTAGGGAAAATTCTCAGAAATGTGCTAATTCCACTCAACCTGAATGACTCTTCTTCCCTCTGACATTGTGCTTTACCTTTCCTTCCTGGATGGGGTTAACTTACTTTGCATTGGGGGGTTCCAAAGTACTTGCTTCAGAATAATTGTGTGATCTCTTGTCGTATTCTAATAACCCCTTTTCTTTAACACTCATCTCAGTATTGCTTTAAATGTACCAGTGATATATTCATGTCCACATGTGACCTAGTTATTTAAGTCACCTGAAGGTGTAGGACGTGTCTGTGTGCCATCCCAAATGGGTATTTGCTGAGTTAGAGAAACTAGGTGTGTGTATTTTGGAGCGTATTTGTGCGTTACTGTCATATTGCCCCTTCTGAAGAAGGCTTATTCAAACTGACTGTTAATAGATTCCACTGGTGATTTACAGATGAGCTGTGCTCTGTATGGGACCCTCCTGTACTTGTGCAATGTTATATTCGGGGCACTTTGGGCATTTTTCGGCCTGCGCCTATGTGGTTTCTCTCCCCATTCCCCTTCTGTGTTTCTTGTGCGTTCCCTCGTTCCTCCCGCCTCCCAGACCACCCCCCTCCCCAGATTGGTCCAGTGTTGTGTGCATCGGTTTAGGCCCGTCTGCCCAACGCAGTCGCCATTCCACCGGCGCTTCACAGTTGAGCTGTGCTCTGTATTGGACCCTCCTGGGCATGTGTGATTTTATATTTGAGGCCCTTTGGGAATTTTTCAGCCTGCGCCCATGTGGTTCCTTTCCCGTTCCCCTTCCGTGTTTCTTGTGCCTTCCCTCCCTCCTCCCAGACCACCCCCCTTCCCTGATTGGTCCATTGTTGTGTTGTGTGCAACGCTTTAGGCCCGTCTGCCCAGTGCAATCGCCATTCCACCGGCGCTTCACAGGTGAGCTGTGCTCTGTATTGGACCCTCTTGGGCTTGTGTGATTTTATATTTGAGGCCCTTTGGGCATCTTTCAGGCCTGCACCCACATGGTTCCTCTCCCATGTTTCTTGTGCCTTCCCTGCCTCCCAGACCGGCTCCCTCCCCCGATTGGTTCATTCCTGGTATTAATTGACCTTCCCTTGGCATCCCTTTGTCCGGCAGCCCCCTGCAGCTAAGGGCCCCTAGGCAAAGGGTGGCTCCTACTGCAGCGGCTCCAGCTTGTGTCTGCAGGTGTCAAAAGGGGAAGCCAGTGGCCAGCCGTCAACCTGCTGTAACTAAGTAAGGTAGGTAGGCCTGGGTTAGGTATTGAACCTCACTCTACCCTGAAAACCTGTCCATATAGCAGACTCTCAGACGTTGGTGTGTTTTCTCCTGTTTTAATTGCACTGTGAAAGTATTTTAAAAGTTGTACTGTGAAACCTAGGCCTTTTTCCACACTTTCAGGACTCTCAGACTTAGGTGTGTTTTCCCCCGTTTTAATTGCACCGTGAAAGTATTGAACAAAATTGTATTGTGCAAGTAGTGCCGTTCTGGGGCTCTGCCTCCTAGCAAATCAATCATCTAGCGAACATCAACCACTATCAATGCGCCTGTTGTCTTGTCCAATTGTCAACTTGTCTCATCTCACTGTCTACTCTGCTTGCGCCCTGCCCTGTGTACTTCCCTTGTGTTCTCTCCTACCCCTTCCCACTCCCTTTCTTTTCTCTCCTCTCCTCTCCTCTCCTCTCCTCTCCTCACCCTATGGTGCTCTCTGTCTCTCCTATCTTCTCCAACAGCTTCTCTATCGACTATCCTGCTCTCAACTAAATCTGGTAGGCAGAAGTTCAAAAAGGACATCCTGGTCTCCAACCCAGGCCTCCCTATCGCTGACACCTATACCAGTGCCTCCTCCAGGCAAACTTTCACCGACATCCTCTTTGGCGTTCCCTCGCCGGACCTATGGACTTTTCATATGGTCTCGGTGCTCTCTCCCTTCTCTTCCTCTCCCATTAATAGTGGCACCCGGTGGGAGGCCCTCTTGGCCTCCTTCCACTCCTCTAACGTCATCATTAATGTCCACCTGAATGGTACCGTCTTGGTCCAAGGGCCTCAAGCCAACTTTCTCTTTTATAGAAGATTCCCGCGCCTCATCAATTTCCTTTCTTCTCCTGCTGTCACCTCTCTCCACTCCACAGCTTCCTCGCCTACACCTTCTGTCTCCCCCTTGGCTACCTTGCCCTCTCCCCTTCCTCTTCTGCCCGCTCTCGGCTACTTCTACACCTCCGCTTGGCGTACCTCTGATTTGTACCCCTGCCCGGAAGTCTTTCAAGGACAGCAACCTTATCCATATTACCACTCTCAATGCTCGCTCAGCTGTCAAAGACTCCTCTGACATCTGCCACCTCCTTGAGGAACTTGACCTTGATGTCCTCGGTCTCACCGCGACATCGTTCATGGCCAGCTCTGTCACAAGCTTTGACACTCTCCTCCCTGACGGCTACAAGATCCTCTCCGCACCCAGATCCAACTGCTCCAGAGGGGGTGTAGCACTGACCTCCCCTGAGTGGATTCCTGCCTCTGTCATTCCTACACAGGCCTACTCCTCTTTTGAATGCCTCGTCTGTATCTCTCTATCTCCTGGCCATTCCCTTACTGTGACCAGCATCTATCGGCCACCTGGTCAGATATCCTCCTTCCTCTCTATGTGGGTGGACCTCTCCTCTTCCCTCCTGGTCTCAACCACTCAACTCCTCCTTCTTGGAGACTTCAACATCCACCTGGATGCTTCCTGTCCTTCCACTGGTTACTTTCGTGACCTCTGCGACTCTCTCTCACACTCTACTCTCCACTCTGGCCCGACTCACTCTGGATGTTCTGATCTCTTCAGACCTTCCCCTTTCTATCCCTCTCACCACTCCTCTCTCCTGGAGTGATCACTTTCTCCTTTCCTCCATCTCACCCTCTCTACCAACCCCAGCACTGCCCCCTACCTTTTTCGGGTATCCGACTCATAAAGCGTGTGTCAGTTGAAGCTTTCGCCACCACTTTCTCAGCTCCCCCTCCCTCCTTGGCTGTCTCACACCCTGACGCAGCCATTTCCATGCTCCACTCTTCTATATCTGATACTCTCAATGTTCTTGCCCCGGTCATGAGCATCCGCTTGAAGCCCAAAGCCAAGTGCAACTCTTGGTACGACTCAGACCTCGTCACCCTTAAACGCAAGTGCAGGGTGGTGGAGAGGAAATGGTGTGCTTCCGGTACATCCTCTGACAAACTGGCCTGCTGCCTGATCCAAAGGCAATACCGGCTCTACGTCCGCACCAAAAAGAGAGCCCACATCTAAGCCCGCGTCTCTGTGGCATCTAACAACTCGGCCGAAATCTTTAAAATCTGTAAGGAGCTGGCCAACCCTGCTGCAGTCTCTACCTCTCCTGTCCCCTCCCGGGCCCTCTGCACGGCCATGGCTTCTCATTTCATCTCTAAAACTCAGGACGTCCTGTCCTCTCTCTCTCTTCCTCTCCCCCTCCTCCCTGCTTCGGCCACCTCTCCTCCCTCCTTCTCTGCCTTTCCCCTGCTCTCCTCAGACGAGATTTCTAGACAAGTCAGATCTATGAAAATCTCATCAAAACAGGTTCACCCCTGTTCCTCCAAAACCATCAAGGACCACATCGACACCCTGGCTCCTGCTCTGGCTGATTTCTGCAACCACTCCGTCACTGGAGTCTTCCCCTGCCCCCCCTGAAGCACTCCCTTGTGCACCCTCTTAAGAAACGCTCTGCCGGCCTTTCCTGCCCTGCTCACTATCATCCAATCTCCATCACTCCGTTCCCAGGCAAACTCCTGGAAAAGCTGGCCATCCCCCAGCTTAATCCTCACTCTGAATCTGTTGGTTGTCTCCATGACCATCAGTCTGGCTTCAGAGCTGCCAGAAGCATGGAAACTGCTCTCCTGAACATCTGTGAAGACCTGCTCTCCAACCTCGATTCCAACACCCCTTGTGTCCTTCTCTTACTCGATCTCTCTTCTGCCTTTGACAGGGTCAACCATGCCATCCTGCTCAACCGACTCCGTGATAACCTGGGTATCACCGATCAGGCTCTAGCTTGGCTGACCTCCTTCCTCTTCGATCGACCCTCCCAGGTCCAACTTGGACCTTTCCTCTCTTCTATCTCTATCTCTACCTGTGGAGTTACCCAGAGGTCTAACCTCTCTCCCTGGCTGTTCAACCAATACCTGGCACTTCTTGCCCACCGCATTGCTGCTCTCTGCCCCAACTTTCATTGCTATGGGGATGACACCCAACTCATTTTCAGGCTCCCTTCGGCCACCTCTTCTCCTTCTCTCATCTCTGACTGTCTGGCCGCCATCCAGGAGAGACCTTCCCCATGGGACCAGGGCGGTGCGTCCACAGTACAATAGTCCCCCTGGGGGTGGTGCACCAGGGGGAGGATCACATGAGCGAGGAAGCCTCTTATGGGATTAGGGACGACGAATCCCAGAGAACGCGGTATACCTCTGCTTTATTAGACACTCCCGTTTTCCCCAAGGCAGTTTTTATTGGAAGGTCAACCAACCTAGTATGTTAGACCAGACTAGCGGCCCTGAAAATACAAACTGCCTTCCATATAACTCCAAAACAAGTACTGTGAAGAAGAAGATGACCATGAGTATGAAGATCACTTCAGAAAACCAGAGTGAACGGTCTAGTCGCTCACAGAACTGTATTGGTCAAAGGAAATACAAAATAGCAGAGGAAAACCAACATGGAGAGAGCCATCCTCCCGTTGGGAAACCTGTGAGAGGCCGACCAGGCGAACATGGGACTGCAGCAGGAGACACTGTGAATGGAGGCATACGGGAGCGCAAAGGTAGACCAGAGAGAAGGAGCTACTCGCAAGGCTGCTCGAACAAACCTCTGGGCATCCCCAAGTCTGGCAAACCACCGGAGAGCAAAAGTGCAGCCCAAGAAGGGAGCAGAGACTGGCGGCGCAACCGCCAACGCAAAGCGGAACCCGAGGGCGGCTGGAGACAAACGGTCCGGCCCCAGGAAGAAGAAATGACCAGCGAAGACATTGCTGTCCATGAACTAACGCCTGAATGCTTCCAGAGCCTCAGAGCAATCCACACAAACAGGTACGTGGGCAGACCGAGAGGTGCTGGAGGTCCGGGAGGAATCGGGGAACAACTGCAGAACACAAAACTAGAGGGTCTGGGACCCACAACCATATGAAATCCAGAGAATAAGAGGGTCTAGGCCCCTGAGAGAAACAAAGACAGTACATAAGGAAGCATTGGCTTGGCAGGAGAGTAAACCAAGCTATTGCAGCAATGCATTGCGAGTCTGGGACCAGCATCTATATGAGAGTCACAAAGGAGGGTCAGGGACCACGAGAGAAACAGAGCCAGTACAGAAGGAAGCATGTGCTTGGCAGGAGAGTAACAGCAAAGGATGACACTAATAGGCAAAACAAGAAAAAAAAGAATGAATACCGAAAAAGAAGTGAACTATCTCTTAAATCAGAGTCCAATAATGTCCATTGGGCTTTTCACGAAGTCTAAGTCTAGAGGTTGTCCATCAGCATAGCGCTTGAACTAGGGTTAGCGAAACTACATGATCGTCCCACTGACCACTTGCCCGAGACCATACACGCACTTTTAAAGAGGCAAGATTGAGTTGACTATTACCCTAGCAGGTTTATTAGCCGCAGATCAGAGAAGCCGCGCACAATCGCTCCGCTAATCAGCTGCCGGAAGCGTGATGGAACCAACCGTTATGAAAATGGACAGCGAACGAATAACCAACAACAAGGTAATAGCCACACAAACCGGCTCCAAGCACAGCCGAACACCATAGGCAGCAAATATGAATATGTTATCCGCTTTAACTGAGACTCCATATTACAGAATGAATCGTGGAAAAACAAAATGAATAAACATATAAATACAAACAAATTAATTAATAAAGACTATTACTCGTAATTTCTGATGGGCAACCTACGAGCAAAATACTCCCTGGATATGAAGCACATACACAGTATATGGGCCGCGAGCCGCCGAGCCACCCAGAGCTCAAGCAGGCTAAAACAGGCACTTCTAAGGCACTTCCAGCGGCTCACGCAGGGGCGTGTGCTCGTGCCTGTTATAGGAAGTTGCCTGGCCTGAAGCGGCAGGGGCATGGCAAAGGATGACACGAATAGGCAAAAAAAAAGAAAAAAAATAATGAATGCCAAAAAAGAAGTGAACTATCTCTTAAATCCAAGTCCAATAATGTCCAATGGGCTTTCCACAAAGTCTAAAGTCTAAGAGTCTAGAGGTTGTCCATCAGCATAGCGCTTGAACTAGGGTTAGAGAAACAACTACTAGATCGTCCCACTGACCGCTTGCCTGAGACCACTGTTTCGCTAACCACCCTTGCATTGGGTGCATGCCTAACCGTGCCAGTGGAACCAGGTAAATGCATGAAACCATCATCCCGAGCAAGAGAATTGCTTTGCGTATGGTTATTTGGTGACCGGTTAGAAGCAGAGGTATTTGCGGCAGAATGTTTTGTACTCTTTAGTTTGACAGGAAGACTAGCCCCTCTCCAGTCTTTATGATAGCTCCTAAGAAATGTTTGGTTTTGCTTGGAACAAGACTATTTTTTCTCGTTAACTGACAATGCCAGTTGGAACAGAAGATTGATTGTTCTTTGCGTATTTTGCTTGCAAATTTGAGGGGATTCCCCTGTTATCAGCCAGTCGTCCAGATAAGGGTACACTGGGATTGATTCTCTGCGTAGGTGCGCTGCCACTGCCGCTAGTACTTTGATGAATACCCTTGGAGTGGAGGCGATGCGGAACGGTAGCACCTTGAATTGGTAGGGTTGATTTGCTATTTTGAAGCGCATGAATTTCCTGTGCGCTGGGAACATTGAAATATGAAAGTAAGTATCTTTTATGTCCAAGGTTGCCATGTATTCCCTCTGTTTTAGCAGTGGGATTACTTATTGTAGCATTCCCATGCGAAACTACTGAGGCTTGACATAAGTGTTCGCAGGGCGCATGTCTAGTACAGGGCGCATTGTTAGGTATTTATTTGGCACAAGGAAGTTAATTGAATAGATACCCTTGTTTACCGGGACGATTTCTATGGTGTCCTTTAGCAGCAGTGCTTTGACCTCTTCCAGCAGAATGCGCTGTTCCTCCTGTTTGTCTTGGCAGGTGGTTGGGTGGTGTTTGTATGAGTTCTATGTAATAGCCTCCAGCCATGGTGGAAAGTACCCACTTTTCTGACGTGATCCCCCTCCCATGCGTGGGTAAACTGAGAAAAGCAACCTTCTACTGGAGAGGCATAGGAGGTGACATGTAGCGGGTGGTCATTGCTTGGGGGGGGGGGTGGAGCCTCCTCTGGAGGAGGATCTGCCTCTACTTCTGGACCTTCTGTGCTCCCTTTGAACATTTTTGTTGGGAGGACTGCCCCTGCGAGGAAACCCAAGATGAATTTTGCCTGCCTTGGTTCTAGTTGGAGGACCGCTGGTAGTTTTGTCCTCTAAAACGGCATGTATTAAACCTGTCTCTCTGCACAAAGGGTTTGTTTGGGAGTTATCCCAGGGATTTGAGGGCATCATACTCCTCTTTAGCACTTTTCAGTGCACCCTCGATTGCTTTACCAAATAAGGCGTTGGGCTCAATTGGCATATTTAAAAGGGTGGCTTGGGTTTCCAGCTTGAAATCTTATTTGCATAGCCATGCATGGTGTTTGATGAGGGTACCCCCTCAGCTACTATCTGGCCTGCATTGTCTGTGGCATCCAGATATATTTTTTTAGGATGCAGCTTGCCACCGGTTTACCTTCAACTACTATTTGTAAAAGCAGAGTCTTTAGCGGCTCTGGGACTGAGTCGATCTGTTGTGATAGGTCGTCCCACTTGTGGCAATTATAACGTGCTAGTAGCGTAGAGTTGTTAGCTATCCTCACTTGGTAAGCAGCTGAGGAAACTAATTTCCTGCCTAGGGTGTAAATCTTTTTGCTCGACTTGTCAAGAGGGGCTTTGGCAGAGGCTAAAAGGTGTGCCCACTCTCTTCCTTGTGGTGGTCACTACGAGTGTGTCAGGCTTTAGCTGCCCCCTGATGTACAATGGGTCTGACCGGGGTGGTCTAAACATCTTCTCAATGCGAGCGTTGACTTCCCTTGTCAGATTGGGGGTAAGTAGAGAGGGCTGAATGTGCCTTTGGGTAGATTGGAGCAGTGGAATGAACTGTGCTGCAGATCATCCCTGAGGATGTCCTCTACAAAGTCTTTATCGACTTGTGCCTCCTAGGTATCGATATTAAAGTGTTCTGCAGCTATTAAAAGAAAATCATTATACTGCAGCTGGTTATCTGCAGGGGAATCAGCCCCTGGTTGGTCAATATGGTCTGGAGATTGAATGATGTATGCATCATCATCATGTAAAGGAGGAGCCAAGTACCCCACCTCAACCATCTCGCCCTTATTGCCTATATGTTGGGGACCAGAGAGTGAGACACGTGCGGTACCAGTGAGAATACCGATACCAAGAAGAATCCTGGAAGCAAGGTACCCATTGAGGAAGCCATACCAGCAAACGAGACAATACAATGGCCATTTAAACGAGATTACAGAAGAAGTAGAACAAATTGGTGACTTCACACGAAGTGAAGCTGACATACCTAGAAAAGATGCAGAGACAAGAGAATGGATATATTCTATAAGGCATCAAGAAAGCAGTAAGGATAAGTGACATCTCAGGCTTGAGGTGAAGAAGCTTATGCCGCAGAAACAATGACGATATCAAGTAATTTTACATGTGTACAGATGCAAAATTAACGGAAGCAGACAAAGTAATCTTAAGGCTAGATATGTAGTGAATAGATTGCAGCATGCACCAACATATACATATATAGAAGCAAATAAAGTATGGATGATCCACTATGTATTATAAGCAGTGCTGGACTAAATAAATAAGGCCTCTTTTACAGTGTGTCGCAGTTGAAAAGCAATTGAAATACAGAAGTGAATCTCTGAAGGGGAGGTTGGATCAACCCCAAGAAGCCAAGGTCGTATGAGCTAAAATGAGCAGAAAGTAGTTACAATCATGTGAAAGAACGAAACTCCTGTTCAAAGTACATGGTAGAAAACAAAGACGACGTCAGGGGTCTATTAGGAAATAGTATTTTAAATGCACCAGAGCTCGAATTTGTGGTCTTCAGTCACATGGAAGGATGAGACTGGACAAACATGACAAACCACACCTACACAGGGAGGAAGAGCGTGCCTCCACTGCCCTGGATTCTCCAGAGCAAAGAGCATTTCCAAGGCCGAGTTTAAAGGCCTAATTGACAGCAGGCCTCTGAGGTGATGATGGATGATATGCTAATTGGTGAGAAGCAATGGCTATGAGCAGCTCACCAGCACCTGGAAATCCAGACTGTGTGCTGCTAACATAGGTGGAAAAGTACTGACGGGGGTTTGTAAGTCAACCAATTGTATGGGGGCCACGTAATTAAGGGTCCTATAGTTTGTGTAGCCAATGGGACGTCATACATTTAGTGACGTTCATAGTGACATGTTTGAGGGGAGGGCTTAGTTGCCCTACCTGATGTTAAGGAGCCTATCACTCTCAGACTAGTATGGAACGTATACCTAGATGTTCCTTAAAACCCAATCACAATTGGCATTAGGTTTTTGTAGTTTGCCACGTAGGATGATGTAAGTTATATGTAGGTTTTCACTATAAATATGTTGTTTTTTATAAAGATCATTGAGACGATGCCAAGAGACGTCATTAGATGTCTGTTGTACTCCCTGTTTTAGATAATTGCCAATAAAATTGTCAACTTTGCAAACTTCCTGAGTCGTTTTGATTATTGATGTTTGAGTATCTTCTGCATCCCCATTCACCTCATAGTATTGCTACCTTGTCTTAACGGGCTTAGTCGGCTGTGCCATTCATGTGGTAGCAGAGTGGTGATGGTTAAAAATCCATCGAGATAGTAACCTTTGGGTTCCCGGTAATATCGAACGACCTCTGCCATTTAACTGAAAAGACTTGAAGCTCCCTGTAGATAGCGGAACCCGTTTTTAAAAGCTGGCAAGCGCAGGTTAGACAGGTTCCTTGTTTTCAGGCAGTAATACCCCTCTCGTAGTCTACAGGAAGCTGAACGGACGGAAGGTTGAACCGGCCAATATACAGGCGACGATCCCGAGAATTGGAAGACGAAAATACGAATGGTCAGTAGAACTAAATGAGATGGCAAAATTGTGAATGGGCAATAAGTGAGAAGAGTGATAAGGGGTACACGATTAATGGAGGGAGGTGGGAATAAGTGACTTGAGACGATGAACTCGAAGTATTAAGTAATTGCAAGCAATTAAGATATCGTGAGGAAAGGAGACACGATAGAGTAAGCCCAGTATCCTGGGTCGTAAAGACGTAACAGAAGGAACCATACCTAGAGCCCCATAGCGGGTGATGTAGAAGACGTACTCGTTTAAAGACTTGTCTAAAGAGGATGGTTCACACTCCGTAGGAGTATTTTTAGGTGTAGGATGAAGAGTTTTGAGGATCATAGACTGAGATATATGTGGCCGGTCGAGTACATCAGATTGTCTGTTTGTTCTATGAGATTGAAAAAATATATATGCAGTAAAGACGAATTAAGAGACGCGAATAAGGAAATAACAAAGATTTAAAGAATTAGGGCCTAATTCACAGAAGCATTTTATAATGGCAAAACCCCATTGGAAAACATTCTGTGAATTAGGCCCTTCATTATTTATTTGATGAACTTGCATTGATGGCATTGTTTTCTTGAACAAAGTAGATTGGAGTAAAACGTGTTATAGAGGGTTTGGAGCCTGCAACGATTGGTGCATGCTCATATTGTTTTATTTTTCTGAAACGTATTTATTTGCAAAGAGTAAACGTGAGTATTGACAGTCAAGTGTGACGTGTCAAAATGGAGGATATTACTCCACTTGCACATCTCTGTAGACAGCTGACAAAACACGCTCCTAAGCTTAAACAGTATAGTGCGGAGTGGGTCAAGGCCACAGCAGACAAGATGTTGATGCCGTGGCCACAAAGGGTATCACCACCGAAGGCAATTCTGCAGCACCTGACGACATTTTGCATGCAGCATGCATGGGAAAAAAGGTAGATAAAAGGTTAGCGAGCTTAGAGCTCTGAAAGATGTACAAGGAGGAACGAGAGGAGCTGCCTCCTGAAGGCTGAATACTTAACATATGCAAAGGGCGGGGTGAGGAGCCTTCTTCTCCCCCTGCCGCGCCTGAAGTAAATGGCGCTAGTACGAAGGAAAATGACAGACTGTACCCATTAAGAGAGCTTAAGGCAGCGACAGGGTACAGTAATCCGGCATATGAGTCGCCTGCGCACAGCGGCGACGAGGGCCCAGAAAAGATTCCCGAAAGAGATGTAACCTCTAAAGTCCTGAGGGACAAAAAGAGAAAAGACAAGGAGAGAAGTGATCGACCAATTACTTCCTTAGACCTACGACGGGGAATAAAGAAATGGGACTCAAACTCGAATGTAAGGGCATCGAGGACGTAAGGCAAAGGGAAGATCGAGATGAGCGAGATAAAAAGGACAAGGAACAAAAAGATTAAAGGAGGATGGGGCAAAAAGTAAAGACAGGCAAAGACGAGAACAGTTGTATCAAGAAGAACAGCTGAAAAAGCAGGAGACAGCAGAGGAAATATGATAACAGACAGAAGGCAAGCGAACAACAAGAGAGACTAGAAAGAAAGAGGAGGAGGAAGAGAAAGTTAAGGGATAAGAGAATACAAAGGCAAAGAGATGAAGAAATACAAAGGGCAAATGAGAGAAGAGATATGAAAAGAAAGGAAGAATAAAGAGTAAGGGAAGAAGCAAGGAACCAGAGAGAGTTTGATGATGAGATGGAATGAAAGAGAAGGCAGAGAGCAGGCGATTTTGATCACATGGAAAAGCAATTCATGGAACCTAATCCAGTAGTGGATATAAAAGAATTCTTCCCAGAGCACTAACCAATGCCAGATGCGTCTAAAGTAAATCTAGAGGATGAGTTCGACCCTAGAAGGATTGGGGATGCGATCGACGAAGTCTTCATGATATGAAGACTAAGAAAGAATTGACAGGAAAGGGCAAAAACGATCGTCGAGAGCACGCAGTTATACGACAGAGAGGGAGGCTTGTGTAGTTTGGAGCCCAAAGAGCTGTGTTTGGACAGACTGACTGAATAGAAGCGAAGAGGAGAGAAGCCACACAAGTTGGGGGCAGGATATGCCAGATGAAGAAAGGGAAACCTTCCATGGAGAGGAGGAGGGCAATGCATGTGGCCCTAGGAGCAGGTTTTTCAATGGACAAAGAAGTGAGATGGTTGGATCTAGATACACCTATATCATGAGCGTCAGAGCCTTTGACACGAGTAGGCTGACCTAGAAGGTGATCCCATGGGGAGAGGGGGGACTCGCCACCTTATGTGAGCAGGTTAAGACCCTGCCAGGAAGAAGGCGGTGCAGTGCCATTGTCCCTTCTGTGGACAGGTTGACTATGAAGGATAAATATGAGTTTTGGATTCCGCAGTTTCCTTTGTTAGAAAAGGGAGGGGCCAGATCACAATATATACCGTGGCCAGAGAAGGATAAGGATCATTTAAGGTGCAAACTCCTGAGCTTAACTTCGGGTGTTGAGATATGGATACATGAGTTAGAAAAAATGGTTCCATGTGTTAATATCCCCATATTTTTGCGGCGATATTAAGGCATGGAACCTGCGGGGAAACCCCTGCTCCCAAAAACCCCAAAAATTATCCGCCCCAAAAATATCGCCTATGGCCGTTCCAGACGACCATATATACAGCAATATTTTTGGTGGGGATAATATGTAGTGATACCGAAAAAATTACAGGAGGAAACATGTTAGCTATAGGGGACATTAAAGGTCTCCTAGTTGCCATTCTTGGGGAAAGAGCAGACTACATTTGGTCAAGGGCTGGGTATTCAAGTGTCACTGCGGTAAACACGGCTCAAGATGGAGCACCGTTCAACAACTGTAGGGCTGCAGTTTGGAAAGTGCTGTATCCGGACATATCAGATATGGGAGCAATAATGATGAAAAAGATGCAGGAAGGGGATGATCCGCTTGTTTACATTCAACATTTTCAGGAGGAATGGGCTTCGGAGACACGCGAGTCTTGGGAAAGTCTATACCTGTATTTTATCATATACTATGCCAAAGGCTGGCAGACGCAGTGCAGAAGCAGCTCAAGAAGTTAGTGGGCATGGAGGCTAAAACACGGTCAGAACTACAGCTGACCATCACACATTATTGCAGACTGTTGCAGGAAAAGAATAGCAAAAAAGACAATGCTAGGAAAGGTGAAGAGGCTAAATTAGTGCAGAAAAGAATTGTTGAAATACGCCAATGAAGGGGCCATGTTGACTAGCGGAGAATGCCCAGGTGCACAACAAACAGTAGGCACAGGCATGGCACAGGTTAATTACCAAAAGGCAGTATGACCAAGGTAACAATGGGCTCGTAAAAAGAGGAAGAGGCTTCCAGAATAATCAAGACGGCTTCCAAAATAATCAGGGACATTTCCAGAATAACCAAGGTGGGTTTTCTAATATGCAGAATGATGGTCAAGGCATGCAGGATGGGCTTGGAAGGTGGCCTACTCCTGTATGCTGGACATGTGGTAGGTCAGGACAGATTGCACAGATGTGTAGAAGCCAAGGATCCGTACAGAGCGGACAATTCTCAAGAGGGGGGAACGTATACCCGCCTGCATACACTTAACAGAACGTAGACTTGATCAAAATCAGACAGCGCAGCAGACACAAGCACCGAGAGTGCAGCAAGATGTAGAAACGCGGCAGACAGCAATGAATCTGCCGCAAGGGAAGTCGCAGAATTCGCCCAAGCCAGTTAGGCTTTTCTGTGTAGCTGAAGCTCTGCTACTTTTAATCTTGGAATCTTTGCTGCTAATACAGAACTCTGCTGCTAATATAGAAATTGTGCTGACCTTCTTACCCACAATCTGGTTTTAGCTCTCTATTTTTAGCACATACTGTTTTTAGCATACTATCACTTTTATCATTGTATTACTTCATTATATTGTATAGCTGTGACCCACGTGACGTACTGAAATTCTGCAGTGAAGCTATTTGACTTCTGCAGTTGTTAAAGGCAGTTACGTGCCCACCGTCATAACAGAACTACAAGTACCATCATACTTGTAGTTCTCTACTCTATCAAATTTACCCGACATGCGCGTCAGTGCTGGCGCGTCGGGGACAGTCAGTAACGGTACGGACTAGTACAGCCCTGAACTAATTCTATTGGAAAAATGGGACTACAAGAGGTCTTAGACACAATAAAGCACGCCCGATAAGCCTCTATTGTAAGAAGCATGTTGTTGGAGGACAATGTCCTCCACGATCCAATACTATCTAAGCTTAAAGTAAACAACAATAAAGTTATTGCCGGTTGTGTGTCTGCAGCTCCCCCGCCACACAGTACTCCATTTCTGGAAGTTGTCGGAGAGGCATACAACACACCCCGAACAATATATAATCAAACAATAATGCCTAGTTTAAACCTGACGGAAGGGACTCTCCCCAGACCACCACATATGCCTGCACGTGCTCTCCTTCCACCTAACTATCTGAACCCCTTGCTGTCCTTACCTGATGATGATGCTCTGCACCGTGAGGCCCACAGAGCTAGAGAGTCCCATTAATGGTCAGTCCTGATGATACTAATGCAGCACTTAAGGTAGCACCATCCCAGGCAAGTATAGGGAAAATCAATCGTTGTTTGTTAAATACCCGCTCCCTCGTAAAAACATGCAGCGAAAATTGCTGACTTGCTTATCGAGAAAAACCTTGATGTAATATTCCTAACAGAAACCTGAATGACTGAAACTTCCTATCACGCCATGCTAATGGCTACACCCGATGGATACTCTGCCCTCCAAGTTAGTAGGGAACAGGGTAGAGGAGCAGGGGTGGCCATCATATTTAAGCATGACCTAAACTTCAAACAATAAATGGTCCCAACTTAGAAAACTGTGAGGCTCTAATGGTAAAGATTAGCATAAACCCTGTATCCTCTATCAGTATATTGCTACTATATCGTCCTCTGAGAAGAACCCCCCTGTTTGAGGAACAATTGCTGGCTACAATAGGTAAACTCGCCAAGGATTCGTCAGTCTTCATTGTCCTTGGAGACGTTAATCTTTGGTATAATAGTACCATTGACGAAGAAGCCAACGACCTGAGAATGTCTATCGAATCCATCGGATTCCAACAACATGTCCATGCTGCAACTCATAACTGCGGAAATACGCCGGATTGGACCTTGACAAAAAACCAAGATATAGAAATTCTGTCTATTTCAGAATATGCTTGGTCAGACCATTTCCTTACAAACTTTTTGTGCTTGACACAACCTCCCCAGTACTCCTGTTCAGAGAAGAATTGCCTAGCATTTCGGTGTTGGACTGCCCCAGGGCAGGACAAAGACTGATATGTTTGGGATATTTCTTCTCTGTGAAAGATAGTGAGCTAAAGACTCTGGGTAAGGCTCTTGTAACCAGGACTCATGTCTGGCAGAGAGACTCCCAGGACCCCCCTTGTCAATTTACAACCTCCCCAGATACCATCCTTGAATAAGAATAAGCCACTTAATACCTGGCGCAACCAAAAATAAATTTACACATGAGGCCTTTAAAGACCCAGTAGTACCACTCTTACCCGCTCTATCAGAGCAGAATTCCCTTGACAACTTTACTGACCTATTCAGGAAGGCCACAAATACTGCATGTGACACTTTAGCTCCCATTAAACCTTCAAAGATTAATAAATCTTCAAACCTGGTTCTCGGAACACATTTTGGAAACTAGACGCATTAAGCGTAAAGCCAAACGCCTTTGGAGGAAAGCTCCATTTGCTGAAACAATGCTTACTTATAAGCAATCCGTTAAACACTACAAAGATGTGATCTTTAATGCTAAAGCCAAAAAATTTAATGACGGTATCCTCCAAGCCAAATCGCAATCCAAAGAAATATTTTCCATCTTACAGGAGCTCAAAAGCGCACCAGTAATTAGCTTAGAACAAGAAAGTGATGCTTGGTGTCAAGCTATCCACGATGGCTTTACCAACAAAACTGAAAAACACCAACTGGCCATTAAAGAACAATTTAATAATCTCCATAAAGACATACTGGGTTCAGAGTCTGAAGCCTTTCCTGTTTACAGACATCTCGAAACCTTTCTTTTGCGGAAGTATTGGAGTTGGAAGTTCTTGACATTATTAACAATTTGAAACCGTCCTCATGTAAGGGGGATGCTTTCTTGGCCAAGCTTTTTAAAGATTTCGCTGAGACACTTGCGCCGTGGGTTGTTCAGTTTGTGAACCAATCTTTTGGCAAATCCTATGTTCCAAGACATCAAAGAGGCATGGATTACACTACTTTTAAAAAAATAATCTTGATCAATCCATTTCTGGCAATTTTAGACTAATAACTAATGTGCCATTTTTACTTACGATAATTGATAAAATTGCATACCTATACTTCCTTCTTGCTGCAGGAACTGAAGTGCCAGGGAGAGGAATACCAGATTCGGAGTGCATCACTTAAGTTTGGCCAAGAGCTCCAGGAAGATCTTCTGGACTCCCAGGAAGCAGGACTGTCTGAGCCTGAGCCACCTCAACAGAGTGCTGGAGCCCAGATGCAAGGAAAGCCCATCTCAACAGCCAGGAAACACGGAGGTGCTATTTGCCATAGACGCGAGGAGCTGAATCTGTGAAGTGCCACTGATTTGAAGATTGCCGGTTGCTGTCACTGACAGTCCCATTACAGTGCAGGAGTCCCCAGAAGTCCTCTGTCTTGTCCCCACGACTGAGGCCCAGGAACAACAGAATCTACAGAGCTGCACAGGAACAGAAGACACCTGGAACAATTTCTTCTAACCAAAGGTACTGCATAGTCTAAGAGAACGTACCTCTTGTTGTGTAGCCTTACTTGATCTCAGTTGAGACTTGTCTTGGTTTCTTCTGTAGAGTTGCTTGCATCTTCTACACCTCACAACCCTAACAGCTTGTGACCCTACACTGATTCTTCTTTTCTACAAAGTCTTCTAAAACCTTGTGCAAGACTTTTACTTACCTGCAAGAAGTGCTTCAGCTCACCTAGACTTTTGCCCAATTGACACTAGCCTGGCCTGCCTCCCTGAATTAGTCTTCTCCCCTCTGACTGTGTTTCTGTCTTCCTTCCAGGAAGGGGTTAACTTACTTTTCATTGGGGGGTTCAAAAGTACTTACCTGCTTCAGAATGTGTGTGTGATAACTTGTTTTATTCAATAACCCTTTTCTTTGACACCAATCTCAGTATTACTCCAAACGTACCAGTGATATATTAATGTCCACAGTGTCCTAGCTATTTAAGTCACCTGAGGGTGTAGGAAGTGTCTGTGTGCCATCCCCAATGGGTATTAGCTGATTTAGAGAAACTGATAGTGTGTGTTTTGGAGTGTATTATTGTGTTACTGTTATATTGCCCCTTCTGAAGAAACTTACTGTTAAATAAATATATAATTGTTTAATCAAGAAACCTTGAGTGCAAGAGTTTAATTGAATACCTGTCACTGTGAATCTCTGTATAACTACCCTACTGCGCACATTGACCCCTCTTGAGATAAGCCTGGCTGCTGAACCACACTACCAACCTGTGCAGTACAGACTTATACCGAAAGGTTGGGTTTTTATTATCAGGAGGTCAAAGTTGTTGTAGTGCAACCTAAGGGTACTGCACCGAATCTTGCCTAACACAGACATTTGCAGATCCAACATGGCGCCAACGGCTTGGTCAGTGTTTAAAGGCTCAGAGCCAATTGTTGAACAATCCATGGCCCAATTAAGACCCGATTAAAGTCAAAAAAAGAAATAAGGAAATCACATTTCAAATGTAGTTATAAAAAAACAACCAGAAAACCTAAAACTACCCACCCAATGGAAGGACCAATCCTGGACCGTGTGGTAGGTCAGAAAAAGGAGGCGTAACAAATGGTTACAATTCTTTTTATCCAAATATTAAGAAAAAGGCTAATCTCTCCCCATCACTAAAGTTTGCCCTACCTAACAAACTAACTAACTAACTAACTAACTAAGGGCCTTGGCATCAGTATGGCAATCCAAAATAATGATCTGCCCTCCTTCAAAAATGGCCCTATTTTAACCCTACCACTAATAAAATACAAAAGGAAAAGAAAGGGGTCCCTTCTCCTGGACAGGCTTCTTCCAGCCACAATAGTCCATTGTCAAATAGTTCTTGGTAACCATGTGAATCAAATAATGTAATTCTTCCACCTTTTCTACTTTGCCCGTAATGCTTTTAAAAGAGTTCCTTGGTCTCCTACAATAGGATTTTGACCTTTATCCCTTTTCGGATTCATGGAGTGTCTCTAGATAGCTCTCCATGTTCGGATTATAGTTCAAGCACTCTGTGGACTTAACAAACTGTCCTTCACCCAGGTATTCACAACCACTGGGACTAATACGATGAGTCCCTTTGTACACTTCACTTTCTTTAAGGTATTCACGACCACTGGGGCTAATATGATGAGTCCCTTTGTATTGTTCAATTTCTTTAAAGTATTCACAACCACTACCTAGGTTCTGCTGGCTTGGCATCACCGGTTCTTCCTGCGGGGTTGGGCTGCCACTTGTCTCTTCTGCGTGTCCAGCAGGCCTTCCTTCTCCCAGAACCAGCGTGCGGCGCCGCTGAGCCTTTCTAATTGCGGTCTCAGTGTTGTTCGAGGACCAGCCCAGTCCACCGTTTCAAGTTCACGCCACAGCCTCGAGTCTCGTTCTTGGGCACACCACGTCTGGCTCTTTGCCCTCTCCGTGTTTCTTCTACCTCGTGGTTTCCAGGGTCCTCTTGACCGAGAACTTCCTGTGGCTCGCTGTTCTCCGGCTAGCTTTGAACCTCCAAAGTTCCACCAGCAGACGTTGGTCCTACCTGTTTTTAAGGGGGAGTACTGGGTCCGCCCCAGCGTAGAACCACAGTCCTTCCTCTCTGTCTCACGAGTGCTCTTCCTCATTCACTCAATCTTCTTAGTCATATGTACCTCCTCGCTCCCCTTTCCAAATCTCCCTCCTCCTCCTCATCCTCCTCCTCCTCCTCCTCCTCGACCTCCCCTCCCTGCCTTTCCCTTTCCCTCCCCCCTTCGCCACTGCCAGGCTCCATTCTGCAGCTGCAACTCCACATACTACCACAACACTCGTCTGCTGTTCCCATATTACATAGGGCTACTCTGTTGAGGCATGGGCTAAAAATTGTGTGGTAGGCACCAAGGGTATGAAAGGTGAGAGCGTGTCCTCCGATTGGGTAGAGTCTGTGTGGGATCACTCACGCACTGCCAAGCGGACCGCACCACAGCCCTACTAGCAAAGCTTACAAAGAGTGCATCTGCTATTTTGAAACCAGTCTAATAGCCACTCGAACTCTAGACAGATTCTCCTGAATGCCGCTGCCCCACCCCCATTGATTTCCTCCTGATCTCTGCACACTTCCATGAATGTGTGGGAATAGGGCCCGCAGTGTTCTTCTAGAGCAGCACTCCATCTTTTCTCTTTTGGGCAAACAAGACTCTCGGTATGCACATTGTGGCTTGTGGAGGTGGGTCCGCAAGAGGGTCGCCTCTTTTGTGTATTTATCATGCTGCAATTGATTGTTGGGTGCTAAATGTTTTCGGGGCAGTAGGAGTTGTTCTGTTTTCTGCATACAAGGATAGAAATGGGAGTGGGGGGGGGTCCCATGTGTACCATCTTTGAGGCCCATATCTCAGAGCAGGTGGTGGTTCTTAACAACCACAGTCACTCCTCTACCACCCTCTAGCCAAAGGCATGTGATTTTGTCGCAAGCAATGATCTTTGAAAATATTTCAACTTTCCCATTGAGCTGCGTGCTAAGCTTCGATGGCTGACACACAAAAGGGCAAAGATTAGTTTTGTAATTTCTTTTTAAAGTTGATGCAATTCCATTTTCTCTAGCCGCCTCCTAACAAACTCACCTTTTTATGATCAGATTTGTTTTGCTGCGTTCCGGAAGCTGGTATTTGCTTCTTCAGTTCTTCTAATTGGGAAGATAGAGATGCAACTTTGGCTTTATTTTGTAGCTTGGCTTTAGAGAGCTTAGCATCTGACGCGTCTTTGTCTTCCTGCAAACATCAAGACATTTATGACTTAAAGAGTGTACTTTAACTTTGAAAAAAGCAGTCTTGCAGACATAGCAATCATAACACCACCACAATATGTGTCATAGTAACACTTGGTCCTAACTGTATTTTTACTGCATTTTACATTGTGCCACAGACCGCATGAGTGGAGTACCATGCTCATTCCTAATCACCACAACAGTCTTAGTTCGGAGGGCAGATAATAAAAGGTAACAAAGAGAAAAAAGTTGTAAAAAATATAAACATCAGTTTCAGTCAATAAAAGCTATTAAAATGAACACTTCATCATTTCCTGACACTGCATGGCAATGCGTAACTTTTTTCCTTAGTAGCACAGATAACGGAAATAGCATTTGATGTAACTGCTCGGATATTAAGCTTGTGTCTGCATACTATATTATTATTATTATTATTGTACGATCCTTTGCTTTGATAACAGTTTGGATGGAATTAATAACCAGAAAAGGTGTCATCAATACACCCAAAAAGAGGTTACATCTATCCACTGTAATGAAACGTAGAAAAGTACAACCCCCAGCACCGGCACATCATTTCATCTGCCACAAGAATGCTGGATGAGCAATCGACAGCTAAAAGTGACATAAGGAACTTAAAAAAGAAATGTGGACGCCACTTCTGCTGAGCAACGGGGCTCATACTCCTACTCATATCTCATTCTCCAATCCAAGCATTTCCCATGTAGCTTTCAGGAACAGCATGGTATTAATGCATCCATAGTACAGAAGGGGACATTATCTCATGTGCATTGTTGTTGGCATAGGGCAACAATAGGATTGGTTATGGCACGCCCAGTGAACTCCTTTGGTCAGCAACAGGATTCAAACTGCAATAACCCCTAGATGGAAACTCGGCAGTTTCTAAAGCAGCAACAAGTTCAGGTTCAGTAATTCAAATACCATGTTTGCAGGCATTAGATATATTAATCGGCCAAATATTCAACCAATCAAAGTAAGGGACAGTGGTAGAACTTCAGAAACTTAAAGGAAATGCCGAGGGGCAATTTGCATGTCACAGCTAATTCAAGCCACACTTGGTCTTAGATGGAACAGATTCATCCAGGTTGTTATTTTAAGCTATTTTATGCTTACTGCCCCAAACCCCAATTTCGGAATTGGTCCCAAAAACTACAAGGAGCATCTCGCACCCAAATCTTCTTTAGAAATGTGCTCAACTCACAGACTACAGATGTTCAGCTTTGCCATGCTAACAAAGGCTGGCCTGTATCACAAATAGGGAGAAACATAACCAACAGGTATGAATAGAAGAAGGGTGAACAGCTTTTACAAACACCTGGGTTGGGGAGTTTGGGAGGGGGCTATATAATCATCAGAAAGGTACAATTTGGCAGAGTGGAGGGTCTTATCCAATTAGTTGACCTATCCTGTAGGACTCAATGTCCAGGTGTATGTAAGGGCAATCTCCAATCTCGTAGGGTTAGTTCTCCCCACTAACTAGTTGTTATACTTGAGCTGTCTGGTATACTCATGACAGGTTCCCCAAAGCTCGTATTTCTAAACTATGAGCTCTAGAGCAGGTTTAGAAACTGCTATAGGATAAATGGGAAAAAATATCCAAAGGGAGGCAGGTTGCTCAACCAAAACAACACAAACAAAATGATCATGCTAAAAGTTTAATTCAAATCACGTGAAGGATATGCTAAAAAGACCCAATGCACAGAGTCCAATATCCATTCCCTATTCAAATTAATCTAATTCCAGAGTGTCCATACCCAGGAAAGCAGCCTTCATTATTCTCTGAGTCCTAGGCAGTTTTAAGTGCCCTGGCCCTCTTTTTGACTTGGCCTTGGCAAGTGATCCCAGTAATAGCCAGCCTGCACTTGAACTACAATTTACTCCTAAAAAGGACTAGACCTCTGGTGTCCCTCTCTTGCATTAGGGGTCTCCTCCATGGTTGTACTGAATCAAGCGCTTGCAATTCTCCTTTTAGCTGTATAGGTCTTCCTGGCCTGCCCAGCCCCGCCCACCCTATCCCAACCTGTGTATTTGTCAGGCTGTAGTAATTCTAATCCTGCAGGATTTTAAAAACTACTTGATAATCAAATTGCGCCCATATAGGGCCATTTGCAAGGTAGTGTAGCTAAATGCAAGTCATGTAGATGCCACCAACCTACGCTCTAAATACAACAAGCACCCCTGCAAAGGTAGCTTGTTGGGCTCCTAAGGGCAATACAACATAAATGAGTTGCAGCTGCTTGGCTGACAGTTTAAGAAAGCTTAGGAAACCAAAAACACAGCAAAACAGTCAAGTTAACAAAAGCATGTTGGACCCAACAAATACGTATTTAAAAAACCTGAGCCAATTAATTGGGCAGGGCGCGATCATCAAAGCCTCTTTGCAAGTTTAGTACATATGCGCGGAGGCAAGAATACATTTTATACTTATTCCAATTCACTGACTAGGGCTGGTAAGTAAGATGTTAGATTTGAATACGCCCTTGGCGATATATAGAACACAAAATATCTTGTTTGGGGTCTCAATAAAAGCAATTTCATTTAAACATGCTCTGAAGAAGGTATTGCCTATTGTAAATTACGTGAGGTGAAAAGGCACAGTACATGAATTAAGTGTTACTCACCAGAGTGACTAAGGTACTCCTAGTCAATAGTCCCCTTTCCTCCATCCTGTATGGGCGTCCCTCGCTAGTGACGGGAATGGAAACTTGTTCACCAGAAAAAAAAAACATTTCCCCTTCAAACGTGAACGCGCGCAGCGGCATGGCCTCGGGAGCATGCGCTCTCTTAACCCTGCCAACTGGTGCCACACCTCAGTCCCCTTTGACGTGTCGGGTGTTTTAAACTGCTCAACCTCTCTGCTCATTATTAGAGGGAAGGATGGTGGGACGTATTGAAGAAAGGGGACTATGGACTATGAGCACGTTAGTCATTCCGGTGAGTAACACTTCAATTACTCCTACGTTCCGTCCCCTTTCCTGCATCCTGTATGGGCAAAACTACCACTGATATTAACGCCCTGGGGAGGAGAGCTTGAAACTCCAGGCAAACAAATTATGAAGGTCAGCCTGGCCAAATGCTGCTTCAGCCCTGGCTCTGGTATCCAGACAGTAATGATAGCAGAAGGCGATGGGGTGGCCCATGTAGCTGCCCTGCTAATCACCTGCCACGGTACATGACGCTGGAAGGCAACAGCCGCTGCCTTGGCCCCAATGGCGTGAGCGTGCATGCCACTTGGTGATTCCTTGTGCTGAGCCTTGTCTGCCTCCTGGATGGCCGCAGTCATCCATCTAGCTATTGAAGCTTTGGATGCTTGCTGTCCAGGCCTTGACCCGCCAAATGTGACGAATAAGACGTCCGTCTTGCGAAAGGTCTTAGTTGTGTCAAGATAGAATTTGAGTGTTTTTCTGACGTCCAAACAGTGAAGAGCCTTCTCTGCATCTTCCTTGGGGTTTGGAAAGAAAGTGGGGAGCAGTTTCTTTGTTAATGTGGAAGGAGGAGACCACATTTGGAAGGAACCTGAGGTGAGTACGGAGCATGACCTTGACCCGATGAAACAGTGTAGGGCTCAGAAGCCACAAGGGCCTGAATCTCGCTAACTCTGCGAGCTGAAGTAAGCCCCACTGGTAGCGCTGTCTTGAGCATGACCAATTCGATGTCCACTGTGGTCATGGGCTGAAATGGTTTGTGCGTGAGGGCGCAAGTACGTTAAGATCCCATACTGGTTGTGGCCATCTGACAGGCAGGTATAGCCTGGTTAACCCCACCATATGTCTTTTCATTACTGGGTTGGCTATAGAGAAAGTAAACTTGTCTGAGTTCCTGAATGCACCAATGACCACTAGGTATGTCCGGCAGGTGTCAGCATGGACCCCTGATCTGGCTGACAAGCTGAGAAAGACAAAACCTGGTCCAGCGTGCAAGATAGCGGGTACACTCCTTTTTCCTTGGACAAGAAGCAGAACCTGATCCATTTGCTTTTGTACTGTTTTCGTGTAGCCCAACTCCTGGCTCCCTGGATGATTTCCAGGTTGTCCTGAGACAGCCGGAGATGTTGAAGAGTTACCTGCTCAGGTACGAGGCTGCTAGGGCCAGCCTTTCCAGGCAGGGGTGAAAGACAGCCCCCCACATGATGCACAAGAGTAGGCCGTTCCCAAGCAGGAGGGGCACTTCTGGCTGGACTGACAGCTGTCGAAGATCTGAGAACCAGGGCCTGGACGGCCACTGAGGCGCTATGAGAATGAGACGCAACCGCTGGGTCTGCCTGATCTTGCAAACCTTGTGGATGCGCGGGGTAGGAGGAAATGCATACCCCACATCCCGTCCCAGGGGATCTGAAGCGCATACCCGGGGGAGCCATGCCCTTTCCCCCCCAGGACTTGTACTGCTGACAAGCCCGGTTGCTCTGCGTTGCAAACAGGTCTGTGACCGGGTGACCCCACCTACTGAACATTTCTTGAAGGACTCTTGTTCAGTTGCCACTCATCGTTGTCTGAGCCTAACCAACTGAGTATGTCCGCCTCCGGGTTCAGATGGACTGCTGACATCCAATAGGAGCGGGGATCTGGTGCCCCCTGCTTGTTGAGGTAATACATGCAGGTAGAGTTGTCCGTCCGAATGCCAACTGCACTGCTCCCGATTAGTGGGAGTAATGCCCCGGGTGCGAGCCAAATGGCCATCATTTCCAGCCAGTTGATGTGATTTTGTTTGTCGGCCTTGGACCACAGACTGTACTGAATATGTACCTAGGGTAGCGCCCCACCCTTGTAGTGAGGAATCCATAGTCATAGTATGATCTGCTGGAGGCTGTCTGAATGGTCTGCCCACCATGAGGTTCGCATCCTGCTTCCACCACGTGAGTTCCTGCTGTAGGTGAGCGGGTACAGTGACCGGGGCTCCAGGATGACCAGACTCTTGGTCCCAGGATGCTGAAAAATGCAGCTGCAGCCTCCTCATTCTAAGCCTAGTGCAAGGGATAGCCAGGAGGCATGCAGCCAGTACTCCCAGCAGGTGCTGGTACCACCAGGCCGTAGTTACTGTTCTGCTGAGGAAGTGAGCAACGGAAGATTTGATCACTGCCACCTTCTCCCCCGTGGGGAACACCTTCTGGTCTGGAGTATCCCACAGGAACCCCAAAAACACCAGTGTTTGCGTATGGCAGAGCTGGGACTAGAAATGTATTGAGAACCCCAGTTCATAGAGTGTAGTCATGAGTCTGGTCGCTGAGAACCTGACCTGCTCCGGGGACCCCCTTCAGACTAACCAGTCGTCAAGGTAAGGATATACATGGGGGCCCTCCGACCCGAGTAGGGCCACCACCACGTTAATCAGTCTTGTGACTACACTTGGCACTGAATTCAGGCCGAACGGCAGCACCTTGCATTGAAAGTGCAAACCCATGACCTGTAACCTGAGGAAGGCCCGATGAGACTGCACAGTGGGAACGTGTAAATATGCGTCCTTCAGATCCAGGGAGCATATCCAGTCCCCCCCACACAGCATATCCGCTATAAGCGCTGGCGTCACCATTTTGAACTTCTGCAGAGGTAGGTACAGATTCAGGAAGGAAAGCTCTAGGACCACTCGCAGGCCCACCTGGTTCTTCTTTTGAATAGCAAAGATGCAGGAGTAAAAGCTCTGTCCCTGCTGCGGGAGAGGGACCTCCTCCACCGCCTCGCTCTCCTCAAGGGAGCGTATCTCTGCTAAGAGTGAAGGAGTGCTGATCGGTGGGAGGAGGGCGGGACGTGGGGGGGAGCAGGGAGGGATGGCAGGGGAAGCCAGAAGCCTGAGGAGACTACCAAAATCACCCTTGAGTCCGTAAAGCGTGCACGCCAAGCCTGACTGCGCAGGGCCAACCTGGCCCCGTCTGGGGTGCTATGGATCTGAAACGAGCCATCATTGCTTATTTGGGTCGGAGGCATATGACTCGGAGGAAGACAAAGAAGCCCTTGTGCAAAGATTTCTGGTGTTTTTGCCAATTCGTTGGCTGGGCGACCTGTCCGGTTGCCTGGCCCGGCGGTCTTCAAAACCCTGGAAACTGTCGAAGGACTGCCCTCTGAACAAAGTGGCCCTGTGCAAAGGTTTTGGCTGTTGGTTTGGTAAGAATGGCCAGATATTTGGATGTCTGTGAACTGCTCTTCTTATCTAGCTCCTCCTCTGTGGAGGAATGGAACAAGTCGACGCCCTCGAAAGGCAGGTCTAGGATTCTGCCCTGAACGCCAGGGTTGAACCTAGTCGCCTTAAGCCAGGCCTCCTGCGCATGTCCGTTGCCACGCAGATTGCCCTGATAGCAGTATCTATGTGTGCCACAGTGGTTTCCATGATGTCCTGTGCCACAAGATTTGCCTCAGCGAGTCCTGCCTTGAAGGAGGCTTGTTTGTTTGCTGGAATGTCCGGGAGGAAGTCAGCAATTTCCCTCCAACGCCGTTAATTAGCAGCCGCAAGTATGGCATCAGTGTTGGCCTCTCTGAGTGTAACGCTCACCTTGTATCCACAGGGATGCCTTCCGACTGGTCCAGAGCGCTTCTGGGATGGATTCACCTCCCCCGGGGACTCGCGCTGCCGTGGGATTACTCTGGAAGACAGGAGTTCGGTTTTAGCCACAGTCACCTTCTCTCGGGGCCCGCCTCCCAAGTGTTCCCCTTTGCGATCCCTTTGGAGCCTCTCTCACCTTGTATTTCGATAAAGTGTGCTCTCCGTCCTGCCGTTCAGTGCACGGGCGCGTGGTGGTTGGGCACCTTTCCGCCGAGTTACTTCACTGGCGTGGGCCCGGGAGTCCAGGCTGGCTGCGACTCCACTCTTGAGGTAAGTCTTTGTTTTAAAGAATGAGTGTCCGCAATTGTTGTTGCTCTGCTGACCTTCTCCTTCTCTCGTTAATGCAGAAGGGGTGATGGAGATGTCGAGCTGATGGAGAGGGCAGTGCTCGAGAAGGTAAGAGATTGCGCGAAGCACGGTGCTATGAGCGTCTTTGAATAAGCCTAACCTGTGCTATCCTTCCTTGCAGGTCGCCGAGAAGTTCCTGGAAGAAATGCGGCCAGATGAAGCGGAGCGTAGAATGGAAGATGTCCGGGCAGCGGCTGAATTTGCAGGAGAGCTTCGGTAAGTAAGCGGGGTCTGGAGGTGATGGAATCGGAAGACAAATGCTTACTAATTGTCCTCTTCTTGTCGCTCTTCTTTAGGATGTTGCTAGCGGAAGAAGACAAATTCCAGGGAAGATTCAGAGTGATCGAGGAACTGGATGCAGAACAGTTAAGGAGGAATAACAGTGTTCTTCTTCTCCCTGAAGATGCAGGCCGTGGATGCTGCGAGCAGGTCTTGGTAAAGTGACGCTGCAAGTGCAGAACAACGCGAAGTGCGTGCCTCAGCTTGGGCGTGGCTTAAATAGCCAGCAGGTATCCCAGGTGCCTCCAGGGTGGACCAAGCCCTGGATGCTAGACCACATGATGCACTTCAACGTCCATCCTTGTGGGGGCAGCCATGTTGGTCTATTCCCCAATGGAAACTCCACCTGCCATATGAGCCTGGTGCCAAAAGGCGCCAGGACTGGCTCCAGGACAGCCGAGAGGGGCATGATTGGGCCCTTGGGGCCTTGCAGGAATACTGTGGCGAGAGCCAGAGGCTCTGAGTTCCCAGGCCAGGGGTTAAGGTCGTGACATCACTCCCCCCCACCCCCCCTAAGGCCCCTCTCAGGGTTGACCTTCTGTCTGGTCCCGGCTTGGTGTGGTACTCTTGGTGTAAACGCCGAATCAGGCGTGGAGCATGAATGTAATCACTGGGCTCCCATGTTCTGTCCTGCGGACCATATCCTTTCCAGTCCACTAGATAGTAGAGTTTCGTTCTAACATACTTGGAATCCAGGATGTCTTTTATTTCAAATTCTGGTTCTCCATGAATTATCACAGGCCCTGGTGGGGTAGTTACTCGGGTCCCAGGCTGAACTGGTTTCAGGAGGGATACATGAAACACTGGATGTATTTGCATGTGGGTTGGCAGCGTCAGCTTTACCGCTGCTGGGTTTATGATGGATTCGATGGGGAACGGCCCTAAAAACCGTGGGCGGAATGTCCGGGTTCCCTTTAGAGGTACATGCTTGGAGGCTAGCCATACCATGTCCCCTATTTGGTAGTCGGGGGCTTTTGTGCGATGCTAGTCTGCGTACTTCTTCTGGCGAGCCTTGGCTTGATACAAATGTTCTTTGGCTCTCGTGAAGGCCTGCGAAATGGTCGCGTGTAGGTTTGTGATGGCCGGCATTTCCAGAGTCGCAGGGATGTCCAGTTCTGACGTGCATGGGTGTCTGCCATATACAGTAAAGAACTGAGTTTGTCCGGTGCTGCTGTGTAGTGAGTTGTTGTAGGTATACTCAGCGATCTACAATAGATCCTTCCAATTCCCTTCCACTTAGTGAAACATGCAGCGCAAGTATTGCTCGAGCGTTTGGTTCGTCCTCTCCGTTTAACCATCTGTTTGGGGGTGATGGCTAGTGGATAATTGGATGTCTATTTGGGCCATCGAGCAACACTTCCTCCAGAAGTCAGACACAAATTGGGTACCTCGATCCAAAATCAAGACTGATGGGAATCCGTGCACCGGTACCAAGTGTTCTAGGAAGGTTCTACCCAGACCAGATGCGTTTGGTAGACCTTTGAATGAGAAGAAATAGGCCATCTTGGAGGACAGGTCCACGATCACTAGGATAGTGTTATAACCTTGACAGGAGGGTAGATCGGTGATAAAAATCAAGTGATAACGTGTGCCACGGAGCCGGCGGAATATCCAATGGTTGTAGGAGCCCAGCAGGTCTTTGCTTTGATGATTTATTCTGAGCACAGATACCACAGGAAGTGATGAATTGAATTACATCTTTGCGCCATGTTGGCCACCAGTAACTTCGTTTCACCTTGCCCAGGGTCTTGGCAATTCCCGGGTGGCCTTCCATGAGGGAGTTGTGATACTCTGAGATGACCTGTTCTTGAAGTTCTTTTACAGGCATAAATTGCCGATTTCTGTAGTAAGGCAGTTGATCCTTAACGCTATAGTGTTCTCCTCTTGAACCCCACTCTCGTAGTTGCTCCTGAGTTAATACTTGCCGGACTTCATACAGCAACTCGTCTTGAGTCATCGTAGTTATAATGCCCAAGAATCTATCCCCAGGAATGATGGCCACGGGGTCAGGAGGTGTATACACCACCACATCGGTGCCCATGCATGAAAGGGCATCAGCCTTGCCATTTTTTACTCCTGGTCGTACGTGATCACATAGTCGTACTCCGCGAAGAAAAGGGCCCACCGTAGTTGTAGAGAAGATTGAGCCTTTGCACTTTTCAGGTATTGTAGATTTCGGTGGTCCGTTATCACAGTGATTGTGTGTCTGGCTCCAAACAGATAGTGTTGCCAGGCCTTGAAGGCGGACTTTATGGCCAGCAGCTCCTTATCCGTGATGGCATAGGTGAGCTCCGGTGGCGAGAATTTTCGTGACCACAAAGCCACAGGATGTAGCTGGCCGGTGTGTGGATCCCTTTGCGATAATACAGCACCCATCGCCATACTGGAAGCATCAGTCTCCACCACATATGGAAGGTCCGGCCGTGGGTGTCGTAAGATTGGAGCAGTGGTGAATTTTCGCCTTGAGTTCCTGAAAGGCTTTTTTGGCCTCCTCTGTCCATTGAAACGTTTTGTTGCACTTCCTTAATAACGAAGTGATCAGGTGTACTATTTGCGAGAACCCTGGGATGAAACAGCAGTAAAAGTTAGCAAAACCTATCATGCTCTGGACTCCCTTGAATGAGCTTGGAGCTGGCCAATTGAGGACGGCATCGACCTTTTGTACATCCATTCGTATTCCTTTTGGAGTGAGGATAAAACCCAGGGACTCTACTTCCATAACGTGGAACAAGCATTTCTCAAGCTTGACGTAGAGATGATGTTGACTGAGCTTGGTAAGAACGGCCCGTACATGCCTGACATGACCTTGTTCAGAAGCCGAATATACCAGGATGTCATCGATGTAGACTAAGGGGCAGACATCACTCAGCTCTCTTAGAGCATCGTTCATGAAGTATTGGAATGCGGCTGGGGCATTGCACAGGCCGAACAGCATCACTTGGTATTCGTATAAGCCGTACTTGGTACGGAACACCGTTTTCCACTCGTCCCCTTCTTTAATGCGCACAAGATGGTAGGCACCTTTAAGGTCCAATTGCGTGTTGATTTGGGCTTCCTTGACTTCGTCTAGAAGTTCGGGGATCAGAGGTAGGGGGTAACGGTTCTTGACGTTGACTTGGTTCAATGCAAGTCCTCAATTCTCCTTCCTTCTTCAGTATGAAGAATAAGGGAGACGCTGCCGATGACTTCGAAGGGTGGATGAAACCGTTGGCCAAGGATTGCTTCAGATATATTTTCAGATGTTGGTTCTCAGGTTCGGTGAGCGCGTAGATACGGCCACACGGAATACGGGCTCCAGGTATCAGATCGATCTGGCAATCGTAGGGCCCGTGGGGTGGTAAGGTATTTGCTTGCTCCTTTTGGAACACGTCTTGAAAGTCGTGGTATTGAATTGGTAGGGTAGCAACTGCACCTAAGACACTTATCGTACCTTCCTGGACGGGTGAACTGGCATGCCAGTTGATCCGTGGGTTGTGCGCGACCAGCCACGGCATCCCTAGGATTAATCGGAACTGCAGTGCTTTGATGAGGTCAAAGGTGATGGTTTCTCGATGGCCATCTTCACATAGGAGGGCGAGTTCTGTGGTGCACTCGGACACAGGACCAGAGGCGATTTAAGTGCCATCTACAGTGGTTACAGTCTCTGTGGTGGGCTTAGAACAGAGTGGGAGCCCCATCTTTGCTACAAGATCCTGGTCCATGTAATTCCCCACTGCCCCGCATTCAATGCAAGCTTCTAACAAATGCATCTTTGATGGCTGTTGATGGGTGATTAGGATCACGGGTAAAGCAAAATGGGAGGTCTGTAGTTGGATTTCTTCGCTCGACAATTGGACCCCTACAATTGCCGGGCTTGGTAGTTTTCCGACTCCTCACTTGGTTTCTCCTTGTCTGTGGCTCCTACGGTTCTTCTTGGTGGTTTAACTGGACACTCCTTAAGGAAATGGCCTGCCTTTCCACAGCACAGGCATAACTGCTGTTCTCTCCTCTTATCCCGTTCAGCTTTGGTTAAAGGAGGTCTAACCCCTCCTAGTTGCATTGGTTCAGTGGCACTTTCTGATCACAGCTGGGCATGCTCTTTGGAGCGCACGAACATGGGGCGTGCATCCGGTTTGCTTCAGTCTTTTCTCCGATCTTGAAACCGATGGTCGAGTTGCACCACCAGATTAATGACCTCGGCACAGTCCTTGGGTGGGTCCACTACTTGCGCCAGTACGTCCTTTAACTCCCCTCACAAGCCCCGGTGGAACAAGGTGGTTGGTTTGTCCTCTGGCCATTCTGCTTCGACCACCAGCCTATTAAAAGGTGGCTATGTATGCCAACAGATCCTGGTTTCCTTGTCGAAGGGACAAAAGTTTGTTATCCAAAGCCTGTCCAATGGAGAGATGGGCAAAGAGTTTTTCCACCTCCTGCTGAAAGCCCCCGAAATTGTGCAACAGTGGATCATCCTGGCTGATGAATGGCACCGACCAGTCTGCTGCACTACCACTCATGTAGGACAAAACAAAGGCCACTCACGATTGGTCATTTGGTAATGCCCCAGGTCTGCACAAAAAAGTGGAGGCGACACTGATTCATGAAAGTCGCGTACCTTAGGGGATCCCCTGAGAAACGCTCCGATGGAGCTAGTGGAACTGTCCCAGGTAGATTAATCTGGACCAGATTACTCGTGGGAGATGGCACTGATGGGCTAATTACGGGCAACGGGGCTTGTCAGGCCTGTGATTGAAGGAGTTGTCTGGCAATATCATCAGTTTGTTCTTTGGCCACAATTAGTTCTCTCCGCAAGGCCTTGGTTTCTTGTCGGGCTGAATGTACCTACGCACGTAACTGCCCCAACAACTGGGCCAACTGGTCGGTTTCCATACTAAGCGCCTGGGTGGATTATTATGTTTGGGCTTCGCGTTCTATAACGCTCACCTTGTATCCACAGGGACGCCTCCGGACTGGTCTGGAGCGCTTCTGGGACGGATTCACCTCCCCCGGGGACTCACGCTGCCGTGGGCTTATTCTGGAAGACAGGAGTTCAGTTTTAGCCACAGTCACCTTCTCTCGGGGCCCGCCTCCCAAGTGTTCCCCTTACAACCCCCTTGGAGCCTCTTACACCTTGTATTTTGATAAGGTGCGCTCTCCGTCCTGTCGTTCAGTGCAGGGGCGCGTCGTGGTTGGGGACCTTTCCGCCGAGTTACTTCACTGGCATGGGCCTGGGAGTCCAGGCTGGCTGCGACTCCACTCTTGAGGTAAGTCTTTGTTTTAAAGAATGAGTGTCCGCAATTGTTGTTGCCCTGCTGACCTTCTTCTCTCGTTGATGCAGAAGGGGTGATGGAGATGTCGAGCTGATGGAGAGGGCAGTGCTCGAGAAGGTAAGAGATTGCGCGAAGCGCGGTGCTATGAGCGTCTTTGAATAAGGCTAACCTGTGCCATCCTTCCTTGCAGGTCGCCGAGAAGTTCCTGGAAGAAATGCGGCCAGATGGAAGCGGAGCGTAGAATGGAAGATGTCCGGGCGGCGGCTGAATTTCCAGGAGAGCTTCGGTAAGTAAGCGGGGTCTGGAGGTGATGGAATCGGAAGACAGACGCTGACTAATTGTCCTCTTCTTGTCTCTCCTCTTTAGGATGTTGCTAGCAGAAGAAGACTAATTCCAGGGAAGATTCTGGAGTGATCGAGGAACTGGATGCAGAACAGGTAAAGAGGAATAACAGTGGTGTTCTTCTCCCTGAAGATGCAGGCCGCGGATGCTGCAAGCACGTCTTGGTGAACGTCACGCTGCAAGTGCAGAACAACGCGAAGCGCATGCCTCAGCTTGGGCCTGGCTTAAATAGCCAGCAGGTATTCCAGGTGCCTCCAGGGCGGACCACGCCCTGGATGCTAGACCGCATGATGCAGTTCCACGTCGATCCTTGTGGGGGCAGCCATGTTGGTCCATTCCCTAATGGAAACTCCACCTGCCATATGAGCCTGGCGCCAAAGGCGCCAGCACTGGCTCCAGGACAGCCGAGAGGGGCATGATTGGGCCGTTGGGGCCTTGCAGGAATACTGTGGGAGAGCCAGAGGCCTGAGTTCCCAGGTCAGGGGTTAAGGTCGTGACACTGAGGTGGAGTCCTGCGCTCGAGTACACCTTCTACCCATAGGCTGCAAGCATTTTTTCTTCCTTGCCCAGTAGTGCGGAAGTTGAGGTGCTTGTCGAAGAGGTCTGAGGCTTGGCGTTCATAGACACCGCCGTAATGACTGACAACAGTGGCTGGAGGTGAACTGACCAGAGCAGAGTGTTGCGCTACACTTGCCTGAATTCTGCATACAGCCTTTTACTTACTGGTTGAGTGAAGTGGGGCTTGAGCCAGCCCTTCTTCGCCAGAGCCTCCACGTCCTTCTGTAATGGGATGCCAGATCTGGATTCCGCCTTGATGGTAAGTACTTCTGCCAGTACCCCCGACTCCGGCAGCTCTTTCTGGGGCTGAGGGATGGACAAGTCTTCAGCTAGGCCAGCTACGATCTGAGGCTGTTGGCCCTTGGTCATGGAGCCGGTATTGCTGTCTGCGCTGCGTGTAGGCGCCCCCTCAGGCATGTGCCCGGTAACAGATCTGAGCCTCTTGGGATGTATCCCGGTACCAAAGCCAGTAGGCTCCTTAGCGGCAGAACCGGTAGGGCCCTTAGACCCCTTGGCCGTTAAGCCAGTAGCTACAAGAGCCTCAGTGTCCTTCCTGCGAGGGTCCGACTGACCCCTCCCATCAATGGGCTTCCGCAGGAAGGAGTCGCCCCTGCGGGGTGCTTTTGAAAAGAGTATGCCTACCTTCTTGGTCTTCCTGCGTACCTATTTCTTAAGGCTCTCCAGCGATTCCTGGAGAATAACTCTCTCCAACGCTTGAGCCGGTTTCTGTGGGACGGAGCGTGAGAGCATCGCACAGAGAGCAGTCTTCCCATTCATGGTCTTCCCCAAGGCAGCAGAGGCAGAGCACGTGCATATCCGAGGTCGGAAAGGAACTGTCACACGACGGGTACCTGCTGAAGCCAGCTGCGGCTGACATGTGCCGGGGAAAGACTAGGGCACCAGTGGACGGTATTCCCAAAACCTGAATGTTAGAAAAAAGAAAAAAGTCAGGGGAAGCACATGGAATTACGAGGCTTGAGGCCTCAGCCAGGAGCACTGGTAAAAGCGGTCCGCTTCTGTCGACATGGAAAAGGGTGTGGCGCCATTGGTTGGGGTTAAGGGAGCGCATGCTCCCGAGGCCACGCGCGTATACCTTTAAAGGGGAAAAGTGATGTTTTCTGGTGAAAAAGGTTCCGTTCCCATCCCTAGCGAGGGACACCCATACAGGAAAGGGGACAGGACGCAGGAGTACATCATTCTTGGACATGTGCTTTATCTAGATCCCTTATTAATGCCTGCGAGGAAATGATATCTAAAATTTATATTTACTGAATTTAGGGTTTGTTTTCTTCAAGAATCGAGGTAACTTTGTATAACGCCCCGGATGAAAGGCTGCCTTCTCAGTGCAGTCCCATCTTCCACAAATGGATGTCGGAAACACAGGCCTCATTAAAACCATTGCTAACCTTACTCTGTAGTTTCTTCCAACACTTTAGTCACAGCAGATTGAATGTCAAGAGCTACATTATTGGGCCCTCAGGGTTAATTCGCTCTTTATTTGCACCAAAGGTATTACTGCAATGCCTTCCCGGAAGAGTTTGAATTTGCTCCCTTCAGGTGACCCCCTCGCAAAGCATGACAGCATTTGCACAGAAAAAGTAAAGAATTTGTATGATAGACTTTCTGTTCAAATCACAAAAGTGTTTACAGCACTTAAAACTAAGGTAGAGACTGCCGAGAGCACCATTACTGACAGGCTAAACCCGATCACTGTATTTGCCTAGACGCAACCTGATGATGGCAGTGTACCCTAAACAGAACCAACACATTCTGCAAACAGAAGTGGATAATGCCATACAAAGAGCACTCTGTCGGCAGACTAATGTTGGGGCATCAGGTCTTTGCCATGAGATGGAAGAGCCAAAAAAAAATCTAAAAAAAGAAGAAAACGAAGAAAAAGTCCTCTTCGCTGCCCAGGTTAAGTTGTTGAACTGTACAGACAGTCTCTTTACCCATTATGAACTCGGATAAGCTATCTACCCAGAAAAGGTTCAAGGCTCCCTGGGCATAGTGGCGGTCAGTGTGTGCGGCCTGATGTGGGAGTTTGGGCTGTCTGGTCTGTGGCAGGTGTGAGGGGCCAGAAATGTGAGACGGACACATAGATATAGTTTTCTCACAAGTTGCCATATTATTAAATAATAAGGGGTGAGACAAACACCTATCTTTGGCCAGCCAAACAAGTATTTCCCTACCTAACAAACTAAGGCTAGAGGAAAATGACCTAATGTCCAAAAGTATCTGTCCTGCACACTAGTACATACAACAAAATTATACAGGAATTATTTGGCTCTTTAAACTTCACAAAAATAACAAATTCAAACACAAGGGTTATAAACAGGAATCCTTGTGACCAGGGTTGGATCCCCTTTCCCCTGAATCAATTCAGGAATTTCCAAACCAAAGTTCAGTTTCAAGAAAGTTCTCTTCACTGGCCAAGTTCACTCAATGTAGAATACCATGTTCTTTCCATTCAATATGTCCTTTAGTTGGCAAAGTGACAATCTTAGTTCAAAAGGTTTGCTCACACTTCAAGACAATTGATCAAGTTTCCACAACCTCCTGTTTGGCAAACCAAAAGACTCTCTTCACACATCTATTCAGAAGTCAAATATAAGTGTTCTTTTCTCTGAAGACCAATCACTTGTTATAACATCATATTTCTCCTTTAGAAGTAACACCTCTCAGTCAGGATGGTTCATTCTAAAGATACACTTTAGTCAGGATGGTTATGCAACAGTTCATCAAAACAAGGTAGTGGGATTTCCACTTCTTTTCCACCACAACCGTCTACCACATTCACAGTACTTTCACATTATCTTCTTCCTGGTACCCTTGTCTGCCAGGACGAACTACAATTTGTCCCTTTCCTGGTTTACTCGCTTGCCAGGATAAAACTCCTACTACTACAACTTGTACTCTGTGGTAAGGCTTGTTCCAAACTTTCCACACTTGAATCCTCAATGGGGAGGGTTGAACCAACAACTGCTTCTCAGGTTAGTCTTGACTTTTTCACACAATTGGCTTGCATCTTCCGTCGCAAGGATATAGCCCAACAGGACAATGGTTCTCATATTGGTCCGTTTGCCTTAGGCAATGCAGGTTACAGTTCTCTCCCCCTTGATCCTTTTTACAAGGACGGCTTTGCTCCTGCAGTCTGATTTCTATCTACACAACCGTTTGGCTGCTGGCAATGTGGTTTACAACTTTCTCCCTCAGGGTATATTGTTCTGGGAATGTCATATTCAAATTGTTTGGTGTCACTCTCACCCTTATTTGGCAAAGTAGGTTACAATGTTATTGGATATCCCACTTAAGAAAAGTTGTGTTCACTTTGCTTTGCTATTGCCTCTCTTTGGCCTTGGCAATGCAGGTTACAATATTCCCCCATTTGAAATCTCTTAATAGGAGAGTTGCATCCAGTTTGCTTTAATTCAAATGTTCAGTATTCAAAATGATCATTATTACCTACTGGTGTCCTTTCGGAGCACCCCGGGGTCACCTCCAGCAGGCCAACTCACTGGTATGCCCTGGTGTCTCCTTCTGACTCGCCGGTATTGCTTCTTCGTTCATTGGGACCTCCTGAGCATTTCACAACTCCTGTCTGTCTGCTACCGCTCGCGCTGTTTGTCAATGAAGCTTTCACAGCTCTGTGCACTCTCTGGTGAAAACCCAATACCAGAGCGGTTCACAGGACACAGAGCTTCCCTCTCCCTTGGAGTAGATGGCTTCAATACAACTTCCTGCTGCGCATCCTCTGCATAAATCAGGAGTCCCGACCTCTGCCACGTTTTCTGCAGGCGTTCCCACTGTCAGCACAACTCCCAACTTCTGCTTCTCCCTGCTGCTTCTCTTTGGCCCGCACCTGAAAGACCTTTAAATGTTTAAAGAAACATAATGTAGAAACATAACTACTAGAAGTAGTAATATTGATTTCCTGATCCTTATGTATATGATTTTCATGCTTCTAAAAAGCGCCGTTATACTTGGCACCTTGGATAATTCTGGGAGAGGGAGTCTTACAGTGACAACATGCCATTACATATTTAGGCACTAGGGAAACCTCCTCCTCAGAAGAGGATGAACACTGCGTCTCTCCTGACAGAGTCACCACTTTCCCTTGACAGCTTTCTCCTCCCATTTGATCAGGTAGCGGATGCCTTTCCCTGGCCAAATGGGAGGAGACTTTAGGTTGGGATTCCGTGATGACTCTGCAGGATTCATCCCACAGGTCAGAAGAAGGACGCAGACTCTGACAAGTCACTTTACTGTTATCTTTATTAAAGAACCAGGAAGCGGAAGTGGCAGCTTTGGGGGACGCGGCAGCCGAGCAGCGTCAGCACAGAGTGTAAGTATTGACCCAGCCACACAGCAACTGTGGGTGTGGGGGAGGGTATAGAGTATTGTGGAGTATCATTTAGTATTGTTGAGCATTGTCCAGTATAGTCAAGGTATTGTCTAACATTGTTAAACTTAGTAGGGACAGGAGCAGAGGTAGATGTCATATGTGGTTAGGGCACATTCAAGTTTAGAGATAAACGGTTCTGGTGAACAACCTAGACTATTGACTCGAAGGCAAGAATGACATAAGTATGTAAATAGTGGTTTCCTGTGGGTTGGGCATTTTAGCTCGGGTGATAGATGACTGTATTCCCATAAGGTTTAGCAAGGGAGCGGACCTAGATTTTGGATGTGTCATTGTCATGAAGTCAGGGGCACAGGCATGCAGGGGTCGCATGCACAGGAGACCTGGGTGGACACTGTCCTGACGCCTTTGGCGCCAGGCTCATGAACAAAAGTAAACAAGAACATCCATTTAACACCAAAAAGCTTTTATTATGGACATAGCACTTCAGATGCATTAACCTTGAACATTCCATCAATTAAGCAGGATGCATTAACCTTGAACATTCTATCCATTAAGCAGCCCCAAGAGTATTCTTGGGTGTGGCTGCTATTGGATTGCCTTTGCACATGCTCACTCTCTAGGAGTGGCAGGGTGTGGCTGGTAAGCCGGCCCTAATGGGCGTGCCCACGATCTCAGCTATATAAGCTGCCCCGATCCTCAAGACAGACGCTTCGCGTTATTCTGCACTTGCAAGCAGCGTATCGCTCACCGTCGCCTGAGGTCAGACTTACTTTTGAAGATCCTGCTTCCTGGACATCCTGCTTCCTGCCAGCATACTTACCAGCTGGGGGAAGCTGTTCTTACCTGTACATCTTCAGACTTACTTTTGAAGATCCTGCTTCCTGGACATCCTGCTTCCTGCCAGCATACTTACCAACTGGGGGAAGCTGTTCTTACCTGTACATCTTCTTCGGCGAACCAAGTATTCATCTTTACACTTTCCGGAATACCGAAATCTTCATCTTGGCACCGCAGCACGACACGCTCCATCGTCGACAGCAGCGCCTGGAAGGAAAAACAGAAGACAAGGTTAGACATCGAAAAAACTAGCAGTTTAAGGTTGCGCTTTGCCATACTTCGCGCTTTTCCTTAAACCATCACTTACCTGCTGTTGAACATTGTGGTAGCATCCATCTTCCATCCGGCCGCGTCTCACAGCTGCATTGAGGCCGCATTTCCATCTAAGGGAAAAAAACGGAAGAGAGACAATATTGCGGGCATAAATAGGAGCAACATATAAAGACATTAAACAGAACAAACAGCATCACAAGAGCTCAAGAAAGACTTACCAATCATAAGGAGAAGCATAGGGATCAGTGAAGGAACTAGATCCCATTCGACGCGCCCTTGCCAGAAGTAGCAGGACGGAGAGCTTATCTTCCATAATTCGCAGGTGAGCTTTATGGGCCGGCGTATGCTCACAGAAACCGTACCTCGGGGTGAAGGGTTCGAGAGGTACAACAATCACAGATTGGCGCACTCACACACTCTTACCTCCACGCAGGAGCAGTATCACCACGTACCACCGCTCACAGCTTTTCCCCTGAGGGAGTGGCCTGAAGGGGGTGATTCAAGTTCAGGGAGGGCTGCAACCGTGCCCCAACGCCTCCGCAGAGACCAGGTGAGCGTAACCGGATGGTGATCGACTGGTTAAGTCTCAAGGAGGCGTATTATTTGCTAGGCAACACACATCGGACTTGAAGAACACGAGACGGTGAGGAGCTAGAATTTGAAAATTTAGGATTGGCAGACGAGGTGAACAAGTGGCGGTGAGCGGAAGGTGCATGCGCAAGATTGTGGGTGTGCCTGAGGAGGCAGCAATTGTGAAAAGGGGCAGTGCGTTGAGCACGACTGATAGGTTGTGGAGCGAGAGAGGCTCATAGTGAATTAAAAGCTATTGCGATTGCATTGTGCTTTTCCCTTACAGCGGACTACCGAAACTCTCAATTTGAGGTCAGGTAAAAATAAGTGCAATGTATCAATGGAAGTGGAGGGGTGACAGGCCCCAACAGCACCTGTGTAAGACCCTCTCATCTTATAAAAATAAGATTTTCAAGTACAGTATAGAATGGACTACAGGCACAGAGGGAAAATTAACTAAGCCATGGCCACCTTGTGGAAGTTTCTCCAAAGTTGTGCAGCAATCGCTCTTGACACACATACAAGGTACCTATAAAGGCAAAGAAGCTAGTAAGCCGTATGGCAATATTCGAGTTGTGGAGAATGTTTCAGGAGGGAGAGGGGGACACAGCGAGGCATCAGTAGATGCTGAGCCAACAGGAAGTGCAGGGGCTTGCGTCCACACCCTCCGCTCCGCCACCTGCTCCTGCAACCGAGTACTCATAGGACACAGACGATGAGCAAGGGATGTACCCACTACGACAGCTAAGAGCAGCAGAGGGATACTCAAATCCGACATATAAACCGCACCATATACTAGAGAGGAGGGACAGAGAGGTACAGGGCAGCTGACCACAGAAAGAGGGACGAGCAGCCAGGCGCAGAAGGGCACAAAGGAGGGGCTAGAGGGCATAGCCATGAATGAGTGGATAGGGGGACAGATCCTCCTGAAGCTGGAAAGGAAGGCAGATGGGGAGACAGAGGCGACAACCAAGGCAATAGAAGGCCTTAGGGAGAGCAGCGGATTGGGTTGAGAGAAGGAGAAGGAAAGAGAAAAGCGGATAGAGAGAGGGAACGGAGACGAGAGGTAGAGAAAGAGCAGGTGCAAAGGGAAAGGGGAGAGAGGTTAGAGAGGGAGCGCAGAGAGGAGCCAGAGCAGCGGGATAGGAGAAGAGAAGAAGAGATGGAGGGAGAGGAGATGGAAAAACTCAAGTTGATAGAGAGGAAACAGAGAATGTTGCAGGTGGAGAAACTAGCGAGGGAGCGCACGCGTGCAAGGAGGAGGATGAGCGCACCATCAGGGACATAGAGACATGATGGACAGTGGTACCACTAGAGAGAGGTACCACAGAGGATGGCAATGGCGCTGGATGCACCACCATCCTTCTGCGAGGAGGATTTGGCCAAGGTGCCCAGCATCCTATAGACCACTAGTCCCTATGATGTGGGGCTTCTGAAAGGAATAAGGGGGATGGAGGGGAGAAGATAAAGCTGAAGCCAGGAGCAATTTCACCTAGAGTGAAACAGTACCCACAATCAAAAGAGGCAGACAAGGGTATTTATGAAACGATTGCAGCACTAGTGGAGCAAAGCATTCTGGTACCATCAGAGTCCCCATGCAACACGGCGGTGTGCCCAGTTAAGAAAGCAAAAGGGGTGTCATGGCGTTTTATTCAGGACTTACGCCCCCTAAATCACATTGTAGAAGCAGAGTATCCTCTGGTTTCAAATCCAGCAACAATTTTGTGCAGTATTTCGGCGCAAGCTGCCTGCTTCACGGTCATAAACCTGAAGAATGCATTCTTCTCAGTACCACTATACCCAGACTCACAAGACTTGACTTCCTTTATCTATAGAAACCAGAAGTGGAAACATACAAGACTTCCTCAAGGGTACTGTGTGTCACCCTCCATATTCAACAGGGTCCTCTAGATGGACCTAGGCAATGTACAAATGGAGAGCATGGTCTTGCAGTACGTAGATGACATTTTGATTTGCAGCACGACAGAGCACCAGTGAAGAATGACAGTGTTAGCTGACAAGGGATACAAGTTGGACAAAGTCAAACTACAGTACTGTCAGAAAGAAGGGGTATACATTGGACAGACGTTTTCCAAAAATGGCTGACAGATCACACCAGAAAGGGCGGCGACAATACGCAAGACAGCCAAACCCACGACAGAGAGAAATGCATCAATTCTTGGGGTTGTGAAATTACTGCAGCGCATGGGTTTTCGACTAGAGCAGATACACCAGGCCTTTATTGGGCGCTCGGAAGGAAGCACAAAAGGGACACAAGACAATAAACTGGACGACAGATGACTGAGGCATTTGATGTGCTGAAAGAAGCAATATGCATAGCTCCAGTGTTAGGGATCCCAGACTATAAAAAAGAATTCTTCCTGTTCTCACACACTGATGGAATAGTGATGAAGGCAGTACTGACAAAGAAGACAAAGAAGACAAGCATAGGGCACAAGCCAATAGCATACTACAGTGGAAAGCTTGTCCCAGTGATGAGAGGACACTACCAGTGTGAACAAGCTTTGGCTGCTGCCGCATTTGCAGTGGAGAAATCAGCAGGTACTACCATGGGGTGCCGCACCACTCTGTACGTGGATCATGGCCTCTATGCGATACTGGAGAGCACACTAACCACACAGAGAGCATCATGGTACGAGGTGTTGCTATCAAGCTCATCCCCTAAGGTAGTGAGATGCAGAGTTGTTAACCCAGCAATCTTTCTCGCAGATGTCTTACAGGAAGGTGACTACACACATGACTGTGCAGAAAACATACAGGAATTCAGTGACACCCGCAAAGTACAGGAGGACGCACTTGAGGGGTGAGATGTGCTGTACAGTGATGGGTCTTCGACAATTGACCAGACAGATCGGGTTAGGCGTACAGTAACGGCAGTGGTGAGGTCGAGGGAAGATGGAACAAGTGAGGTATTGGACAGTGAGCGATTGCTATTACATTATTCAGCACAATCAGCAGAATTAGTGGCTCTAATTCTAGCCTTGGAACACAGCAAAAGAAGCGAAGTGACAGTGTACTCAGACTCTGCGTATGTAACATCAACAGTACACTCAGGACTGGCACGATGGATGAGGCGAGGTTTCAGGAGAGCAGACAGGTCACCTATACAGCAATCACTTTTATTGGGTAGACTAATCAAAGTTATACAATACACCACGCAGACAGCCTTAGAGAAGTGTCAGGCACACACACACACACACACAAGTGGAAGATCCTACACATGAGGACTAATCAAAGTTATACAATACACCACGCAGATAGCCTTAGAGAAGTGTCAGGCACACACACAAGTGGAAGATCCTACACATGAGGGGAAGATCCTTTCTCAAGGGGAAACGAAGCAGCAGACTCTGAAGCAAAACGTGCAGCATATTTTGGAGAGCCACTAGAAATGGAGACCGCATCACATTCCCAGAGATTATGCAAGTACAATGGTACTTAAGGAAGGGTACAATGCATTACTAGAAACACAGATCATGGCATTGCAGGGAGCTGCACCCAGGGCAGAGAAGGAATTGTGCACTAGGAGGGGATGTACAGTATCTACAACAGATGCCCTATGGCGGCAGAACAACACAGGGAAGGTGGTGATGCCATTAGCATTATTGAACACTGCACTGATACAGTTACATTATCCAACGCACACAGGAAAGGAGGTCATTGCTGCCCATACTGGAGAAACATGGCTCTGTCCTAATTTGGCGGAACACGTGGCTGAATTCGTAAGCAACTGTTTGGCATGCAAGCAGTTCACTACAGGACATACATTGAGAGTTGAGAGAGGAGCCATACCTCCCCCAGCATGCCCATTCAAGCATCTCCACATCGACTATGTCGACATGATCCAGGTTTGCCAAGCATACCGCTACATGATAGTGGCTGTGTGCCCATTCTCTTGGTGGATTCAGGCAGGTCCCCGTTCCCATCCTGATGCCATCAGGGCAGCTAAGTTCTTGGTCCAGGAAGTATTCCTACAATGGGGCGTGTGTGAGGTCCTGCGGTCTGACAATGACCCTCACTTCGCCAATGAGATGTTCAAGCACATTACTGCTGGGCATTCAACATAAGTTCTCTTGTGCTCATCAACCACAAGCAAATGGAATGTGTGAACGCCCAAATGGCCTTTTGAAGGAAATTATTGCAAAGACAAAACAGAGCACAAATAAAAACTGGTTCCATTGCCTACCCCTTGCACTCCTTGCATTGCACAATAAGCCCGGGTCCAACCACCATTTAACGCCCCACGAGGTGGTGACAGGACGGCACCTGCAACTCCCACTGGCGCCTCCCACTAGAGCACTGAAAGATGCTGAGAGTAGTGCAGATGGGCTAGGCCAGGAAATGTATGATTACATTACTTCCTTGATTGCTAGTGCCTCTTATCTCTCACCAGAAACGACGACACCGGGGAGTCCCTGAAAACAGCGGAAAAAGCAACTGTGACAACAAACCAAAGTACTCTGGTATGGAGAGGATTGTTAGCGTTGGTGACCCTGTATTGTTGAGGAATTTTATCAGGAGGTGGGATGTACCGAGATGTACTGGTCCCTACATAGTTGAGAGTGGCAGACCGAGCAGGGAAGCTTGAAGGAAAAGCAGTCTGGAATCATCTCTCGGACGCCAAACCCTACAAAGAAGAGGCGTCACCTTGCAACAAGATCAACAGCAAGAGGAGCAAAATGATAATTCTGAACTTACACTGCTGAGTGGAGGACACCCAATTGTTGCTCGCTCAAGTGCAGCAGAGTTAGGGTAAGGACTGGTGACACATCCAGAGTGAGGATACAGTCTGTTATTTTATTCTCTACATACATTCTTCAAGCAAGCCCACTGTGATTGTTTATGTTACACGCTGATTTCCACCCTGATACTTTCTCGAACCAATTTGTCCACAATGTGAGAAGACCCAGCAGATGTCGGGCAAGTCCGCCTAGAGTATACTATCTTGCCTTTATATCATATCTGGCTCAAGTGTACCCACACCTTGGACAGGGAAACACTTCTGTTCTTTCCATACTGAGGGACCCTGCAATTAGAAATTTGTGGGAGCAGTTATTCATCTTCGCAATAACCGATTATAGGGTTTAAAGGGTTTAAGGATTAACCTGATACAAACACAGGAATGCCTATTTTTGCACATTTGAGGCGGGCAGCTATATCTTCACGCTGAACAAGGATCCAGCAACACTGGTAAAGATGGGTGAAATAATAAAAAACATTCTTACATTGACGTGTCTCTTTATTTCAAGTGGAGTATTCGTATTTATATTCTGGAGAATTTTGCGTGTTGCTAGCGAATCTGCTGTATCCTCTACTAACATTACCCGACCCCAGCAGGTGGAACGATGATGTCAGGTGGACAGGAGAGCACTGCAAGCATGGTAAGAAGAGGTAAGCGCATTGTTGACACAGGTATGAAGGTGGTGGATCTCTATCTCACCGACACTGCTAGAGTGTCTAATAACGTGTGGCACAAGCACATGACCAAAGTAGGTAAGGAAACCACCAGGGAGAGCTTGTTATGTCTGCTCATTAATCCCCTATGCCACAAGTGCCTCCAGAACGTTTATAGCAACTGAAATACCAGCAGCAAGTGCCCAATGCCTGATGTACCCGTCTATGGTAACAACTCGAGGAAGATTTCAAGGGAAAACAGCAACATTGAGATGGAAGTCTCAAGCAGCATCCCCGTATGAAGACAGTTACATAAAAACTCTCAACATGATGAACATTTATTGCCAGCTAGACGAAGCAATGCAATATATAACCGACAGGCCACAGAAAGGAGACACAGACTATAACGTTGAAACAATTGCCCTGTCCATGGACAAGGGTGAAGGAGATAGGAGGAGAACCTGGATGCTGGGCAAGACCACAGATGCTCGTGTATGGTCAAGTGTACACAGAGGAAGATTGGAAGGATGGAGTAGTGGGAAGCAAAGCACATACCTTAGCACAATCACCAGTTAACAAAGTACAAGAAGAAAATGACAAGTGCCTGAAGGAGTGGGATGTAAGTGCAAAGTTGCTCACTTGGGTGGAGAATGAAGCTGGACCAATGCCTATAATACCCCTAAAAACTCCAGCACTCTGTTACCAGAATGACGGTGAAGAGAAAGTTGGATAGAATACAGGATGCTGTAGCATAGAAAAGCATGCAGCGATGAAGATAGGCACTGCAGTACTGATGGATCACTACTGGGCATGCAGATCCAAGGCATACGAGTATCTGCCACCCAACTGGGAGGAGTTTGCTTGTTGGTACATATCAATATGCCATTATTGGTTGTGCCACGGAAGGATATAAAGTTTGATGACTTCCCGAAGATGGACACTAACAAAAGGAAGAAAAGTTCAGTGGAAGAAGAACAAAACAGGAAAAGAGAAGAAGTTGGCGGAAATAAGTAGAGTGAAAAGAAGCAACTATTTCTCCGAAAAATCAGAAGCAGCTCTAGATGATGTGCCACCAGAACATAGGTTATTCAGCAGAGCGAAAATGTTTTTCGTATCAGTAGTTCCAGCTCTACAGACGTAGACAAATGCGAAATGGCTGCAGATTACCTGGTGAGAGCTGATGACAGACTCTACAGCAGGTTCAACGCAATAAAGGAAGAGTTACGTGCAGTAAGGTTGATGGCGCTCCAGAATAGGTATGTTCTGGATCTGCTCACAGCAATGGAAGGAGGATTTTGCGCAAAAATTGGGAGTTCCTGTTGCACATTCATACCGGACAACAGGGTAGATAATGGCACACTGGCCGAAAAGCGCTAACCCAGCTATCTAAGATGCATGCCAAGATGGAGGAAGAAGCCAAGGGGATTGGAAAGGACCCGAGCTGGATAGCATACCTGTGGTCATGAACGCCATCATGGTTAACAGACGGGCTGAAGGTAATATTAGACGCACTAATATCGGCACTAGTGACACTGAGTAGTGAAGATTTATATCGCCCAGTGCCGAAAGACAGCAGAGAATACTATTGCCATGAAGGTGCTGATGGATGTGAACATAGGCGGAACGAAGGACAAAATAGTGGAGGAACGAGGCAAGTTGAGAGACAAAATAGCAAACTGTCCGCTATTCCCACTTGAGACGATGAAGCTAGATAAGCAGCAATACAAAAGATGGGTACCCCCTACATCGCTGGCAAGAGGGGAAACAACCAGAAACAAGGCACAGAAATCAAGCCAGCGGATATAAACAAGTCCACTATAAATAACACAATCCCACCAGTATTCGGGGCGGTCCCTCAATCAACCCCTCAGATCACTACACGTAATACATAGACAAGTTTTTTTTGAAAAATGTATTTATTTTTCTTTATTTAATTAGAAACATTAAAATGATTATTAAATAGATCAGAGCTCATATAAGAGTAAGTATAAATATAGGACATACAGTTATACAACATGAATAAAGTGCAAAATGTGAAGAAAAATGCTAATATCACAATAGAGCTGCTGGGAACTTGCTGCCCAATTACAAGCTGGGTAATAATCACCATCGTCCAAAATAAGTCCAAGTCAATGTCGAAGGATAAAATCCACTCGAGAGAAGGGAATCCCTCGGGTGGAAAAAATCCTAGTCAACTGAATATAGTCAGGATGGTTTCGAAATGAATTTGAAGATGGATTAAATCCCGATAGTGGCAGCAAAAAAAGTTGTTAGTTCCGAATCTAGCAGTTTAAACATTGCAATAAACAAGAAACTAAAAGGTCTTCACAAAAATGATATTCATAAACCCATACTCTAAAAAGTCTAACATGGGATGCTATACGTCAACTACTAAGGTGACATGCGAAATAAACCACAAATCCGTAAAACAGTATCGTGAGCATGGCGCCTTAAACCAGGTAGTTTCGATGGAAAACACATCTAGCTGGATTACAGATGATGTCCATCTTCGTCAGGACGTAGCATTCCCGTATACACATTCATGAAGATTCATCTGTGTCTTGAAATTACCTACACAAATGTTATAGATTAAAAAGAGACACTAAAAATGTATGTTCCCTAAACAGAGAAATAAAGAAACGAGAAAATAGTAATGCTTACATCAAAGCAGCCTTTCATATAGGCCGCACAATCATTCATACATAATGACCATAAAAACAAGTGATCTGAGGATCCCGATGAAGGACCCGGAACCCAACACTGGGTTGGGACGTGTATAGTGGCTAGTAGGGGAGAAAATCTAATTACCATGATCTCAGACCCTTTGGGGGTGGGCCCAGAAGCCTGACAAAAAAGTCCAGGAAATAGCGATCCGGCCACACCAAAACAAATCACAATTGAATTAGATCTGTAAAAAATGAGAAAAAAGATGAGGCCACAAATTGGTCATGAATTTCTCTGGTTAACAGATTCGAGCAAGATACAAGCAGCCAAAGAGAAAACCAGAAGTAGAAAAATAGATAAATATAACTCTAATGAAATAAACATACAAAAAAAAAAAACAAACAAAAAAACATATGTATAGAAAAGAGATGCCCAAAAATGGGACTGCCCATATGTTAAAGGTAAATTAAAAGAAATTGAGAATTAAAGTGAAAGAAACGAATGAATGATGCAGTGGTGTCCATAAAAATAAATAAAGGAAGATCCTGCACCCACAGAAAAAGGATAGAATATCATCCTTGTCATTATGCTCACCATTGATCAAGCCAAGATCTGTCAATCAAGAACCATCAACGGATGATTCCTTAATGTGTAGAACGACCTCAACTACATGTACAGAATCGGATGTCGCAAGGATCCCCAGAAGGGTGAATCTCTAAATGTCATTAAAGGATATGCGAAGTCTGTGGGGCAATAGAAAGTACAACTAACTAGGAAGACATCTGTAATGTCCCAAAGTATCACATACATAGAATGCAACACTGCTCTGTATGGAATCAAGTCATGAAGCGTAATCAGAAGGTTCGTGAAAAAACTGAACTTACATCAGTCCAAACAGGATCTGTGTGTCTGTTGTATAGTCTAAGTGGCAGTACTACAAGGTCCCAACATATAGATGTTTGACCTAATCTTGAAAATGAGAAATAAAACAAAGCCAAAAGCGTGAAGGATTCCGCCTAGCTACCCGTTCAAAGTTACTTACCTCAGCGGCAAAGGCCATAGACACCAAACCAGGAAGTCGGTAACCAAACTTCCTGTGTTGGCACTTGTCCGGGGTTAAATACGTCAATGGGCGGATCAGGACTGACGTCTACAACGTCTCTAGTGCACGTGACTAATGGCACAGAAAGGCACGTATAATCTCGGGCCGCGTACCGTGCAATGGAAGGGAGCCGAATGGATGTAACCACGCCCCCTGAAGGTATACAGGCGGCCCAGCGTTCCCTGTTCCACCATGAGGTCAAGACAACAAAGAAAAAATAAAAATAAAAGGAAAAAATAAGTTATAATGCACCCCCATGCAGTGGTAGATCTCTACCAGTATAGAGGTAGACATGACACCTAGAATGATTAACAATGGAATGCAATAGGCTAATAATGCCTGAAAGCCGTATTGAAGGCACCAGGAATAACCAAAGCCTATAAAGCTGAGTCCCGTCACGACATAGAGGATCTATTGAAATAGTGCATGCCATTCTTCATGGGCATTCAGGCCCAGTATATGGCTTTGGGTGTTAAATATCCACCACTGTTCCCTTCGGGACAAATTCGTGGCTATGGCATAATGGTCTGGTCCCGTAACTCTTTCAAGACACCACCAACGTAAGTTTTCACAGTCATGTTGGTGTTCAACAAAATGAGCAACTAAGGGAGAAGAAAGATTGCGAGTCCTGATTCTAGACTTGTGCTCAGTGATTCTCAGTTTAATAGGTCTAGAGATTTTTCCTATATACGATTTATAACATGAACACATAATCACGTAAATCACGTTTTTAGAATTACACGTAGTGTGATCCCTCAGTTTCCATTCTCTGTGGTTAATGGTGACAGTGTTGGTCACTGTAGTAGATCCGCACTGACAACAATTGCCACAGGGATAGTTGCCAGTAACTCTTTCCATACCCCACATTTCAGTGATGGTTTTGGGTGCCTGCCTGGTCTGCAGTCTATCTGCCTGAGATAGCCAGCTCTTCAAATTCCTGCCCTTTTTGAATGCATACATGGGATGTTCCAAATCGGGCATGTTCATTTGAAGTAAATGCCAATGCTTAGCAATAGTCTTCTTGATTTTGGCATGGTGGGTGTTGTAGGTCATGGCGCAGACTATACGTGACTGGTTCTGGGTGGTGCGGATATTTTTAGTCAACAGGACTTCGCGATGTTGATATCTCGCCCTTTTAAGGGACTGTCGCAATATGTGAGCTGGATAACCTCGCTGGGAAAGTCTGTTTTCTATGATGTTAGATTGGGACATAAAATCTTTCTTGTTGGTGCAGTTCCGCCTAGCCCTCAAAAATTGACCGTACGGAATAGTTTCCCTTAAAGACTGCGGGTGAAAACTATCAAAGTGGAGGATAGTATTTCGATCCGTAGTCTTACGGAAAAGGTCCACAATGATAACACCATTCTGGTGTTTGAGTATTAGATCCAGGAAAGAAATAGACGCACTGTCCACCGGCATGGTAAACTTGAGATGGTCATTCAATGAGTTAATCCAAGTCAGGAATTCTTCATGATCTCCCGTCGTTTTGTCCCATACAATTATGATATCATCTATATATCTTTTATAAAAAAGAATAGATGGTAAAAAGGGATTGGAGGTATCAAAGATAGAGACCTTCTCAACAGCCCACATAAAAAGGGTCGCGTAATTGGCTGCAAATGCTGCACCCATTGCGGTACCTTTAACTTGTAGGTAGAAACTTTCTTTAAACCTAAAGTAATTCTTGGTCAGGGCAATTCGGAGGAGATCCACAATGAATTCGCTTGGGACCAACTGCGGGTCATCTCTGAGATCCAAGAAACATTTAATAATGGGCAATGATTCTGACTGTGGGATATTCGAATAAAGGGATTCGACATCAAGAGTGATAAACAGGTTTTTGTCTGGATCAAACAGAAAATTTTCCAAATGGACAATAGCATCGGTGGTATCGGCCAGATAGGTCGGTGTACTGGCTGCCAATGGTTTGAGAAAATAATCAATGTATTTTCCCAAAGGTTCTAAAATAGAGCCACAAAGAGACACTATCGGTCTACCTGGAGGATTTAATATATTCTTGTGGATTTTAAACAAGATATAGAACAGAGGTATGCGTGTTCCTTTACCAGTAAGAAATGAAAATTCTTTGGTACTAAGGATATCCGCATCTTTAGCCCGTGTAACCAGGGCTAAGATTTCACCTTGTATAGTCTCTGTAGGGTCCCCCTTGAGTTTAAGATAGAAGATCCCATTGTCCAATTGTCTAAGTACTTCTGAATCATAGAAGGTTGCGTCACAGACTACCACTCCTCCACCTTTGTCTGCCTGTTTAATAATGATAGAAGTGTCTCTTTTAAGGTCTTGCAAGCAGGACATTCTTTTTTAGAAAAGTTATAACATCGATTAGAAGTGGGATTAGCCTGTGCTGAGAAAATGGAATGGAAATCACGAAAAACGGCACGTTCAAAAGTGATCGTTTCGCTAGAGACCATCTGGTATGTGGGCATAAAAGTCGATTTGGGCCTGAACGGAGTATAGTTGTTTTCTAAATCACAGCCGTTTGTGCCAAAATGGTCTCTAAGCCGAATATTTCTAAAAAAGATCCGAAGTTCTAATTCAAGGTCCATCTGGCTTGGATTGCGCATAGGAATGAAAGAAAAACCTTTCTCAAGTACTGCAGTTTCGTTGGTGGTAAGTATCCGTTTCGAGATGCCGATGTGTTAGTTAACGTTGGTAAGACCTCCTCCTTGTCTGAAACATGTTCTCTATAGGCTAGATAACCCACATGACACTAAAATCTATGAAGGAAAATGGGTATGGTGCAACCCAGGAGGAGTAGGCAGCTATATGGACTGGACTTTCGATGATTATGTGAATTATTATGGACACCTAGCAGGGATAATGAAGATATGGCACCAAGACGAAGGGTGTGAGATATGAGGATGTGGTCGACAACTCAACCAGAGGGGGGACGGAATAGAGGGTCCCAAGAATGCCCCACATCACCCCCAGATTCACGTCAAGACGAAGAGCCAGATATGCTCGCAGCCACCCATCTTATTTCGGATGAAACCCAAGTGCACCCATGATTGACAAGTACGCAGAAAGGTATCCCCTCAGTCAGCCATACCGACTAATCCTATACATGTTTTCAAAGGTATAGGTGAAGAAACAGAGATAGTGGACAGAAACACCTATTTGGACAGTCTCGACAAAGCACCAAGAAGCCACGGTACTGACGTCATTAGTGACACCATGACGTAGCAGCATTCGACATGAAGCACATTTGCAATGCTGCACCGCATCAAACAACCACACATTTGCATACACGAAAGACATGATTACACAGCTCTATAGCTAGAGGACAGATACATACTGTCAATGCTTTTATTATTTTTTCATTAGCCAAATGCAGTAATGAAGAACCGCAAGACACAAGAGATCCTGAGCAAGCTTGCAGATGCTTAACGCAAAACAACCCTACAGGACTACAGGGAGATATATGGAACCTGATAGGACCAAAGTCCTCCCTCTGTTTCCCCTCCCTTGCCTTGTCGCGCCTTGAAACACTTGTGTATAGGTGCGTTATATAAGTTATAAATGCCATATCAAGTGTTACTAACATATAGAGTACTTAGAATAACATGAACATGTAGAATTTATATTATACATCTAAGGAAAATTACAGAAGGCCCAAAAAGCCGCCGAGCCTGAGACGAGGAGAACTGACTCAGGCTGCACAGAGCATGAAGCAGGATCATGGCCAAGGTCAGAGATATGCGAACACATTCCAATCTCCATGCGACAAAGGGATCAACTGCAGTGAAACTGAATAAATACTCATAAATGCAAGCTGCGGAGCGCAATTGTGTGGTCCCTAAGCACGTGGTAAAGCCAATGGACAGTCACCTGTTGTGGGAAAGCGGAGCCGATCCCAGCAAGTCAGACGCAGACGGCAACAAGCGTTGCAACGTGAGGTGCGCATTCTCATAGGCAAAGGTGGTACACACAAGTTACAATGCAGACACATAATCTTTCCCCTCACCTTAAAAAGGTGCAGAGAGGGCTGAGAACTTAATCGAGTTGCAGGCTTGGGGAGATCAGCTCTAATCAATCACAGTTTAGGAAGCCAGGGGTGGATGGCAAAGGGTACGAACCAATGGTAAGGCCATTACTCTGCAACAATGTAATAGACAGTTTCTTGGGGATGGGACAGGCCAGCCCAGCCACCTGACATGCAAAGACCAGTAGAATAACACCTATAGGGTTCTCCTATAGGTAATAGTATTCTCAATACCCAATCCATTGAGATGATAGTTTTTTTTGGGGAAGGGCCCAGATGATGACAACATACTTGTACAAAACTGTGCCGCACGCCATGGAGAGCTGAGATGTACCGGAGAATTCCCATTTTCTTGTATTAATCCCTGTTGGTTTTATTTGCAATAAACCGCAGTTCTAACTTGCCGTTGGCCGAGTCCTCCGTTTTTTTTCTGGGGAGGGTGTTGGGCTGTCGTGGTCAGGTGACCCCCAGACATTCTCTGGCATACCTGGGAGTCCCACCCAACAACAGGTAAGTTCACTCTCTTCCAGACCCAACGCTAACCCAGGGGCAGGATACTTGACCCAGGTTCGACAACCAAAGAGGTAAGTAAGAGGGAGCTAGGTGACAAAGGGCTTTACAACCAATGGTATCCTATGGTGGGCAGGAACGGGGCAGTGGAGGCAGACAGGCACAGGTATGCTTACTTAGCCCCTGGCTCAGATTTTCCCAGGGGTCACGATGGATCATCTGGGGGTCGCTGGGAGTGCTGTTTTGCATTCTTTGTTAGGGTGAGAGATGTCCAGGGGTTGCAGGTTTGAGTGCTTCCTCCAATCAGGTGCAACTGCAAGATGCAAGCACAGTTAATGAAGAAATGCAGACTTTCGTTCGGCATTTCTCTTCAGAACACTTCACGGGCTGAAGGAAGAGTAGCAATGATCATCATTTACAGGTGATGACAGGCATCCTACCATTCAGGGTCGAAGAGGCAGCTTCAGGACAGGTTTCCTTGATGCTACGAAGCTGACATTTTGAGAGAAGGAGACGTATGGTACAAGCTGAAGACCACCACCAATGTTCTGGGCTTGAACGCGGAACGGCAAGGATTCTGGCGAGGTAGGCCACAAAGGAGCTGGTCAGTCAACCGGGCAAGTCCAGGGACACTTCCGAAGGCTCTTGGGACATGCAACCTCAAAAAGACATTGAAACTAGTTGGTCCCACTAGTCCAAGAGTCCGAGCACAGACAAGGGTCTTCTGAGATCAGGCAGAAGAGCAGGGCTTCACTCGGACAATCACTGCCGAGGATGCTGACTGCAGAAGGCCTCCTCAAGTCATCAATGGGCTGCTCTTTTTCAAAGGATTCTTGGCTCCAATGCAGATCTGAAGAAGAGCTGCAACAGTCCTCCTCTTATCCAAAACTGGAGCTACAAGCAAGTCCAAGCCCACCAATGGAAAGGGTCTGCACCATTCAAAAAGCAAGTAGCTGTCCAATAAGGAACAATTACTGGTTTCACATCTGCCCCAGCATCAGACTTTCTGGAACCAAGGATGTGGACTGGGAATAGACAGTCCCTGGCCCCTTACTATGGCACACACAAAGGCTCACTAGCCCGTGAAAGCAGCAGTTTTCCAGGACAAGTGCATGACCTTATATGGGATTTCTTGACCTGAAGGCAGAACGTAGGCCAAACTACAATATGGCCAAAGAACAAGCATAAATCTCGTGGCACGGCCATGTTAGGGCACTAGCCACGTTTAGTAGTCATACGTGGTAAACGTGAATGTGCACCTAAAAAATTAAAGCAAAAATTGTAAAAGCTTAACTGCTGCCATGAGCATGTCTTTAGGCACATATAATAGTAACCAAAAATTATACATATAAAAAGGTTAGGGAGATACAGAAGTATCCTCATTGCACTGCAAGGTGCTGTGTGCAACGTAAAAATAAAATAATTATTATTTTTTCTTTTTTTGAAACGTCAGTCTAATATGTCTCAGTACTAAGACTTTGGCATCAGACTTTTGTTACAACATGGTGATTTTTGTTGATTCCTTTACTAAACTCAAGAGCCAGCCAATGTGATGCGAGCTATGGCGCTCCAACATTATAGCTAAAAACTAGAAGGAAGGTCAGGGAGGTGGCTATGCTTGCCACTATACCGCTATGGTCATGCGTTTGCTTCCAAATCTAGAGAGTCTATGAAGTCAACTACGGCACAGCTTAGTTTCACAGAACTACCGGCCATGGCTAGTGACCACCAATCTTGGGACTCTGGGCTCGCAGGACTATAGTTTCCTAAATGCACGATCCGCTTTGCTGTTGTTTGCGTGCATGTAGTAAGGAGATGTTCCAAAGATTCGATTTCACTTAGGCAAAAGCGACACTTATTGTCGTTTACTTTATTTAAGTGACGAAGCCACAACGTCGCCTTGGTTTTTATGGCATTTAGTCGAATTCGCAGGAACTGTTCATGGTGATGTCGAGAAGGACAGTTTGTTAGATAGCGACATGGTACACCCCACTTATGTTCTCCTATTCCAGAGTCTAATGTGGTTGGCATCTTGATACGTTGATCGTTGTTCCCAATCCAGCACGAAAGTTCAAACATATTTTTGCAATTTGCGGCCGCATTATCGAGTCGTCTGGTGTTAGGTCGGTTCGGATTAGGATTTGTTCTAAACGTTGTTTTCATTCTTCTAGTATGATTGATTTTCCTGAGCCTGGTTTTATGGAAAAAAATTGATATGCAGGTGGAGTGGTTGTCATGGTCATCTTTCGCATTGCCATTAAGGATTTCCACATGACACACACGTGAAGCGAGTTTAATGAGAGTTTTATCTTATTTGCTTCATCGAAATGTATGTTGGCAGCTTCAAGACGCGCCGCCAAAAGATGCCTTCCAATTTCTGCCAAAATGAGGCGTCTACGCTCCATCCGCTTCTGACCCGAAGGTAACGGCTGGAATTACTTTTTGGGCATAAAATGTTAGTACGGGAGTTAGAGTGAATTTTCCGTACGATTTGTTCAGCAGCTGTGCTTGAATACTGAATTGGATCATTCGATTTGTCATATCAGTCTTCCAATGATGTTCACATCGTGAGTTGTTAAAGGAGATTCCTAAATATCTTATTGTGTCTACGACATCCAGATGTTTATCGATTTTCCACATAAAGGGGCGTTTGTTTGGCCAATGATAGCGATCTTGGTTTTTTCGGTGTTTAACGCGAGGTCATTTTCATTGAGATATTCATGCAGATTTTTCATCTGCCGTTGTAAGCCTATCTGGGTCCTATCCAAGAGGACGACATCATCGGGGTAGATAAGGCATCCGATTTCTGTGCTGTTTAGGATAGGTGGAAAGCATCTTTTTACGATAAGCTGGAATAGCTGCAATAAACAATTTAAATAACTCTGCGGCCAATGGGCAGCCTTGTTTCACACCCATATTTGTGTGAATTTGATTAGATAAGGTACCTTGGTTGTCTAGTCTTATGCTAATGATTGTGTCCGAGTGTAGTGCTCTTATAGGATCAATTAAGTTTCTGGGACATTTCCAGTTTTTTAGCTTTTGCCATAGTTTACATCGATTTATGCTGTCGAAAGCACCTCGTAGAACGACAAAAGCTACGTACAGTCGTGTTTTTGCCCTTAGACTTTCAGGTTTTAGTATGGTCATTAATAACAGGTTCACTTCCACACCAACAACTTTGGTAAAGCCTGTTTGCCGTATATCAGGAATTTGTTCCGCTATTGACCATTGTACTAACTTTTGGCGTAAGAAGGAAGCAAAGATTTTGCCAATAGTGTCCAGCAGGGCTATCGGGCGGTAGTTGTTTGGATCCGCCCGGTTGCTCTTTTTGTAGATAGGGACAATAATTGCTTCACGCCAAGAGTCTGGAATCGTCATTGTTGATGATAATCGCAGGAATAATGATTCTATAAATATCGCCCATTCCTCATCGTCGTTTTTCAGCATTGTATTTGATATTAAGTCTGGACCAGCTGCGTTTGAGTTTTTTCAAGGATCGTATTACAGCTCTGATATCTTCAGCTGGTATTTGCATATCCCATGACGTCAAGTTATGTTCCGCTACTCTTAACTCCTCGCATTGAGTATTGCTGAAGATTTTTGCAAAACGGAGTTTCCATTGCGCTGAATCGATCCCATTTGACAGAGTGGCGTGGTGTTTTGAGTTACCTGTGTTCAAAATTGCCCAGATTTCGCGTGAGTTCTTCTGTACTAGATGTTTCATTAATAACTCTGCTTTGTCCTGCTCGATTATTATTTTTTGGGATTTCAACCAATTTCGATATTGTTGTCGACGCATTTGAATTGCTGTTTTAGTAGTTCCTTCGTCGTTGGCGGCGTTTCGCGATTTCTTCAACTTCCTCACGTCGCGTCGCATCTCCATCTTGGCTTGTGTCAATACCATAGATGATAGATGTTTATGTTTTAGCCCCATCATGCAGTTGGAGGCTCTCACAATGATAAAGTCTGATAGCAAGGGAACATAATTCACTGACATTACCTCGTCGTCAAGGAATTTCTGGTTGATGTTTTGTATTTTGGAACCGTCTAACCGTCCTATCCTTAGACGGTTTCCACCGGCATTCACAGAGATTGGAATGTAGTGGAATCTTTTTTCATTTGTCCATTCCACTATGCAGGCAAGGCGCAAGAGATTGTGGTCACTATTTGGCATTTTAAATATTGTAAGCGACAAATCCTTTTCAAATAAGTTTTGGGACACCCAGAAGTAGTCGATAATTGACTGTGCCTTGTGATCTGACCACGTTTGCTTCGGCGGATGATCGCCTGGCACATGACCGTTAACCATTTTACAGTTACGATTGTGTAATGTCTCGCTCCAGTGGTGACCACGACTAGTTACTTCGTTGTTAGGTAGTAGTCTGAACACGTGGTTGACTGGGTCGTATCTAAACCAAGTACAATTTAGATCGCCGGCACAGATTATTGAGAGATTCTTGTACTTCAATATCACATTGTCAATGTGAAGTGTCATTGAGTCAATAAACGATTTTGTAGTGATTTTTTCTGGGTTCCAGTACCCATTTAAGATGAGCAAATGCTTCCTTTTGGCGATGATTTTGTTGTTTGATTGAAGTAGGGCTCCTTGCACAAAAGGGTTGGGACTAAATGAGTCGATGAGCCGCCACCAGGTGTTTATCCTGATCATCATCAGTAGACCGGAGGAAGGGCGCCCTTTTGCGTTTTTAATTGCAGGATTTAATAGAATCACAAAACCGTCTCTAGACGGGGGCTCACTTAGCCATGTTTCTTGTAGGCAGATGACAAATACCTTTTCCATCTCAACATCGAATTGGTTAAATAGGTGGGTGAACCCTCTAGTGTTCCAGGATAGGAATTCCCGAGTGCATTCGGTGGCAATCGCTAGTGGCTAGTGCCGATGGGCTTTGTCGTTTTGGATGTTATGTTTAGGGGCTTGGTTTGTACGCGGTCTGAGGATTGAAAGTTTGCATAGCTCAGCGTAGGTCTACACGTCTTTGTTCCGAGTTACTGCGAAAAGCACTCCTTGGGCTAGTCCTAGACATATCAGCGCCAGGACTAGTTGGTTCGACTGTTATATCAAATCCAAAGAGTAGCAGTTCATCTAAAGCATTCAGAATGGTATTCCAAACTGAAGCTGAGGAAATATGCAATAGGACTTGGTCGCAACTGTGTTCTGTTGTGTATTCTACGATTTTTATGTCATCAGACGTGATTGTTCGGAGTGATGGAATACAACTGAATAATTTGAGTACGTTATTGCGATTCAAGTTCAATTCTTCCTCTTCTTGGTGAAGATTTTGTAATCTCAATTTACAGTTCGAGGAACTATTACCGGAACTTAATGATGTAGAAGCACGCGAAGAATAATGCACTTGCTTATTTCCTTGGGATCTGGTATATTTGGGGTTCATCATTGACAGCGTTTATTTCGCACTTTGCTCAGATACCGTTGACATGTCAACAGATTTCTTAGCCTTGTACACCTCCGAAGTTGAGGTTTGCAAGGGTCTGGCAGGGAGAGCTTCAGGGACCACGCTGGAATTGGATGTCGGTTTATCATTTGAGACCTCATCAGAGTAGGTGGAAAGATCACAGATGTCGATTGAGGCACTTGAGGATTTACTTGTGATACTTTCTGGTCCTGAATCAACTCTTTGACGCTTGCTGGAGGGCAATACAATTCGACTAAGGTCCTTTGTGAGTTTCTCTTCAGTATGTATCCTATTAAGGGCACTCAATTTAGATGGCTCTGTGTGAGAGAATAAACCTGACTTGATTTCTGCAGGTACATTTCGGATAAAGTTTTGTGGCTTCTGAGACGTACACCTTTCTTAGTAATGGGCCCTTTTTTTTCTTCCTTGCGTTGATTGCAATGGTTGTCGGGTTGGAATACTATAGACATTCTTTGTTGTGGCTTCTATTGATTTGGCTGATCCTTGAAAAATTCCAAAGGACACCGAGGGCAATTCGGGTATGACACTCAAAATTTGATCTTTCATTTGTTGGGCCGTTGGTTCAGGTAAAGCTGGAACATTACAAGGTATCTAAAGATTTGTATGTTTTGCTGTGGTGTTCACTCCGAGCGAAAATGTTTTTTGAGGAAGCTCCTTAGATGTCAATTCCATCTCTGTTCTATTTATGGGCTGTTCATGTGAATTGCTCACATCTTGAGACGAGTTTTTAGATGTTGAGATTGAAGTTACATCGTTTCTTCCGACAGGCTTTAAAACTTTTTTTGTGCTTCGATATTTAGGTTTGTCATGTAAGAAGAGTGGCGCATCCATTTCACTGCCTCAAGTAAGCCGTGAGATAAAGAATCATTCTGACAATGATGGCGAGCGGCAAGATCACTTAATTGATCTTGCCAACGCAAAGTACGCTCTGCTTCCTGTGTCAGCTGGACTTGTAGGAAGTGTGTTGCCAAGTCAAAACTGTCCATCTTTTCCTTTAATGAAATGATGAGCGATGTCTGATCTTTGTAGGCCTCATGGAGGGACTCCTACATCTTCAAAAATGGCAAAAGAGCTGCGGATGAGGCAGCTAAGACGTTGTTGTATATCTGCATCGCTGCTGTTGATGAGACTTGGTTTCGACTCAGCCCCAATCTTGTCCGCTGAGCTTATATGTGTGCTATTCGTTGCTATTCGTTGTCTCCAAATTGTGGTCACTTATTGATAAGTTTCCAGATTCGTACGTCGCAGAGACTTGCAGTGAATGTAAGTGGTTTGATCGTGATCCACTGTTTCTCCGTGAAGTTGATGAGGTCTTTGTGTGAGGTTGAGTTCGAGGTTTGCTTAATGGAAGACTTGTTACCCGATCTGCTCCATCGTTTGATAGGCGATTGTCGCGTGATAAAAAAAACATTTTTGTGGACTTTCCCCATTGAAATACTCTCATGATCTGTTCGAGGTTTTTCTTTTTTTTTATAACTCTGTTTATTAAGTTTTAACAACACAAGAACAAAACAAACATGAATCATAGGCATACATCTGACCAAGGTAGTAAGGCAATTTCAAAATACAAAAGGAGCTCTGTAGGGCTGAGAACGGTCAGACGTTTGTGGGATGAGGCAGGTAACCAATGTTAACAGCAATACAGATCTACTTTCAACAACGAATCTCAGTTAGCATCAAGCCATTTACCCCATATTTTTTCGAATTTGCGGGGGCAACCCCGTGCATTGTAAATCCGGCGTTCCGAGGCTGCGCATCTGTCCAGCTCATTGCTCCAGCGGTTCAAAGACAAAGGGTCGGCAGAGCCCCAGTTAGTCGCGATTAATCTTTTGCCTGCCCCAAATGCCAATGCCAAAACATTTTTTTTCATATTTCGAGAGATCAACTTCACCCCCGATTCCCAAGAGTATCATTTTGGGGTCCCTGGGGATTGGTGTCGCCAGGGTGGCAGAGATCGTGTTAATACAGCCCTCCCAGAAGAGCTGTAACACCCGGCAGTCCCATATCATATGGTAAAAGGTGGCAGGTTCTGTTTTGCATCTAAGGCATGTCCCGTCCTCCAGTCCCCCCCACCTGGCCATGGCAGTGCGTGAATAGTATGTGCGGTGAAGGATTCTCAGTTGTATTAGCCTGAGTTTCGAGTCTATACCAATTTCTCTAGGAGACATTAATGCATCTACCCAGTCTTCTGGTTCCATTTGACCTATATCCCTTTCCCACTTTTCTTTGAGCCCGTCGAGCTGCGCAGCCCCAAAGGAGTGAAGGGCTTGATAGAGCGTGGAAGTGACCTTGGAGGCAATGCTTTGCGGGTGGATATTGGACTCAATGGGAGTACAGGGGGGTATGGTTGTCGTATCATGGAATTGGGTACGGATGGCGTGGGCCAGCTGCGCATGTCGAAACCGGTCCATGGGTGCGAGGTCGAATTGCTCTTGCATGGCCTCTAAGTCAAGGAGGTGGCCTTCTTGTATCACGTGCGCTAATGTGTGTATCCCTTTTGCGCACCAGTGACCGAAGGAGCCCATCTTTACTATTTCCGGGAGGAGCGCGTTGTGCCATAGGGGTTGAGATAGTGTTGGTTTACCTTTCCAGCCAATTAGTTTGTGCGCATCCCGCCAGGCCCGGCATATATGGTGTGTCATTTCGGGTAACATCGGGGGGTTGGTCGTGGGTGGCGTACAGGATCTGCAGCGGGGTTAGCGGGGTCATGATCTCTATTTCAATGCGGATGTGGGGGAGTGTGGGGTCTGCGTGTATCCAGTCGTTTACCACCCCGATCTGAGCTGCAAGGTAATAGGTGCATATGCAGGGTAGACCGATGCCTCCCTCCCACACTGATCGCTGAAGCGTATCAAGGGCGATCCTGGGTTGTTTCCCTCCCCACAGCAGTGTGCAAAGGCGTCTGTCAATGAGTGCGAAGGTGTCTGGGGGAATGACAAGTGGGGCGTTTTGGAGTACATACAGCAGTCTGGGGAGGGTCATCACTTTGAATAGTGCCGCTCTGCCCATTAGTGATAGGGGGAGTGATTGCCAATGGGAGGTGTCTCTATTGAACCGGTCAATTACTGGTTGTAAGTTAAGTTGAAGGAACCCACCAAGTGTCGGAGGGAGTTGTATACCCAGGTATTTAAGTTCTCTAATAGAGACATGATATGGGCATGTTTCAGGGATCGCGGACTCGCCGCCCTGGATCGGGAAGTAAATAGTTTTGGTCTCATTTACCTTAAGGCCCGCAAAGTTCTGATATTCCCTAAGGATGAGGGAGACAATCGGGCAGGAAGTGCGTGGGTTACTAAGGTATATGAGGAGGTCATCCGCGTAGAGCGATAGTCGGTCCCCCTCCCCCGGCCAGGCGAAATCTGTCCAGTTAGTGTTAGCTCTAAGCTCAATTGCGAGAGGTTCGATGGCCAAGAGAAAAAGAAGCGGGGAGAGCGGGCACCCCTGTCTCGTACCCCGACCCAAAGGAAATGATTCAGAAGACCTGCCGTTCACCCTTACCATGGCCTCCGGGTATGCATACAGGAGTTTAACCCACGATATAAACTTTTGCCCCAGGTTCATCCGAGCCATGATTGCCCACAAAGCCTCCCATTCCACAGAGTCAAATGCTTTTTCAAAGTCCACCGCCAGGAGGGCCAGTGGGTCTGGTATTTCCTTGGCTCTACTCGGCGCTAGTTGAACTCTACGCAGGTTCATGCGGGTGGATTTGTTGGGCATGAATCCACATTGGTCGGGGTGGACAAGGGTCTCTATAACTTGCAGTAGTCTGTTGGCCAATGTTCTGGCGAGGACCTTGGCTTCGCCGTTGATCAAGGATATGGGGCGATAGGAGGCACATTCCTCTGGGGGCTTCCTGGGCTTATGTAGGACTATTATGCATGCCTTCCTGAGGTCCGGGGGGAGTGCCCCCAGCTCTTTGCTGCGTAGAAACATGTGGGTGGGTAGTGTACCGCCGAGGCATTTCCACATTTCTGTAGGGAACCCATTGGGACCCGGCGTTTTCCCGGGTTGGAGCTGTGCGAACGCCTCTTGCACCTCGGTTACAGTGATTTCAGCGTTCAGGAGGTCTGTCTGGTGCTGTGAGAGTTTCCAGATCTCTATCTGGTCGAGGTAGCATAAGGGTTCGGAAGGCGGTCTCTCGGCAGGTCGGGTATAGAGTTTCTTATAGTAGGCGGCAAATGGCGCAACAATGTCGGAGTCGTCTGTGAGGAGTGTACCAACTGGAGACTCAATTGCCCGTACGTGTCCCCTGGTCTGTTCACGCCTCTCCAACCAGGCCAGGGTCTTATTCGCCTTGTCGCCTCATTCATAGATTTGGCTCCGGACCAACTGATGGGCTGTCCGTGCATTGTCTAGAGCTAGGTTGCTAAGGGCCTCTTGTGCTGTAAGCAGAGCCTCTTTCGCCTCTTGGGTGCAATGTTCTAGGGTTTGCCGTTCGCAATCCAGGACACGTGCTTCTGCCTCTTTGATCTTTTGGACATGTCGTCGTTGGTAGGCTGAAACTTCCGAAATAACTTCCCCGCGGAGGACAGTCTTATACGCCTTCCAGAGCGAGATCGGGCAATCTACTGATCCTTCGTTCTTTTCGAAGTATTCTGTCGTCTTCTTTACCAGTTCCTCCGCAATTTCAGGGAGACGTAGGTGATATGTGTTCAGGCACCAGTTACGATCCGGACCACGGCAGGAGTTCTTCATGGTCAGTAGGAGCGGAGAGTGGTCCGAAATACCCCTTGCGAGGAATTCAGCGTTGAGGAGCCTGTGATTTAGTCTGCGGGGGATGAAGGCATAATCGATCCTGGAGAATGACTTGTGAACGCCAGAAAAAAAGGAAAAACCAGCCTCATCGTTATGGAGTGAGCGCCATGTGTCCGTCATTCCCAGAGCTTCGGCGAACATGGTGAGTGATGTGGGGGCCGGGCAGGTACCTGATCTCCTGTGAGATCTATCGACTGCAGTGTTCATCACTTCATTAAAGTCCCCGCCAATCACCCATACATCGGCCTCGTCTTCCAGTAGCAGGCTCTGTAGTTCGGAGAGCAGTTCTTTCGTCTGTGGGGGGGGGCATAAATTGCAGCGAGGCCCCATTTCTCGCCCCAGATGTCAGCCAGTATCATAACGTAGCGGCCCTGAGGGTCGGTTTTGACCTTCCTAACCTGCAGGGGGACTCGCTTGTGGACGAGTATCATCGTGCCCCTAGCTCCTGTCGTGAATCCGGCCTGGTAGGTGTGTGAGTAGTTGGATCTTTTGAAGAAGTTAGTGCTCGTGCCCAGCAGATGTGTTTTGTTTAGAAGGGCAATGTCCGGCGAGTAACGGTTAAGGTACTGGAGCACCAGTCTTCCCTTTATGCTGGAGCCGAGGCCGTTAACGTTCCAGGAGAGCACGGTTACCTTGTTGGAGGTCATTCTTTCTGCGTGGGTCTCTTATCAGGGCATCTGGGAGGATCAGTGGCGGTCGTGTACTTTCGGGAGGTGTGCAGCGCTGTACTTTCGGGGGAGACGTCCGGGGGTCGTCTCGTGTTGGTGTATCTGCTGCCTGGATGATGATTGTGTCCGCGGTCTTGCCCATAGACAGTGCTTGATTCCTTTGCCAGCGTTTTCTTGTATCGTGCCTTCTTGTCTCTTGATTCTGTTACTTTACAGTCCTTAAACTCCCTCCCACCCTATACTCCCCCCCCCCCCAACTGGGAGCACCTGTCGCCCAAACATTGAACGTATAACTTTCGAAACTTCTACGGGATAACCCGACTGTGATAACGCACGCGCCGCATTAGGGGCGGCAGTCGCTAAGTGAGCACTCCCATTCTATCAATCTGCAGTTTAGTCCCCTTAGTGCGGGGTATTCATCCTTTTTCCGGAGGGGTCCTTGTCGCATCGTCGTCCGCATTGGTCGGAGAGCGAGGGGGCGAGGGTCTCCCAGGCTGAGGCCGCTGTGTGGGCGGGCCAAATGGCACACGCCTCCCTCTGGAGTCCGTGAGGACTTGGGTTTCAAGCCAGTCCCATGCATCTTTGGGGTTGTAAAACAAGTGGGTAACGCCCTCATACTGGACTTTCAGCAATGCCGGGAAGAAGAGGGCATATTTGATGGATAGCGACTGGAGCTTCTTCTTGACGGAGTCAAATGACTGGCAGGCTTTTTGGACTTCTTTAGTGTAATCGGGATAGAAACCAACCTTGTAGCCGTTGTATGTGATCGGGCCAGCGGCCCTTGCCATTTGTAGGATCGCGTCCCGGTAGTTCAGTAGACGTGCGATCATTGTTCTGGGCAGGGCCCCCGGTGTAGGTCGGCCAGTGGGGACTCTATGTGCCCTTTCCACAGAAAAGAATTTGGATAGCTTCTTAGGGGCAAAGACATGGGTGAGCCAGTCTTCTAAGAAGATTTCTGCGCTGGGGCCTTCCTCTTTCTCTGGTATACCAAGGATCCCGAGATTGTTGTGCCGCACCCTCCCCTCACTGTCCTCAGCGCGGTTTTCCAGTCGGGTCACTTTTTGGGCAATCGCGGTGAGTTGCTGTTCCATGCGGTGGACCGCGTCTTCCGTGTCAGACACCTTCTGTTCCGCTTCTCCCATGCTGGTCGATAGGTTGCGGAGGTCTTGGCGTATAAGGGACACCTCAGAGGATAGGCCACCCATTTTTAGTTCCAAGGATGTCCTCGAGTCCCCAATCGCTTTCATAAGGTCTGACAAAGAGATAGGAGGGTCGCAGGGTTCTCCAGGGTTGCCCACTTCTTCTGGGGGCTGAGGCTCGCGCTGGGGAGGGGCCCCCACGGTGCATCTTGCTCTGTAGCATTTGCCTCTTGGTTTTCTCCTTTCCCATGTTTTGGTCGAGCGGCTCTGTGTAGCAGGGATCCGGGTGCTTCACGTCCGTGCACCGGGGTTAAATGCGGGAGAGGTCCTGTATGGGACAGATGATTGTGTGCATAGGCTGCGTAGGGTGCACCCTGCAAGCCAATGCAAAAGTCACGTTTAGGGTGGCAGCAGCGCCGTCGCTGTAGGCGTCAATCTCGCTTGGTGGTGTGGCACTGGCTCGTGCCTATCCCCGACAAATAGAGTGGCCCCCTTAGTTCCTGTGATCTTAGCCGAATTGCGTAGGGGTCTCGTGGGGAGGACCGTGCCCCTGTTCATCCGTTGGTGTGGGGCCGACCAGTGTCTATCTTCACCGCATAGGATGGCCCCCCGTGACAGGGGGGGGACAGGGCGGTTCCACAGTTTGCACTGTCCATGGACAAGGGGGGGCTCACTTGGTTGTGAGGAGAGGAGCCTCCCGTCCCCACACTCCCAGTGCCGTTTTGCTGCATATGTGTCCCGTGGGCTGGTATGGTGCTGGTCTTTGACGCAGCAGTGGCCCTCGCGGGCTCTGTGGTCTCTGCAGCTGGCTAGTTGCAAGAAGGGGCCGCGGGGGGGGGGGGGAAGTAAGGCACATCACCCACCCCCCGCACCCGTATACCTCATTGCGGGTGTATCCGTTTGCAGCGTGTCCTCCCTCAGCGGGGGAGCGCAGCTCGCGGGTCTCCCTGCCGCACTCCCGCTCGACCCCGGGTGTTGCAGTCCCGCTGATGAGGAGGGGGAGGAAGGAGGAGACCACCAGGGGAAAGGCTGGCGGTGCAAGCCCAGGCCGCGGGCAGGCCCACAGAGCGGCACCCAGGTCTGGCCGCAGGATGTGGCGGAGCGTTTCTCTCGTGGATCGGGGGGGAGGCGCTGTGCAAATAACTCCGGGTGTTTCGGCCCCCGGACTGAGCCTCTGCGTTGTCCCGAGGGTCGGGCAGGTGGGGGGGGACCTCAGCAGCTGCTCGTCGGTGCCAGGGGAGCGCTGCGGGGTCTCGTTTGCAAGCCTCCGGCTTGTCTCAGGCACGTCTCCTCGCCTGGGAGCCACAGCGTTCTCAGTGTCTTGGAGGGGGAGGGGCAATCAACCTCTCCCGCTCGCGCCGCAATGGCCGCGGGTCATCCGCCAGCGGTCTGCAGGCTGGCTCTGGCGTCCCCCGCTCCGGTTCTTCCCCGGAGTGCAGCGACAGCAGCTGCAGTGGGTCCGCTTCTGCTAGGGGGCAGCTGAGGCGGGATTAATTCTCATAGAGGGGATATAATTCAGGATGATTGTAGCGGCCGCCGGGAGCCGATGTATTTAGCTCTGCATACGTCGCGCGCGCATGCGCAGTCTGTTCGAGGTTTTTTCGATGTTTCTAAATTAAGATTGTTGTTGTGGGATAAATCAGCATGTGGTCTTTCCATTGCACGCACTGATAGAAAGTTGCCTGTTCGTTGCCTTGCTTCTTCTTCATTGAATGGGAACCGTGGGTAGAGGGACACGCTGTATGATGGTATTTTGTGCAGCTGGTTTTGCGTTATCTACCCACCTAGGCTCCTGTGGTTGATCTTTCGTGTTCACCTGAAGAGGGTTTTTTGTCATCGTATTAGTTACAGACTAGCAACCTGCCAAAATTGTTTCATCATTATAGGCAGAGTCGATGAGTATTACTGGCAGCGCTGTGCACGTTGTTACCGCTAGGTCATTCAATGATTCGTTTCCCACCTCACCTTGTGAGGCTTCCATTAACTCTGCGTCCATCAATTCGAAGGCGGTGAAGAACTCATCGCCTATTTCGGATTGGATTGGCTCGGATGACACTGATTTTGTTATACTCTGGTTGAGAAGAGGTAAATCAAGCAAGGTTAGTAGGGGTCTTTGTAGTGGAATGGTTAGATTGACAACCTAGTTATCCAAAACTGCGGGTACAGCAGTAAGCTCGGCTTCGCATTCAAGTGCGCCTTCGGACCCGCTAGAGCCCTCAGATTTGTTTGGATAGCTTTGCGCAGCGTCCGAAGCTACGAGGACATCAAGAAGGTTCCTGGAAGTATTTGAGTCGGCGAGGACTTGAATCTGCAGACAGTAGCAATGTCACAGGCACAGGAAGACTGATGATCGTCTCTTCATCTTCGACTCCGATTTCATTAATAAGTGTGCATGCATTTTCTACGTTCATCACATGGCGGTTTTCCGGGTTGTTACTCATTTCTAAAGGGGACGTATTGTCAGGTGATAAATTAATACAGTTAGTAGTATCAGATTGTAAACAAGGGACTACTAATTTCTTTGATACTCGTATACGTGATGCAGTGCTTATCTTGGATGTCTCAGGACAAGAGTCTGCTTTTAAAGCGGTCCAGGGATTCTGCATCCGACGTTGTTGGATAGTCTTGCGTCTGGTTTGTGGCCGAGCCTGGCCCCCCTGTCCTGATTGTGCAGTCATTTCAATCAGGACGCTGTGCAGCTCACAGCCTTGACCAGACGTAGACTGACTCTATACAAATTCCCTTTTTAGTGCGCACCAGTGCGCCAAACAGTCGCTCAACAGTCACTGGGCTTGTCTCCTGAAGGGCTTAACCTTTGCCTCCTAATGTGATTTGGCTGATTTCGTAGCTGATCCGCAGTGTGGAAGAACACCTTGCACTTTAGTTCGCACAAAGATTGCCCAGGCACAGTTCAGCCGTTCAACGGCACACTACGAACAAATACTGGAATTCAAATAGCCGTCGTTTCATGTCGCACCGTTGAATAATTATGTTTTGCTCCCGCTCTGTATTAGCAGAATCCCAGTCAGCGCCGTTCCATAAAAGAATTCAAAAGAGAAAAGGTTTCTCATGACTGACAGTCTGTCTGAAGGACTAGACAGTTTCTCCATAAATAAATAGCAAAAGGAGAAGTGAAGCTGAAGGCTTTACTACCCTTCAAATAGTTGGGCGAGGGTCAAAAACAATGCAAAAAAGACTGGAGTTCTATAAAGAAAACTATGGAGGGGAAAGTTGCAAAAAGAAAATCTTTCCTAACACGAGTTCAAACGGAGTCCAGGCTTGTACTCTTTATTGTGGTTTAAACTGGCTTACCCAAGTTCTCTGGTCCAGGGAAGGTCAATACACCTCCTGTGTGGGGGACGTGAGTGAGAGTTTGGCGGTTTTTAGGGACAGCATGATTGGCTGAGCATCAACATGTATGTGTCTGCCTGGTGGTCTGGTGAGGTATTGGGCTTATCTAAGCAAGGCCCTGTACATTCCTGAGATCAGTTGATTCTTACCTGAATTGCTGGAGGTTTGCTCTGAAGATGGGCTACTGCATTTGTGGGCCTGGTGGTTAGATTGCCTTGGCTGATCCTGCCTCCTTTGTTATTGCTCCCAGTTTTGTCTTAGGCTGCTGGAATCCTCTGCTGGGCATCTACTCCCCTACCTACCCGAGTCCTGCTTGCTAGATGGCCTGGCTGTCCCATGATGGGACCGTTTTTGGGTCATTGCAGGGCTACCTCCCTGCAAAATCCCCCTCAACCAAGCACCTTAAGGTAGGAAGTCCTCCTTATCTAGAAGATTTGAGAATCACCACTACTCTACTTCAGCTTAATCTTGGGCATCCTTGTTCACCTCCATCCATTGCTCCCATTGTGAGACAGAGCTTTGTTGGCTGGCTGCCCAAACTTGCCCCTCAAGCTACCCAGCTACCCTTTGTCCATTTCCTTCATCTTCCTTGTGCCTAGCAGGTTGCTGCTTCTGGCTGGTGGGTGACTCTACTGGAACATGGATGGTTGTCTCATCCATCTGTGTAGTTGCTGATGTGGGGGTTCAAGTCCTTGGGTCCCTGAACCTTGTCCAAGCACTGTAAAAGAAGTCCTAATTCACTAGTTTCTCCTGACATTTCCAAGCCAAAATCCCTGTGACTGTACTTTTACCTGGATCCTCGAGTCCTAATCTATTCTATGGAATTGTCTTAGGGATCCCCTTGTTCCGGGAGTAAAGAGGTTATGCAGGCTGCCATCTACCACAAATCCAAACTAATACCTATTGGTGCGAATCTTGCTAGACATCTACTCTGCGGATATGAATCTCTTCACGGGAGGGGGCGGTGGAAGGGAGGGAAGTGTGTTCACTCTGGTGTTCCTTGAGGATGGTTGCTTCTTTGGTCACACCTTTGAGCTAGAAAGGGGAATTACCTAGCTTTAACACATAACCACAGTTTACCTATGGACTTTGTACTCCTGCAAAACGACTTAACAAGTTACTTACCTGCCCTTAGACATTTGTTTGTTTGTTCCCGTAGAGTTCCGGGTGTGTCTCAAAGAATGGATGTTTAGTAACTACCTGTGATTTATTAAGGAATTCAATGCATTAAATGATTGCTTTCCATAGGAAACAATAGGTTAACAGTCAACACACGCACTCACAGTGTTCCTATCTAACACGAGGAGCAAAATGGGTTGTATTCAGGCCCTCTATGTATAATCTAACTTGTGGTGGCCTTCTGGGCAGTGTTTAGAATTGTTTAACCCCTTCACTCCCTCTAGATGCTAGCCTTAAGTATATGGTTTCCCTGCGCGTAACCAATTTTACTCTACACTAGTCGTCATGAGGAAAAGCATGACTGTTCATGTGTTGGCAGTGTGGGTTCAGAACATGGCTAAGTAATGTGAGCTGCTTATATATATAATCCTTTGTTCTCCCTTCCCCTTAGTGTTACAATTTCATGAGTATACCAACGGGTGCAGGCCAAACATTTACTTTTAGGAGTGGGAAGGGTGTACCCTATGGCTCTTTAAATATAAAGAAAAAGAAAAAAACAGACTCTAAAAGCAACAATTCCTGAAGAAACCGTTAGCAAGAAATGTCAAAGACACTGCAATAGGGCACGTATATCTTTTGAGAAGCTTCAATCTGGATGAATTCAGTGGTCATGGGCAAGGGCAAGCTAATTTTTAAGCGGACATGGTACCCGAACGTGATTGAGTGGATATTCCATACGAGAGATAAAAAGGGATGGATCTTGGTTGCAGCAGAGACAAAAAGAATGGAAGCACACACTTACTGAGGATACAGATAGCCTTGTACCTTGAGCAGAGAAATGCCAAGAGCAGACTGATGTCACACATCCTTGAGAGTTGGGCCAAGCCAAAATCTGCATCATGAATGTATAATCTATTGGAGAGCCTTAGCCCTCTGGATGGACTGTGATGGAGCATTCTCAAGGTTTGGGCCAAAACATGACCCCTGAAATTTGGTCTACCTGTTTGACAAATATCCAATTGACATCCTTAAACTGGAGCATAAGGCATGTCAAATAGAACCCATGAACAGTGCGTGACGATCCACTGACAGAATGTAAAGCAGTGTGTCTGATATATGGCAATGCTGACATCGAAGCGGCAGCCTGCAGCACATCCTCCAAGACTGAAGCCTAATAATCAACTTCTGGAAGGCAGTGAGAGAATCGATGAACAGTATTAGGTCTTGAATTGGAATAGGACTTCCGAATACTCATACTTGGATAATACATGGCTCTAGGGGGACGTGGGCCGCTCTCAAAACTGTTGTCTATTTGCGACAGCAATGATGCCCCTAAAGAGGATACTGAGGAAATCCCCATTTCAACAATAAAAGGGCAGTAGATACAGAATCTTCTCTTTTATTCCATAGTAATTTCAGGGAAAGTTCTGATATTAAAGATTAAACTGGACTTGTGAGATACATTGCTAATGCTGTTTCAAGTTTGAGCACACTCTCTATTCATTATGATGATGCTTTTCACTAAAATACAGGTTATTCTTTGCAGAATGCTAATAAAATTTAGAATCAAACAAAAAGAAATGAAAGTACATCTTTGGGTATTGAAAAAGCTCACACGCTCTTATTCCGAACCCTGCAACCTTTAAATGTCTAGGCAAAAGAAGAGCGAAGCTAGAGGAGACAAAAGAGCATGGTGCAGGGCCAGAGAAGTAAGGGACGAAGGCATGTTACTTAAAGAGGTTGTTGTACTGATCTGGGGTTTCCCTGAGCCCTCCCTAATTGCATACACATTATTATTCTGTGCCAGGTCACACTATGATGGGATCAAGACACGGACACCCTCATAACCTGAGTAATCCACTGAAACATTTAAGTAATTTCCAGTGAAAACATTGCGGTTTGCTTCTAGGGCCCTGATCTTGTATGGTCGGGACTCACTTGAACCCTTCACGGGGGAAATCGAGGGATCCAGCAAAGTTCCATCAGTGAAGCTATTCTCATTATTTTTTTAATTCAACAAAAAAGCTACACATTTTCCAATACTAGGAATCAGGAAGTCAAGAACTGCACAGAGTTCCAAATATTTCAAAAAAGGTAGCAGGCGCTCCTCTCCAGAAAGAACATGGAATAATAACCTGTTCTGACATGAGAGTTTGCAGCACACGCTTTTTGCTCACTATACCTTTCACAAATGGGAAATATCCATTTGCATATCAGTCTTTATCCCAACCACATGGGCAGTCCAGCACCGAAATGCTATGGCAATTCCTCTCTGAAACAGTGGTGCAAGTGTACGAAAAGAAGTAGTGGAAAGATGTTCCCTACTGGCTTGCACCGCTCTCCACAAACCCCATCGCTGCGCCCCCTCCCATGCACAATACAAACCCCAAAACACATGTGCCTGCTGTTTAGGGGAACGCTCAGTGCAGCGCACTGAAAGTGAAAGTTTCAACTTCTTCCTACACTTTTATTTTAAAACGAAACCATTCCGGAACGGTTTCTTTTTAAAATGAAAGTATTGGAACAGTAAAACTAACTTAAAAGAAGTAGAGGAGCACCGCTCCCGCCCACTTCGACCACTGCTCTGAACAAGAGTACCAACAGCAACCCCATACACGTGTTTCAGCCTTGTTGGGCCTCATCCGTGAGGTGAAGCTGTGCCTCTCTGAGCACAGTGAGCAGGGAGTCCACGTCTGGTTGCCCCCAGGTAACTCAGGGTAACCAACCCCAAGTTCCTTGCAAATATTTCAAAAAAGGTGCTGCAAACTCTCTTCTCAGAACAGGTTATCATGCCATGTTCTTTCTGTAGAGGAGCGGCTGCTACCTTTTTTGGAAGAGTTCCAAATAGGAATTTCAATTGTGGGGAATCAGAGGTATTCTTAGCCATGCTTAGGTATTTATATGCATCTTCAACATCTCTTGGATTCCTTCCCTCCTCTTCCTCTGGCCAGATTTGAATTTTTACAAATTGAATTGGTACGTTGCCTTATATATACACATATATATATATTTTTTCTTTTATTTGTATTTACCAAAACTGTTTGGTTTTACAAAGCGAATTCAGAGTTTTCAGAGTTATCAATAGCCGACATTTCAAATTTGTATTCTTTTGGATCCGTTTCTTGTTGTCTTTGGGCTTCAATTTGTGTTAAAGCGATTTGTAGAATTTTCGCGGTGGCGATTGACCATGAGGTTTTTTTGACCACTTATCAGGCATGGCCATCAAACCTCTTCCTCGCGAAGGGAGAAGATCTCTAGGACTGGTGAGAGATAAATCTGTCTGATTTTTCATAACGCGAGCAGGCCATCAGTAGGTGGCATACTGATTCGATCTCCTAGTCCTTTTTACAGAGCCTGCAGATGTTGGTGCTCGAGAGTCCTCTTACATGAAGGATTTCATTCGTTGGAAGTAAGTTTAGTCTTGCTCTAAGAAAAACCTGCCTTAATGGTCTACTGGGAAATCTTTTGTAAATTTCCGCTGTGTCATTTACTTTCATTGAGAGCGATGGCAAATGGCTTAAAAGTTTGTTCTTCCCAACCTTTTCAAGGTTAGTAATCCAGTCAAGTTCCTCTATTTTTTTTTGGACTCTTAGTGGGTATTGAATCAAGTCGTCCTCTGTGCAGGAGATTGAATTGAGTTGGTCCCTTTTTTGGATGCCCATGGTGTCATCATTTTGGAGCCGCCTTCCTTGATTTCTGTATTTATCAGTTTGTATAAGGGAGATGCGTCCGGTATTTTTCTGTACAGTGACATGCTGCTATTTTCCACTATTGCCTTTAGAGAGATGAGGCCAAGCTCTCTCCTGATCGCCGGTAGTGAAGTTGATTTGGGGAAGGTCATCACAGATCTCCAAAAATTTTGCAAGATTGCCTCCGGTATTATTGGCATAGCCTCGGCGCCATAGATCAGAGAGGGGACAACTTTTGCTTTGTAATACTTGATTACAGGCATCAAGGAAAAGCGTCCGAATTTGTTGTCCATCATTTGCACTTGTGTTGTTAGTGAGCGAGCCTTGGTCTAGATGAATCTTTGCATGCTCAGTTCTGATCGAGTGTTGTCCAGCATTACCCCAAGTATTTGAATTCGGTCACTGTTCCTATTTTGATATTCTCGAGTTGCCAGGGCATCGTCTTTGATCTTTTCGCCTTTCTTTCAATTATCATAATCTTGGTTTTCTTTTTATTGATTTCCAACTTGTTGCGTCCAATATAATCTGACAGATTAGCTAGTTGGCGTTGTAGGCCAATCGGGGTTTGGTCCAGCAGGGTAATGTCATCTGCGTCCAGTATTCAGGGGACCAGAGTTCCTCCTAGTTTCGGTGGAAATGCTCTCACGGAGGAAGTTGAGTCTTTATAGTCCCCTATGAAGGCTATGAAAAGTGCCAGAGCCAGAAGACATCCCTGCTTTACCCCTCTCCTTGTTGGAATTTCATCTGATAAGATTCAATTTCAGTTAAGTTTCACCCTCATTGATGTTCCTAAGGAGGGCTTTTATAGGTTCAAGAATCTTTTTAGGACAGTTCCCAGTCTGGAGTTTTGCCCATAACAAAGGTCTGTCAAACGCCTGAGTGAGATCTATGAATTCTAGATACCCTTGAGGGCCCCTCTTGAGTTTTGTTTTTCAGGATACTCCGGAGCATGATGTTTACGGTTGTGCCCGAATTTTTCCAGAAACCTGCTTGGAAGGGGTCATCGCTAGGGGCGGTCTTTGCCCATTCTTGAAATTTCTGGAATAGGAGCATACCGAAAAGTTACCCAATAGTGTCGAGGAGGGCGATCGGTCGATAGTTTTGTGGATCTGCCCTATCTTAAGTTCTTAAGGTCAATATTGGTCACTCCATCCGGCCCCGGGGCCCGAGAAGCTTTTAGCTGGCGGATAGTTGTTTTAATGTCTTCTTCGTTGGAGAGATCGGCCCAGAGGGCTTCCATGTCAATGGAAGAGCCAGACAGGTCAGCTGATGTAGCGCTGAGCGCCCTGAAGTGGGCTATCCAACTTTCTTCGCTCACGCAGTTCGACTGTAATGGTTCATTATGCACCTCCGATGCTTTTATTACAGTCCAGAAGTCTCTAACGTTCATGCCAACCAATGTTTTCAACATCGGTTCTGAGTTTCTTTGATAGAGGGAGATACGATGATTTCTTAACCATGATTTGTAAAACTTGGTTTCTTTTCTAAGCTCAATTTGATCCGTAGGCGATTTAGTATTGTGGGCTTTTCGCTTTAGGCATCTTAAGTAGGCGCGTTTTATCACCAACTGCTTGTCATATAGGTGAGTGCTGGCGTCCCCTAAAGAGTTTTTTTTTTTGGTCATCTGGTTCAACAGGGACATTTGGTTTACTGCAGTCCAGCTGTCTTTGGTAGTTAAGCGTTAGAGCTTTGATTCGGCTGGCTGTGAGCTTGAGGCGATTGCCTTGGATGTTACATTTGGTCGGTAGTGAGAGGGGTGGCGTCACGCGGCTAGGTGTAGCCCAAGTCGCCTTCAACAAATTGTGGCCACTTGCAACAGTTCATATAACTTCGAAGGAAAGGGCCAGCTTTATCATGCTGTCTGACACAAAGATGTAATCAATTGTTGCGCTCGAGTTGTCTCTTTCCCAGGTTGGATGGCGATCTGAATTTGAGAAAGCCTGGGCAATGTTATAACAGCTGCGTGATTCCATCAGCTCATACCAGCGAGCTCCTCTTATTTCAGCTGGCATTTTAATTGCTTCTTACCGGCTGACGATCAGGTGCACCTGGCATTTAGGTCCTGCAGATTATGATATGCACCACTTCCTTTTCTGCCTAGAGAACGTCGAGTTCTTTCTCAATGGTCTTTAAAAACTTTGCGTCCAATATTGTTTGAGGATTCCAGTAAACAATGATAAGAGGTTGGTGAGGTTGGTGTTAAGATCAAGGACGTTCCAGGTGGTCAGTACTGCCAAGTGATTTAAAGAGACGGTCTGGGTCCTTTGGATGCTAATTCCGCTGCCTGAACGGACAGCCAATAGGAGCCCTGCCGATGGGCGACCTAGTCTGCTTTTTTTTGCAATTTCTATGCCATTGCCGTCTAGATGCGGTTTTTCTGTTAAGCACGTTTCTTGCAAAGCTAGAATGTCAAAGTTACTTAGGTTGACGCCACTCCTTTTCATCAAATGCTGGTATCACCGCGTATTCCATGAACCCATGGTCAATGTGGTGGCAGACAGGTTGGTGTATTTTGGTGTGACAGATGTTCGAGGGCCATTGCCACAGGTCGCGGATTGCTTTTTCTTGGCGTAGGTCGAGAGCGTTTTTGGCAGCAAGGCCCAGAGTTGTTTCATTGGGGGAAGACGAGTTGTTTTTGTGGGAAGCTTCGTCGAGTTAGCTAAATTGGTAAATGTTAAGCCCCGAACTTGCGCTTTAAATGGACCTGATTCAGTAGGACTATCCGATGTGTGGAATCTCGGATTGATTTGCGGGAGCATGTTTGAGGCCCCAGGTGTCATGTCGCTGGGCCTCCCCTCTTCATTATGTTCTTTTGTGGTTGCCAAAGTGGATTGTCTGTTATCACTTGGTTTGGAGACTGAGGGATTGACCATGTGGCAAGGCATTCTGTTGGTGTTGTAGAAATCTTCAGTTTTGGACCTATAGTGACAGTCCTCATATGTTTGCTGATGCCTGCGCCTTTGGAGAGATCGCTTCGTGTCTACTATTTGCAAGCTCTGACAAGTGGAAGCCCCGCTGCAACAGCTCCTCCAGTGCTCCTTTGAGGAGAGAGGGCAAGGCGGATGTTCTTATTTGAATGTAAGCCTTCGCTAAAGCCCCTCTAAGATATGTTTCCACTCGAGTATAGTCCTCTGGTTTCAAACTTTTCAGGGCAGTAATTTTGCCGAAGATTTTCCTCACTGTTCTTCTGTTGAGAATAATGGCCTTGTGGTTCCGGTAGGATTGTTCTAATTTGAGAGTTATCGTAGGGGTGAGGTGCCTCCTCCTGCCTGGTCTGCTTCACAGACCACAATCCTTCGGTGTATGTGTCGCAGGATTTGATGCTTGGTAACGGCCCTCGTTCAGTCTTGGCATGCAGGCACGTGAGTAATCTGGTTTAGAGACATTCTCGGTTGTTTTGTAGGATAAACTTTCAGGCTTTCTGCAAGCTGCTTGTTCTTTCCGATCAGACGGTCTAGGGGATCTTACCAACGAGGATGGATAGTCTCTGTGGTTTTGCTTTTCCCGATGTTTCCTCGGGCTGTTCAATGAATCACGAAAAGACTTCAGTTTTCTCTCTACGCTATGTAATTTTTTTTTTTCTCGGGGTGGGAGGTTTGTATTTCTGTGTTGAGTGTTTTTTTGCTACGTTGTCTTTCTGGGTCTTCTTCTAGATCAAATTGTAAATGTTGTGAGATGTTCATGGATGACTTGTCCGCCAGGAAGTCATCTGCCGTGATCGGGAGATTTCTGAGCAGATGGTCGCTTCCTTTCTTCATTGACTGCCCTTTCTTGGTCTACCGACTTTGACTGTGTTGTCTATCTTTCGGGGTTTCCTTTAGTAGTGTGGAAGTTGTTGCAGTGCGGTTTACTATCGCTGATCTCTTTTTTTCACGTAAGGGATCATGTAGTTTCAATAGGGTGTGGTTTTTCGAATTCGCATTTTCCTTTACTGCTTGGACCTTTATGGATGAGCCTGTGATAATGCATGACGTGTCATCCTTTTGCGGCTGGTTAGATTCTCCTTTCTTACAAGTTGCCTTCGCAGGGAGTTTCCTCTGTGAGTTTTCTTGGAAGAAGAAAACTTCAGGTAGGATGGAGCTTCCTCCTGGGATGTTGCCTTGTTAGAAGGCAAATATGCTGACGTTTTCTGGATTCAGGTCCGTCCTTGCTGCAGAGTTAGTGTTTTTCTGCTCAGTTGGGGTGCCTTATATTTAGTTATCAGGCTTAAAAACAGAAGGCAGGCAAATTCTAGCTTTCTATTATAATCAGCAATTGAAATGCTTATGTGTGTCATGGAAGTTATTAATTCCCAGAATTCGAAGCAGAGCAATATTTCACCTCTCTATCCCTAAAGGATAACTGACAAACTAGCTCCCAACAGACCAAGAAACAAACCATCTTGGGTGGATGCAACTTTCCGGCCCAGATTGCAATCATGGAAATATAAGTGAACTAAGTCTACTTCTTAAAGTGGCCCCACCAACAGAAAGCTGCATGACCAGTTATTCGTAATGCTTCCATATTTCATCGATCCTCTTGCTGTAGGCAGGACTTTTCCAGTAAACTTGCAGATTGTAATCCCAGTTTTAACACAAGGATTCAATTATTAATCTGTTGGCGTAAACAAACAAAAAAGAGAAAAACGTTTTGACACGAACCACATTTACCTTTTAATTTACATGTTTTTCTTACAATATAACTCCTATCTTATTGCCACTTGAAGTCTGGGCAGCATATTAAACTGTCAGAGTGAGAGAAGATCATCATTTTTGCCAGCTGCCCAATATTTAAATATGTTTGTGGGGTTGGAGCCCTCATGGCATTCTAAACAGAGCCTGTAAATTAAATAGACAGTACACACAATATTCTTCACGTTGGAGTATAATAGTTCAGTGTTGGGAGCAATCCCTCAATTACTTTTCTCAATACTTTACTATTGGGCATTAAAAGCAAAGATGGAGCACAACATATGATACATGAACCTTGTGTTATGATAATGTCTGTCTGTAAATGTTTGACTGTTTCAACAACAAGCAGTTCTTTCTCATTTTGCAGCTAATAGTCTTGGTAGGACTTTCACATAGCTTTAAAGGAGACTGGGATCGCTGTTAGGTAATGTGACATTCTCCGCAGAGACAGCCTTAGGGGCATTCAGAGCACTAATGCTATTACTCACCACTACAAATGCAAGAGAAGGTTTTGCTCTGAGAATCTAGATTTGATCTGTTGAGGGGCCCTGCAGTAGTGGAGTTTTCAACTGGCTGTATGGCTGCAAAGAAGTGGAATAACTAGAAGTTCTTTTTTTTTTTTAAAACACACAACATGGCATTCAACCGTAATATTAGGCAAAAGCTAGACCGTATACTAATGTGAAGCTGAGGCACCAAGATAAACGGGCACTTAACAGTTGATGTTGGCTGAGCTTCACCACCAGTCACAGGATATTTTGACTGGACTCAGCCTCCCAACTGTGGACCATGCACTCTTTCAAAAGAAACAGCATCTCAATCGGACTGATGAGGAGTTAAATGTGATACGTTAATGGTGCTTTAACAGAAAAATCAATGAAGCACTCTTTATGGTGGCTGTTTCATCATTAGGTTCCTCTAAACACTTTCCTGTGCAGAAGAAGCCGGCGGTTGGTAGCACTTAAGGATTCTTGTGCTACTAAAACCGTGATCTTATTACAGTCAAATAATATCTCCACTTTAAGGTTCAAAACATGACTCCACCAAAAATCATACAGAGCACAAGCTAAATAACCAATTTTATATTATTGGTGTGTTGCAGAAAGACTTTGCCAACAATAATAATTTGTTGCCTTCTGGAATACCTATATGACAGCAAAACACAAGCCCAATTTAAGAAAGCTCCAAAGGTTGTGTTAAAGACCACAGTGTGTGCAGCTATTTCTTACACACTGTGTGCGGTCAGAGATTGACTGTCCCAACATTTTTCAAATACAAACGTTCAGAGCGCTGAATATATGACAATCATGCAGAGGACGTGCGGAAAAAACCAAATCTAATATAGATGATTCAGAGCAATGTTACTTTAACGTGGAACTTCAGAGCAGTGGATCAAATCTGCAGACCTTTAGTTGTTGCTCTTTACTTTGTAGCTGATTATCCTTTTCCCGGATCAGTTCCTTGAGCTGCACCACCAGCTGCTGCGTCTGTGCCAGCTGTTCGCTTATTTCGGTCATCGACATGTTGCTGGTCTCAGCTTGCACACCCGGTGCCTACAAAAAAGGGGAACAGCATTCTTGAACACCACCACGCTGAATAGGCCAGAACAACTACATTCAAAGAAAACAATTCCTAACCGAATGTACAGGACAATTAAGGGACTGGTTAAGAAGCAAGGGTTAAGTACGAAATGGACTGGCGGCTCACTCGGATATGAATTTAACTGGTGTGAACGTGCTGGGGAAGCCCTTCAACTGGCTGATTAATATAGCTTCATGGAACTATCGTCCCTCCCTACACTCCCCCCCCCCCCCATTACACGACACGCTGTAACCTTCTGATGAGAAAAAGAATATAGAAAGCTTTGCGGTATAAAGTGGCACAGGCAGACGTAACTTAGCAAAATATAAAGACCATAAACTCTATCCAGTCAGACCATTACTTTCGATTTACAGTCGCCCCCTTTCTTGCATCGTAATAAACCGCCGCGTTGCCTGTAGGAGATGTACTTGAATACCGTTTTAAGCTACATGATGTCAGCTATGCTTATTCCCTTCGGAATCAGGAGATCCGTCTGAATTATCCATGATGCCAGTGCATATATTTTTTTTATCCTAATTATCTTCACTTAAAACAGAGAGTTGTTCAGCATGCACTTTGACATTATTTCAAAGCTAGCAAAATATAAGTGAAAGGCTTCCCCTACGGTGGCGAGGTTGCACTTTCAACTCGCATTCTCTGGCTTGGTTATGTAATAACACATGGTAAAATAAACTCTCGCAAATTCCATTCAGTTGAAGGAACTTAACACCTAAACGAAGATTTAAATTCGCCAGTCATTGTTATCAACGCAACCTTACATTTCCCTTCTACATACACTGCTCATGACGTTATTTTATGTTACGAGCTGTTATACTCGCTTAGTAGGGTGCCTAGACGCATCTGTAAAATTGGGTACTGTGTCCTCGCAGGCTGTATAACTACATTAGTTTGGGGGAAGGAAAAGATGTGAAAGATGGAATCTCAGAGAGAAAGAAAGGAGGGATGCAGGATGTGGGTGGGGCGGGGGGAGGGGAGTTGAGATTGCTGTGTGATGGCATGGGTGCACACACTCCTGTTAGGTGGACCAGAGAGTTAAGATGTAGAAAACAAGAATACGTCCTACCAGGTTTGGGATCAAATGGACTGTGTTGCAAGGGAGATTTGAGGAGATGGCAGTTGGTACACTATTTAATGTTTGGATGAATGAGGGGCTCGATATGTGCACACACAATCCTTAAAGTTTGATGGCATAATTGCCAGAGTATACATTTGAATGTTACCACACAAACCCATTAATTCTGACTGCAGAGGCTCAGAGTGGCCTAGTAAAGAGTAGACTGTGTAAAAGCTGGTATAGCATTCTCTCATCGATGGGTGGAATTTCGATGGGATACCTGCACAGCACCAAACTACCCCCTGCCACTGCCCTAAAGCACCTCAAGCCATCCGGGAGCTTAGCAGACCGTAGCCCAACCACATACTTCAAACAGCTCACCTGAATGCAGGAGAAGGACACCACACACACACATCTACACATTCATGCTTACCAACAAGCAGCCAACCTCACACAAATTATCAGAACAGCAATGTAACATCAACCGCTCATGACCTGGGTGCATTGTGGCTTGCCATGTCCATGAACATGCGACAGCCAGACTGCATCTGATGTGGCAATCAACTGTCCAACACTACAGAGAACCAAAACGTGGAGTAAGCAGTGTGAGCATACCTTTCCATCCATCCCCAGAGCAACTGTCTGCCGCTGAGCGCTCTGCAAGAGTTTATGTGCACGTTTGACAAACGTGCACATAAAAACAGAACCATTACCTTACATGCACATGTGATAAACATTTCACGATACTATGCAAAACACTTTAAATTGTCCAACAGTTCAACAGGCCGTAGTCAACCAAAACAGTGAAACACCAGCCGTTTCAGAGCAACTGCCACAGCTGAGGGCTCTGCCGCACTCCACATGCACATTTCACTCACACGCGCGCGCACTTACTCCGTAAACACCACAAGTCAAACAGTGCATTTCTTTAAATGCACATTTGCTTAACATTACTCGATTACATGGTGCATTCATCATTTGCAGTACATAGGATGGAAGTAATCGTGTTCATAGAAATTGGAAACCCGATGGTTTGGGAAGACCAGAACTGAAGGAGAAATATGAATGTCCCCTCCCCCAGTATTGGGCCAGGAAAGTGGAACACAATGCAGCACGTATCACCACTGATGGCAGCATTTAAGTTATATATGCTGTTATGAGAATTCTCTGCTACCTGTTCAGTGATCACAGGTAGCCACTCTAAGTCAGTTTACACTTCCCTTTTATTGTGGTCTGCTCACTATGAGTAACAGTGGTCGAGCAACCAGAAGACATCTATAAAGAGAGAACGTGGGGTGACACGAATTCTGTGTAACACCTTATGGACTTAAACAAAGTTTACAGAAATATATTCGAGAAGCAGAGACTCTAGGGGTTAATCAGAAGCACACGCCAGATATTCCCACTTAATTAAGAAATAATCATAACAATAGGGTTCAACCCAGAAACTGACATTTGTTTTATGTAGGCTCTTTGAGGGACTTCTGGATGAAAATCCATGTCCAAACACGGTACCCAGCACCCGTAGAAAAATAGGCAGGAGCAAGTGGCTCCCGCCTATTGGTCATGCAGGATACTGGTATGGGTCTTGTGGTTCCCTTATGGTTTAATCCCAACGTTAGAAACAGGACCTTGCGTTTGGGATTCTTTTGAAACATTCAACAGCATCTAGACAGTGGTTGGTTCCTTTTAGCAAAACAGAGAAGGGGATGCAAGATTATGGCTCTTGGCCTCCTAATGACTGGTACAGCAGCTGTAACAGTCTGAACAGAAAGCAGAACAGCTGAGGGGCCACAAAAGGATGAAGAAAGGAAAAATGAGGGTTGTCGAAGCAGGCAAGCTTTGTGAACTGGCAGGTCCAATGGCTGTCACAACTCTGGTGGCATGAGTGTCATTCAGCACCAGCAAAGGTACAAGATGCAGACTCAGCAGTGCCGACATTCACTTGCAAGTTTTCTCGGTCTTTGCCAGCAAACTCTCTCAGACTCGATCAGCTGCCGCTACTCCGTATCCACGTCTCTCAATTCTTTGCATCGATGCTGAATGTATGGAAATCATAGGTGAGGGTAAGGAGAGAGAGGAAATACTAAAGATTGCAATATTATAATTGGAAAAAGAGGATTGTGTCAGTCGGAAAAGCAAAACAGGTTTGTGTTTACGATTATGTCAGGGATGCAGTGTGAGTGCGGCAGGCTGCCACTGAACTGGAGCATGAACTGCAAATCAGAAACCTCAGGAGCAGAAACAATGGCATTGTTGTTGTTTTTTTAACACCTTTCAATTTAATAAAAGGGATTCACCACAAAAAACGAAATCTTAGCTACTAACATCACAAATAGAAGTTGTTCATCCCCATATTTTAGAATACCCCAACACCATCACACCGCATGGACAGCAAGCAAAAATCCCACTCAAGTCCTCAAACATTGGGATCAAAGAAAACAGGAGACATCAATTAAGAACTAGAAATCACTGCTGCCCTACACTCTCTGCCTCATCTGGTTCACTATCACATAGCATTTATTGCAATAAGACTAATCGCAACTTTGCAGGGTGCCATACAGGTCACCATCTACAAGTTTGCAAGTTCCTTCCTCACCACCAACAGCCCCTGCCTCTTCACCATTGAGGTCTCACAAAGGTCTGGCAAAAGGAGAATCTGCGGACTCTCTAGTGTCAATAATTGCGTCTGCTTCACTTTCCAGAGTAGTACCATGAGTGAATCTGTGACCCCTATGAGAATCACAACTGTCCCACCTGAAAGAGTATTCCAAGTCACGGTCTTATTGGCAGGCAGTAAGCCCTCGATATTAAAGCCGTGTCCGTGGTCTTGAAGGTGCACCATTTAAGCCAACAAGAATTGTAGGGTAGACAGCATCGGATACAAATTACGGCACCTGGCACCATTAAAACCTTCACACGAACAGCGCTCCTACGTTTTCTGCAATCTCCATTTACTGATAAAGTAAAATAATGGACCCCACCACTTTTTCTTTAATCTCTGCTATTTTGGAGAGCTGAACATTTATTTAGTTAACCCTCCACTTGATGTGCCCAATTGTGATCCATGCTATGGACATAATTTTTAGCACCAGCCATAAGTCTATTCAACACTTCAAACCTGGCCTTCATGAAAGAATAATACTTCTCCACTTTGGTTACTATGTGTTGTATTGAAGCTACAACAATTCGCAAGTCCTTTGAGATGCCCACCTCAGGCATCCAGTAACTGGCATCCATCCTAGATTACTCAGGTCTGATGTGGGTGGCAAAACATCTCCTTCACCACCTGCCCTTCTCCACTATGATCAGAGTCACTGTAAAACCTCCACTGCCAGCTTCCAAACATTTTTCTGCCAAGCGATAAATCACGTCTGAACCAAGCACAAGTTGGTCGCTCTTCGTGAATCAGCCATTATCACTTCATACTGTGTGAGTCAGTGCTCAAACGTTTCCCTATTACACTTGTGTCAACAATTCTGACTCATGACCTATGTTTCGCAGCATATCAAAAGGTATGCTATACCATTGCAGTATTTCTTTTTTACTAAAAGAGGAAGATGGAGAGAAAAACTTGCTTTGGTGAATGAAGCGTTACATTAAAAACTGTCCTGGAAAGTGAGAAAAATAAATATATATCATGTTTATTGTTAAGGAGCTTTTTGCACAACCCTATGATGAGGGCTGTGTAACCATCTATGGTAGAACAGTGGTTAACCAAAAGGAAAGGCCAAACACCAATGGTAGGCCTAGCAGAGCAGTGAGGCTTAACTTAAGGGGGATGGAAGGCTGGCAGGGAGGTACAATTAGTCCCACTAGGCACCACAAAAGAAGACACTACCACTGGTATACTGAACAAATATACAATATTTCTAAGGCCAAACACAAACTATTTAAATATTTATGCAGAAAGAAACATCAACCTAAAAAGATGTTGAACAGTTAGTAGTGAAGTAAAAGGGAAACCATTAGTATTAACAAGCAAATTGGACATGGAGAAATGTTTCATTTTTGTAAAAATTGTTGAATAACAAATCCAAATAAAAAATGTATGGGATACATTACTCACCGTAATTGTATTTCTGATGCTTGTATCTGCTTAGATTCACATGCTGTGCATAGTGTCAGACAAAATACATATTGACTACCAGAGGTGAGTTAAGGAAACCCTTGGACAATATTACACAAATAAATAATTATCAGTCAGGATCGAAGGGTATCTTACAGAACTTAGCAAAGGTTTCCTTCTAAAGCATAAATATACACATAATACAGGTGCATGTCGCACAGTTGTGGCATTTAGATGTAAATCACAGGGCAACAGAATGTCCAACACTGTGAAGATGGCTACCAAAGTCCCAGATATATTTTAGGAAGACAGTCCCTAGGCCCAGAAGGGCACGTTACACACTAGAGATTGTTCGCCCTGTGTTCTGTTTTTTTTTGTCATGTCAGTGCCACTATGCCCCAGTGTCCATTGCTGTGCTATACAAGTTAATTAAAAGTAAAGTAAAGAGAGGGGAAACAGTATCACCTCAGTGAAACAATGTACATCCAATACAGGAGTGTAATGCACAGATCAGAAATTGCTAATAAATCAGTGGCGGTGTCTAAAAGTCCGGGGCTTGGTGAAGAACTCCAAGGACTTAACGGGGACCCCAGAAGAAATGCCACAGTCCATGGAAGTTCCTTGCAGTGTTACTTGTAGAAGGTCAAAGCTGAAGAAAGTGCCCCATAGGAAACAACAGGACACAGTCTATATGCTAACTTGTGCGTATGCAGAAAAGCCAGGTAAGGTCCAGCTCCCCCACAGTAGTGCCTGGAAGAAAGCGGTCGACCCCAGAAGAAAGCCAGTGGAGGGTTCAAGACCCAGCAGCCCAAGGAGCAGAGAAGGATTCAACCCCAACATTAAACAATGGGGAAATACTGTAGAAAGGGGCCTGTAGAACCAGACGACAATTGAGACCCTTGAGGGCGAGTATCATAAATAACTTGCCAACCCAGGGCCCAGCGGTGACTATTTACAGTGTTGGATCCAGAAAACACTGTTCCAGAAGAGCAGACCAACCAAGTAAGTAGAAGATTCTTTTTAAAGACCGAAATAAAGGATTGAGTCACCCAGGTACTTGCACCCTGAGCCAACTATGACCCTGACGACCCAAAAGAAGAACAATCGTCCTTCAAAGAAGTGGGATCCATCATCCAGAAGTGGAATTGATGATGGAGAGAGCTCCAGGTGGACCGGGCAACCTGCACACGGCAGACGTCGGATGTTCAGCAGGTAAATGCGGATGCCACACCAGCAACAAAGGCCTCTGCAGCAGGGAAATGGTTGTAGCGGCCAGAGGCGGCCCAGACAAGGAGATCTGGTGGGGTGTTGGCAGCCCAACAACTTTCCAACTGGCGGCAGCCGTAAAACTAAGGCAGCAGACACTGGTGGGAAACGACAGGAAAATGCAGTAAAACGGCCCAGAAAACGGTCTCAGGATGAAAGGAAGGCCCCAGCAGATGAGGAGGAGCAGTAGCAATAGATGGAAGACTCGGGAAGGACACAGCCAAAAGAGGACAGATCGAATTCTGCATCCTCAGTGCTTCCACAACAATCCCAAAAGGCAACCAACACCTTTGTTGGAAAAGCACTTATCAGGGCCCATACCAATGGAGCCTTACCAGAGAAGTAACCTAGCGTCAGAACTTGATCTCTAAAAGGAAAGCCAAAGCAAAAGTCCACAACCCTCACCCCCCCCACCCCCCCCCCCACCCCCCCCAATTATCGGCCTTTACCTCCCTGGCAGTTTTAGGCAACTTCAATTCATCAAAATTAATTGAAGCACAGATACAAATGATTTCGAAAAAATAAAACCAGAGCAGGAAATGTGGTGTTAGATTGACATGGAGTCATCGGGTCAAACAAAGGAACAATTGTTTGCGAGTGCGTGGACTCTGGCAGGAGCATTTGAAAAGCGATGGAGAATTAGTAGGTCAGGTCACTCAAATGGTTAAATGTGTACTTCGGTTTAAGAAAAAAAAAGTGCTCCTTTTCATAGCAATTTTTGAAATTTTAAAAAAAAAAGAAGCTAATACTTCTGAATAAATGCGTATGAATAGAAAACAATGATGTACAATAAAATCAAACATTGACAATGCCAACAGTTTTGGCTTTTGTATAAGCATGGTATAGGCATTTGCCAGGCACTGTAAAAAGGTACTAACTGGCTCGTAGCAGCTGAAAAATGGTCCAAGTACTTGGGCATAGAATATCAGCGCCTGGAAAAAGCCTAATAGCTATGCACAAGACAAAAGTGTTTGCTTTGCCAAGGTTTGTTTTTAACAGGATGTTAGTGAAAGACGTACATCATACTGCTTATAAATGAAGTGGCTGAAGAAACACTCGAATTAGGCAATGTTTGATTTTTATGAACCATTATTGACTATTAAATTCTGTTTCATTATTTGCTAGCCTGTACTCAGTGGTCGGATTTCAATGTTATGTACCATTTGTTATGACTCTTGTGACTTGCTTTTGAAAAGTGAAAATCAAAAATTAAAACTAGAAGAACAAGTTACTTCTTACCTTGTAACGTTCTTTCGATGGGATGTTCCTCCGACGTATTTCTTATCTTTGATTGATAGATAGATCATCTCCCAGCTTGCTGGCCTCAGAATTTTATTTTCAGTAGAGGGCGCTGCGCGTCGACGTCCCTCGAGCCGATGTCCCTCGACGGCCTCCGTATCGGCGTGGACGTCACCACGCGTATAAATAGACTCGCACAGCGTCCATTGCTCAGTTCCGTTTTGACGTTAACAGTTGTTTTACATGAATTGGTTATTGACCTTGAAGGAGCGTAAGCTGCAACCACAAGGGAAGTATTAGTGCGGGGATGGATGGGAGGGGCGATAAGGAATACGTCGGAGGAACATCCCATCGAAAGAACGTTACAAGTTAAGAAGTAACTTGTTCTTCGAAGGTATTGTGTCCTCTGACGTATTCCTTATCTTTGATAGACTCCCATAGCAGTGGTGTGCAATTGGAGGTGGGAGTAAAACGCCATGTTTCCTTTTAGGAATGAACCGAATGTAATACGGCTTTGCCAAACCTAGTCTCTTGACTAGAGGAGGAATCCAGGTTGTAAAATCTTGTGATGGTATGTGCGGACGACCATGTGGCAGCCGCACATATGTCTCGAACCGAAGCCCCTCTTTGGAGGGCCGAGGAGGCTACGACATCCCTGGTTGAATGAGCCCTAAGATTTTGAGGAGGCTCTTTCCCTGCCAGTTTGTAACATTCCAGAATGGCCAAAATAATCCATCTGGAAATGGTTTGTTTTGTTATCGGTAGTCCCAACTTGTGCCCTGAGTAACCCACGAACAGTTGGTCTGCTTGCCTAATCCTAGCAAGTCTGCTGGTGTAAAAGCTTAAAGCCTGCCTTGGGTCCAGCCTATGTAGCCTTTCTTCCTCTTTCCCCGGATGGGGAGGCGGATAGAATGAAGGTAAAGTCATTTTCTGAGTGATGTGGAATTCAGAAACCACCTTTGGGAGGAAATTAGGCTTCACCTGTAGGACAACCTTGTCTTTATGAAAAATTGTATGAGGGGGTTTACAAGATAGAGCTTGTAATTTGCTCACCCTTCAGGCAGATGTTAAAGCCACTAATAAGACAGTTTTAAGGGTGAGAAATCTTAGCGAACAAGAGTGGAGTGGTTCGAAAGGAGTACCCATCAGGAAATTTAAGACTAAATTTAAGTCGCATAAAGGAACCTGGAAAGGTCTTGGAGGGTAGACATTAGTTAATCCCTTTAGAAATTGTATTACTAAGGGTAATTTGAAATACGAAGGCTCCTCCACAGTGCGCTTGAAGGTCGATAGCGCTGCGAGATATCCCTTGATAGTGCCAACTTGAAGGCCTGAATTTGCCAAGTAGAGTAGAAAGAATAACACCGTTGGTGTACCACATGAAAAGGGGTTGATATTCTCTTCTCTACACCAGCTGCAAAACTTGTTCCAACGGCAGCGGTATAAAGACTTTGTTGCTGGCCTTCTGGCCGAAAGCAACACTTCCATGACGTCATCAGGGAGGTCCCAATCCTTGTATCTCAACCTTTCAGAAGCCAGGCGTGAAGGTTTAGGGTTCTGATGTCTGGATGGAGAACCTGACCTCCCTTCTGTGAGAGAAGATTCTCCTTGAGTGGAAGACGAATTGGAGGGCAGATGGACATGTCCAGAAGGTCCGGTACCACGTTCTCCTGGCCCAGTCTGCGGCAATTAGGATCATGGTTCTCCGGAATCTTCTCAACCTCCTGATCACTTGAGGAATGACAGGGACTGGTGGAAACGCATACAGGAGTGGAAACTCCCAGTCCACTATGAACACGTCCCCTAGAGCTCCTCTCGGGGAAATTCCCTTGAACAAAACAGATCGCACTTCCTGTTGGTACTGGTGGCGACCAGATCCACTTGAGGGGTTCCTCAAAGGGCGAAGATCTCCTGAAGGACTTCCTGAGCTAGTTCCCACTCGTGGGAGACTGTGCCCTGCCTGCTCAGAGCGTCCGCCGTCAAGTTCTTCTCTCCGGCTAGGTGAACTGCCGATAGAGAGATTCCTTCTTGAATTGCCCAAAACCAGAGCTGCATTGCCTCTCTGCATAGTGGCAGTGATCCTACGCCTCCTCTTTTGTTGAGGTAGTGCATGGCCACTGTGTTGTCCGTCATTATCAGGACATTTTTCCCTTGTACAGATGGCAGAAAAGCTTTCAGCGCTAGTCTGATCGCTCTCAGCTCCAATAGGTTGATGTGTAGTCTGAACTCCGATGGAGAGCAACGACCGCTGATGGTCAAGTCGTTGGTATGGGCTCCCCACCCCGTGAGTGAGGCATCTGTGACTACTGTTATCTCCGGCCATGGTTGCCAAAACAGTTCCCCCTTCAAGATGTTTTTCTGGCAGGCCCACCACTGAAGGTCTCGAGCCACCTTGTCTGGAATCTGAAGGAGGACTGTCATTCTCCCTGAGAATTGCGACCACTGAGTTCTCAGTGCCCACTGAAGAGATCTCATTCTCAGGCGAGCCCATGGCACAAGGAAGATGCAGGATGCCATGAGGCCTAGCAACCTCAAAAAGTCGAAGGCTGGGAAGACGTTGGGCATTTTGAAACTTGGTGACCATCTGCAGAATATCTTGAGCCCTCACCTCTGGAGGCGAGGCTTTTCCCAGGGAAGTGTCCAGGACCGCTCCAATGAACTGGAGTTTCTGTGATGGTATCATCTGTGACTTCTTTGTATTGAGGGAGAAGCCCAGTTTGTGAAGGAAGTGGCAGAAATAATCTAGCTGGATCTGAGCTTGTTCCGAAGATACAGCTCTGATCAGCCAATCGTCCAAGTTGGGGTAGACATGGATCCCTTCCCTCCTTAGACTTGCAGCCACTGCCGACATTAGCTTGGTGAAGACCCTCGGGGCGGAGGTCATCCCAAATGCAGAACTCGAAATTGATAATGAGAGCCGCCAATTGCGAACCTCAGGTATTTCCTGTGTTTGAGATGGATTGGCACATGGAAATAAGCATCTTGGAGGTCCAGAGATACCAGCCAGTCCTGGAGCTGGAGGGCCTGAAGGATCTGAGGGAGAGTTATCATGTTGAACTTGTCCTTCCTGAGGAACTTGTTCAATTCTCGTAAGTCCAAGATAGGTCTCAGTCCTCCGTCTTTCTTCGGTATGAAAAAGTAGGGGGAGTACCAGCCCTTGTTCCTCTCCGCTACAGGTACCGGTTCTATGGCACCTTTCTCTAGCAGGTCTACAATTTCCTGCAAGAGGAGCGGATCTGGAACTTTCAGAGAGCTGTTCCGCAGTGGATAACTCTGAGGGATGCGTAGAAAAGGCAGGCAGCAACCTTGGGCAACTGTCTCCAATGCCCAAGCATCTGACGTAATAGCCTGCCATTCTGTCAGATGTTGAGTTAACCTGCCCCCTACTGGTGTTTAGTGAAGAGAGTCCACAGAGCGGTTTGGAGGCGGCTGATGCAGATGCCGAGGGTAAAGAGGCACCTGCTGCTGCGGCTTTTGTGCTTTTACCCCGTCCACCTCGGGTGAATTTCTTCTGACCCCTTTGAACCGGCTGTCCTCTGCCCTTTCCGAATGCGGAATAGAAGCGAAAGGACTTACCTCTCCAAGAGGTTTCTGAGGGGCGATATGGTTTCTGGCAGATTGCAGCTCCTAAGGATTTTGCTGCTGCCTTTGATGTTTGTAGTTTTTCTAAACTGTCATCCGCCTTCTTACCAAACAAAGAAGAGCCGTCAAAGGGCATATTCAAGAGTCTGCTTTGCACATCTGGAGCAAAACCAGACTTTCACAACCAAGCAAATCTCCTGCGTGTTGTACTTGCTGCCATGGCCCTGCTGATACTGTCAGCAGAATCGATGTCAGTCTGAAGGGATTCGCAACATTGCGTCCTTACCATCCTTAATGATGTTGAGAAACATTTCCCTTTCTTCTCCCTCCGAGAGGCAGTCAGCTGCTGATGAAGCACACTCCCAAAGTGTGTGGCTGAACCTTGCGAGCGTACAAGTAGCATTGATGGATTTCAACGCCATGCTACATGTGGAAAATACTTTTTTGGCCATAGAGTCATATCTCTTATCATCCCTGTCCTGTGGAACAGTAGGGTAAGCCGATTTACTACCTGCTGAAGTAGCTGCCTGAACAACCAGACTCTCCGGAGTTGGGTGTTTGGTTAAATATTCAGGGTCAGCAGAAGACACCCGATATTTAGCTAATAATTTTTTGTTAACTGCCGGGATTACCTCAGGCGTTTCCTAGTTTGCCACTATTCTCCTTTGTAATGCCGCATGAAATGGCACCACAGGATCCTCCTGTGGACCTTTGACCAAGATGTCTGTGAGTTCGTCTTGCTGAAAAGCAGGTGAGGGTGTGGACCATCCCATAAACTCCATTATCCTTGCCTTCAAGGTTCTATAAGGGGTTTCAGCATGTTCCCCTGGGTCTGGTGTGGCAAATTCCACTTCTGGGGAAGTGTCCAACCCACTTGCTTTCTGTAGGGTTTCATGGAGGTCTTTCATCCTACCTTCCTCAGAGGTAAATTCCTCTGGTGCAGGAGTTGCAGATCCCTGCAACTCAAAAGGTCTTTCCTGATCAGAATCCTCCCCTTCTTCATAAATAGAAGATAAGACCCTGAAGTGATTAGGTCTTGAAAATGGTATAAATCCCATTTCCAGAGCAGAAGGAGCCAAATTTGTCATGATTGGCTGAGAAAACGCGGACGTTAAAGGCTTCGAAGCCATCGAAAAAGGCATCGAGAAAGGTGGTAGAGGCCTCGATGAACTTGAGAGTATTGGGATTCTACTCGAGGTTGTCAATGACATTCTCGTGCTCGAGGCTCTGGGTATGGCTACTGGCTGTGAGGTGGGCGTGGGTTTATCCTTTCTCGGCGTCGAAGACGGCGTCGACTCGACAGACCTGTGCGAAGAACCCTTCGATAACGGCGTCGACGACGCCGATCTATGAGTCGAAGGGAGCTTCGACGACGGCGTCGAAGACGCAACTCTGCCTTTACTCGAGGGTCCGTGACGCTCTCAAGTGGCTTCTTTCGCCGGGTACTGAGACTCGCAGCTTTTTGATTTTTCGGGTCTTTCACCTAGGGTATCACCCTCAGCAGTCTTCAAGGGTGTCGAGTCCGCTTTCTTGAAGACGCTTAGCATCTTTTTCCTGAATTCCTCCCACTCAGCCTGAGAGCTATGTTTTGTGGGGCAGGAGACCCTTTTTGTGGAAACGGAAGAAGACGAAGACGAGGAAGGGGATCTTCAATGTCTCTTTTTTGAATGCTTAGATCTCGAAGAGTGATGGGCACTGCTTCGAGACCTAGAACGAAAATGTCTTTTGTGATGGCGAGGAGACGAATGTCTCGACTCCGCCGAGGAAACATTCGAAGAAGTTTTAACTGCCTTACCTCTCTCGAGCTTCCCCTTACACTCCTTCAAGGCTTTCGCCGTCATGGACATGCAGTCCTCGCACTCCGAACAATGGTGCTCGATTCCCAGGCACCACAAACAGATCCTGCGAGGATCCTTCAATGACATTTTCTTTCCACAGTCTCGACATTTTTTGAAGCCGGACTGTGGAGTCGTCGGTTCGGGTGAGGAAGCCATCGAGTACGAGTTGGTATTCACGGTGAATATATTGATATATTTGACTGAAGAACTGAGCAACGATATTCAGAGGCCCCACGAAGCGCAGAAAAACGGAACTGAGCAACAGACGCTGCGCAAGTCTATTTATACGTGTGGTGAGGTCGACGCTGATACGGAGGCCGTCGAGGGACATCGGCTCGAGGGACGTCAACGCGCAGTGCCCTCTACTGAAAAAAAAATTCCGAGGCCAGCAAGCTGGGAGATGATCTATCTATCAAAGATAAGGAATACGTCGGAGGACACAATCCCTTTGAATTAGGCATTTCTATTAGACCAGTGGTGCATTTACAGCTCCAATTAAGCCATTCATTTGCAGGAGTCTGTTCTGAAATAGCACTGGCAGATGCTTCAAGCACACAGTTTGATGTTACTGTTTGGAAAAGCGAGCTCAGAGATCCCAGGAAGCTGTGTTTTAGGTGGGCAGGGGCAGCAAGTAGGTGGGAATGGCCATTGCCATAGGGATTAGCATGGCCATGAGCAGTCAATGGGTGGGTAAACGTAAGTGTGTGGAACAGCATACTTCTGCCACTCGCTGGGTGTGGCTCTTGAAGAAAAAAAGGGGTGGATCAAATTAGTGGGACTGTGGGAGAGGCAGATGTGAAACCTGTGGTGTGATATATGATCTGATACTTTACTTATATAGCGCCTATACACAATGTGTTTCAAAGCGCTTCACGGCAATGGAGGGAACAAGGGAAAATACAATGACATTCTTACAGGCCATGAACAGTAAGGATGTGAAATTAACTATCGTACTCAGCCTGACGACATTTCAGATAGTGCAAGAGCTAAGACATAGATAAGTAAGGGAGGGTGGCGAGTGGGAAGGAAATGGAAACAGACCAGCGACTACCGTACTAGGCCTGACGACATTTCTGGTAGAGGCGGAGAAAAACAAAAAGGTGAGGGAGAGGGGTGCAGGAAGGGAGAGGAGGAACAAAAGAAGAGACTATCGTACTAGGCCTGACGACATTTCAGATAGTGCTTGAGGTGGGTGGTGGAGGGGGGGGGGAATGTAAGGGAAGGGGTAGGAGACAGACAAGGTTGCTAGCATACTAGGTTGCCATCATATGAGGTTGCCCTGCACCCGTCTGGACGGGTGCAGGGCAGAAGCACCTGGTTCCTGAGTCCCAGTCTGATTCTATGAGTTTGGCGGAGATACTTTGGAGGTTGTGTGTGTCTATGTGTTTTAAGATCTTAGAAGGGAGTCTGTTAGTTTGGGGAAGGAAAGGAGTAGGCCTTAAAAGGCAAAACAACCCGCAAACCTGTAGTCCTTCCCTTGGACATTTGCAGACAGGTGCCATTTCTCTAGCTCCCAATGCCACCTGTCAATCCATTTTCTTTGCTTTGTCTCTGCCCATGTCCTTTGCTTTGTCTCAGCCCATGTCCCTTGCTTTGTCTCCACCTATGTCCCTTGCTTTCTCCATCGGTCTCGAATGGATACATTGTATTCCATGAGGAGCATAGGTATCTGTGAGTTGGCAGATGAGGGAAGGGGGCAGTGAAAAGTCAGGCATTACCATTAACTACCTGCTAAAGGTGGGATAGATAGATTACTGCGCAGGAGAATTTGTCGAATTCAATTTCAACTAATTTTTGTAATCAAATTTTAATGCAAATATATGCAGGGGTGGGTAAGGGTAATAATTAAGGTGGGGAGTAAAAGGGAGGGTCCGGGTTTCTCCCCGCATATATTTGCGGCTAAATGGTTAACAAAAAACCTCAAATTTGTTGTAATCAAATTCAATGATTTCTCTTTGACCAAATCCCATAGAACCGCTAACGGTTATAGAAGGCAAGAACGTTTGGTTCAGAGGAAGGGCTGCTTAAACCTTGAGGACCACAGTAACCCATTTCATCTTCCTTAGCATGTTGGCAGGCTGAGAGATGCCTCGAACCGCACTCCATCATGCTCAAGTGCTATTCTCAGTCGCCTGCTGGGAATTTTGCCAGTTGAAGGCAGGGCCTATCCAAGCAGAGCAAGGCGTTCATCAGGCATTGGGCAGGGCAGGCCCAGAATCCCTGCTAGTTTTCGCCTAAAGGTCTAACTTGCTGTCTCCAACAGTCCACACACTCTTCTAACAGCCCAAAGTGAAATTCGTGCCTCCCTCCACCTCCACCTTCAATTACCACAACTCACCAGATTTAGGCATGGCACAGGCCCTCGGTAGCATGATGCAACCCTGCAGGAGATTCTTCATGATGAAACAAGGAGTAGAACAGATAGAAGGTGGAGTGTGTATTCCCTAAAACATGCAGCACCTGGGACTACAAAATAGGGTGTGGTTACGTTGGCTGCAGGATGGTGAAGAGTGGTGTGTTGGTGGTGACAGAAAGGTGATTTGGCCAGGGGGATAGGCTGGACTTTACAATAACACTGCAATCTTGAGTTTGCAGTCTCTGACCCCATGCTAGACAACGGTTTCAGGAGGATTTCCTTACAAAGCTGTATGTTTGTGTCACAACTAAACGATGGGCCGAGGGGAAGAACCATGCTTTATTCATTCGGATTTTAAGAGTGGTCCTTCCAAGGGTAGCCAGGGACTGTCCAGGATTAACACATGTACAAGGTATGAGCTGTTCCCCACAGGGGATCTCCTGGAGCAGGGGAAATTACTGCCTAACTCATAAATAGCTGTTTACACTAGAGAAGACAGGAAAGAGGAGAGATGCTGCCTCTATGAAGTGGGAAGTTGACTGAATTGTGCTTTTGTATTTACAATTTGTACACAAGCTGGAAACATGTAAAAACGTCTGAGAAGGAAGCACAAGTACCACACACTCACCCCTAAACTGTGCAGCTGCTGTGTGTGCCCTCAGACCACAAAAGCAATGCAACATTTCCCATGCTCTGCTTCATGGTAAATTAGCTAAGAAATTCAAACAGGCGATGTGCATTGCAGAAAGGTACCTTGTAAGTCCCTGAAAATTAAGAAAAACTGCATCTGTGCAGATTGCAACAGCCATTGTGTAAATGCCTGAGCTACTGTGTACAATGCTGCCTGTGAGAGCTCCTTTAGTCTACAATGCCCTGTGTATGCACATACATACACATAGACACATGCAACCCAAAGAAGAAGCTTGTAAGTTCCTGACAATTGACATGACGGCATCGGTGTGGTTAGGGTCAGACATTTTGCAAATGCCTTTGCTACTGTGTGTGACGTTTAGCACCACATAATACCGAGAACTAAAAAGGAGGTGTTAAGCCAAAGCCACTTCAATGGGCTGTTATAGATCCCAATACCTGCCTCTTCTGCACTGGCACACGACTCCAAAATCTGATTAGCGTGGAGGCAAACTGAAATGCCCCAGCCTCCATACTACCACAATCCTCAAGTAAGGTCTTATTATCAGGAGTGGGTTATACCAGATAGGAAGAGAATGTCATTATTTGTACTGTTCTGATCCTAAAGTTTGAAGCAATTAAAGGGGTTTCGAACATTTGAATGAACACAAGATAACCTCAACATTTTTAAAGCACTAAAGATTGCATCTATTTTTTACGCAACCCCTTTGCATTCGTGAAAACAAGGGACACATTAATTGTATTATTATTTTTCACCTGTATAGTTGGGCTAAGGTATACAAAATCAGAGTAGTATAAAGGAAGTACGAAACCATTGTTATCTTTGGAAAAGGCATTAGAAGCGTATACAGTGTGTGCACAGTCTCATCAAGACACATGATAAAGAGGAGCTTTGTCCATGACTGAAACAGTATTTTTTATAAATTAACAAAAACATAAAAACGGATAAAAAAATAGTGCCTGTAAGATAACTAACCATACAAACTGCATAGATCGCCCCAACATAAATGTAAATCACTAAACTGCTTGGCAGCAGGTAATGCATAAAAAATAACAGTAATGTGGGACACAAATAAAGTGGGTGCAGTTGGCCATCCACATCCTCAACAATTAGCAGGTGTTGCAGAAGACATTGACGGCCACATCCTGCACAGATCAATGGTTAATTAATGTTTTTGGTCAAATACCAACGTAACTGGAAATACACGTACATTGCTTCCTTATAAAATATGGGCCACATACTTACTCCTGTTGCAGGACTTGACCCGTCCGGAGAGATCCACTTCCACATGGCTGGACGGCTTCTGTGAAAAACAAAACATGCAACTTCATAAGTATTAAAGCGGGGATCGAAATTAAGATTAACCAGGCTCTTCTGGGCTACAAGAAGGATCTAAATAGCTCCCAGCTCCCCTCAATTTCGAGCCCTGTAAAGTATTAATCAAAGATGAAATACGACCACACATCCCCTGATATATCTAGAGCACTGCCAAGCATAGCTAAATTCAGCCTACGTCCCCAACAGTTGTCTAAGATTACAGTTGCCCTGCAGTAGAGGATTTGGCAGTCAGAGAAGAGAGCACAAGAACCTGTTAAAGAACAACTGGACACACATCAAAGCTGTGTAAAAGTGTAAAAAAAAAAATGTACGGCTCAATTATTTCATTCATCACGACATATGCAATGCAAATCACTGGTCTGAAAAAGTAGCCAAAGATCTTGAAAGAAGCAGTGTCTTAACAAGTGGACACATCAGAAGCGTTACAATTACAGAGCCTCCTAATATTGGTTGACAGTGATGGATGAAACAAACATTTGGCTCTGAATAACAAAACGTTAATGTGTAGGATAACCATTTATTTGAATGTTTTCTTGAAAGTTTTAGTCAGGTGTTTCGTGTGCTTCCAGTAGTGTAACGAAGAATCAGCAGAAAACAAGAGTTTCCAGGTACGCACTGTTCTCGTCATCTTCTGTTCCTTTGCGCAGCTAGTTGGTGGATAATTGACAAACAAGTGGCCTGCATGCCCAACTTTCCCTCATTAAATCATGCTCATATACATAATTTGTACAAGCAAGATTTGTGTTTGATGCAATCCAGCATATCTGTCAGAAATGTTCCATGCTCATTGCAGTAACCTAGAGGGAAAAACCTGTCATCCGATACCTCTCTCATCTGGCTAAAAGATTAATGAGTGAAATGTATGCCAAAGTGTCAATGATTAAATACACTGCATAACTGTATTCCAATCTAAGGAACTTGCTGTTAGTAATGTTGAATTTAAATACCAATATATTCTTCCGAATATCAAAGGAATAACTCCCAAACTACACTGTACAGAGGTCTTTGAATGCATGAATTTGTGATGAATATTACTGACCCAATGTGCTTACAAATGGACAATTTGCCAGAGCGTATTTTTGTGGAGTAACCCTCCAGCCCAAAGAAAGTGTTCTTGAAATCCTACATTTTGTGACCAGTGTAAATGTTCTGGTGTGCAAAGACGTGCCTCGTTTGCCAGTTACATTCCTTTTATACACCAACTTCTTCTCACATCAAGTTACAAGCCATTGAAAATTCACTAGCTCTAGATCTGCACCTCAACTACATCACATTTAATTGCTACACATCAACATATGCAATTTGTAACATTTATTGTATTACTTTTATAATTTGGGTTGCAATAGGTTCGTCACCACCTGAAAGACAGTATGTTCTGTCGAGGTAAGGATGCTGCTCACCGTTTAATTTGGTAAGCAAATGTTGCCCATTGCTCTCAAAAGGTTGGCACCCCCTGTCTAGGGAGTTCAAATACCTGTAATGTGTCAGGACAGAAGCCCGAAAACCGAGTTCACCAGAAGCAGGAAGGTCAACCTCATTCTTAACCCTCCTGATCCTATGCATCTCTTTCATGAATCAGAGTTGTTACTGTCCTCATTGGCACTCATCTCCTCCACCTTGTCATCCTCTATATCCTGCTCTCACAAGGCATGGACAAACTGCACCATCAACTTGTGCGCATCTACCCATATGCCACTGCCAGTCTTTTAGATCACCCTGCAAGACTTCCTGTGGGAGAATCAGTACAGATGGTGACACAGATTCAAATAAACCGAGAGCAGCTTCAGCCGATGGGTACAAAAGCAGCAAGGGTGGCGCGGTTCAGTGCTCTCTCCGCGCCTATGGGAGCAAATCACAGCCACACATTGAAAACCCCAACCTGGTGACTTCCCGGAAACAAATCAAAAGGCCACCAGAAGGAGTTTGGAATGCCTACATTTAACCTCCAAGTCTTTTTTTCTCTAAATAAATTTAGGGAGAGTAGATGGCACTACAGCATCAACCATTGAAGCAAAACAATTGGAGGCGAGTTTGGAAAATGGTGAAAATTGCAGTTCTATGCATCGATGGGCCCAAAAGTTGCTCCAAAGTGTAAAACAGTCAATACACGAGGAAGCAAAATTGTAACCATACCAATTGCTAACCACAATTGAGTGTTCATATGCCAATACCTAGCTTTATTGAACGTGTTTTGCCTGGGGTAACAATAACTAATTAATATTGATAGATGTCCAGGTAAACAGCGACTATGATGACTTTTTAAGAACTGAATAACAATATTCCTGGCTGTAAAACTAAAACATAATGACTAATGCATATTCAAACAAATTACTTTAATAGCTCAAATAAAAAAGGTACAAAAGGACATAAAAACCTATTATTAAATATTCTTGAATAAATAGCATGTTAAAAGGAGATGCTGTGAAACACAGAAGGTGACTTGGAAAGTTTTTCCTGACATAAATAATGGAAAAGTGCTCAATTAAACACAAAGTCTTCACGGAATCTCTGGCAGCTCCTGCCTTACAGTTAGACTGATACAAGTATGCCAGGCTACTCCACATATGGGAGAGGATGGAAAACACATTCTCTGAATAATAAGTGCCATTTCAAGGACAGGGTAATGGTTAGTAACAAAAAAAAGGGGGGGATATATGGGACAGCGGTAAAAACAGAGGACCTGCTGAGAGGACTTCAGTCAGAACAAGCATTAGCACAACCAATAGTTTTTCTTTTTCAGATTTTCATTGCAATTTACAATTAGAGGCATGATGTGCCCGTCATAATGTGACTATTATTAGGTGGGCTGCTAGCCGCTGCTGGATGATTAAGTGATTTTAGCAAGTTACAGGATGGCCACACAATCTTATAAAGTACATTCTTTTAAACCAAACCCACTTCATTTATTACAGACAGAATGCTAGTTTTACCATACTAGCATTCTAGTATGGTAAAAACTATGCTGCACTAAGTCATGGGCTATTATGTCATGCCTAGTTATGTTGTTTTACATTAATGTCATGTTGCTTGGTACAAGGCAGACAAGTGCTGTGAAGCAGATAGAAGATGGCATGCAGCCCTCCACAAACAAACAAAGAATACACGTTAGCGGCATGGCCCACCCAAAATGAAAAATCTTTTTTTTTTTTAAAAAATATGTCATTAGTGGTCTTCAGCGGTAATTTAGTATCCAATAAAAGTTTTTGTTTAGTATTCTATGAGCAAACAAATAGTATCCAGCGCTCATAGTATCCAGCATGTGCAATAGTACTCATACTATTCTGTACAAAAAGAGTACTATGTAATAAAAAGAAACACCAACTATAGTCTTCAAAGACTATAAAAAGACAAATTAAACACCAAACGTAATATTCAACTTTATCAAGGGTCAGTTCATGAAAAGGGCCACAACGTCAAAGTACACCTACAAATGGAAACTGGTAAACGTGTTCTACATCCTTGATCAACCTACAATGTCTATGCTGCCCTATAAACAGGACTGGGTAACTGATGCCAAAGTTGGGAAAGACACTCCTAGATATCCCAAGAGGAATCTAGCCTTCCACACAACCATCACCATCCATATAAAGCTCCTAGCAGGGCTCTAGAACTTCCAGGTAGCCCAATCATGGGCATGGTTATCAGAGGAATCACAGTTCAAAACACACAAACATAGCGTGCCCACAATTCCTCCCAGCTTTCCACGGATTTACAGAGCATCTCTGTGGATTGTCATAGTTTCTGTACACTGGTTCGTGGGCTGGTCTCCCTCCCTTGTGGTCTCTTCTGGGGAAAGGAGTTCTGAGGTTCACAACTGCACAGGGTTGTTCCTGAGGCCAAGTTATTTCGTCTCTGTGGGGACCAAAAGCGGTCAGGATCCCTCCTCATCCACCTTCTGGCTGAGTGATATCAGGTAGCGGCATGGTCAACCTCAAACCCTGTGTCTCATCCCCCCCATAAGGGAGTTTGAGGAGCTCTTACATCTACCACAATGGTCAATCCTTGGCTACATTACTTCTGGCAGTTGGCCGGGCAGTCCCAGATTATACCCGAGGTTTGCAGGGGGTGCCAGGAAATGTTCCCCAACAATTCTGGCCTCCAACATCAAGGGCTTCCTGAGCTCATCGTGGTGCCATCAAAAAACCATGCATCCACTAATTCTAGTACTTCATTCCAAGGTGCAAAAACTGCCCTCAATGGAAAAATGCTCATTACAAGGTGTCTTATATTACTTCTTACGTTATCACTTCTCCCTTTGATCCACTGTCTACCATTACACATGAACTTAAACCACATTCTGTTTACAACATCCCCATTGTATCTTCCTTTTTGGTAGTTCTTTGTGTCCATTCTCAATCCTGCTTCTCCCCACCATTCACTTTTGCCCTTTTTCCTTCCTCCACTGAATATACCTTCTGGATACCCAAGAGGGGACACAATATGGCAGTTTCTCACACAAGGTACTGGCACTGTAAGACGACTACAGTGGAGGCTGATGCAGTATGAAAGCATTAGAACATAGCTGTTTGCTGCATGTCATTGATTATTCTGCAATCTTCCAAATTACATTGTGATGTTTGACAATTTAAAATATTTTTCTTTGTGAAGCATGCACAACCTTCTTTGGGACAACACGCGTTCCTTTCTCAAGTGCTAGAATCGAAAAAAAAATAATGGGTACCTTTAATTGCAATGTTCAAACAAAAAATAATTTGTGCAACAAAAAATTATCTAACCCATTAGAAAAACTTCAACATACAGAATTGTCCAACAAGCAGATAGATTATGAAGGCCCACAAGACAAACCCATATGGCAACTATCTAATTCTATCCAGGTTAAATGAAATTCAAACTGGTAACCGGACAACAGACTGTAAACATTTTCCAATGACATGTCTGACCTCAAAGACACGCTGCATATTCAAGGAAAGACCACCGAAAAGTTAATACAACTGGACTGGGATAAATTAGTCACTCATTCCTCGTGGGAAAGTACAATCAAGGACATTAATCCAAAAAGCTTCTCTTGGGCCAATATCCAATCTCAATTTCACTTTCTTGCATGCGGCATGGCATTTGTTATAATACACAAACCTTCAAATGACTGGCATTATAATTGGCAGTTAAAATGTGACTCGCAACAATGGACATGTTTTGCAGATGGAGGTGCGATTTATGTCCATTTGCCCTTTCTTTTACATGCTGCTTGTCCTATGTAAACTCAGCAACAAACATTTCAAACAAACAAAAACTGAATTGCAGGAGCTGTATTGCTTGAAGAGAATTTTCTTAAATTTTTGTGGATGGAAAATATATTCACCTTTTAAAATATTCTTCAAGCAATACATAAGCATAAACCTGGCTGCATTAAGCCTCAGGCCCCATACTAGTACTGGCAATCCCCCCCAGACTTTGACATCCTCAGGTCCGATATACTACACTCTCAGGGTGGGGGCGTAGCTATAATAGCGAAATCCATCCTCCAATTAAGGACTTGCTCACTTGACCTAATAAATGGATATGAACTACTCCTTGCAAAAATGAAAACAGACCCCAAAACCACCACCAATATACTGGCAGTGTACAGAGCCCCAACAACAACAGCCACCCTGAATCAGACCTCCCTCTTCTTTTCACGCCTTTCATCAAGTCAAACAACCAAATTTATCATTTTAGGCGATATCAACTTAGGCTTTAATGACCTAAATGATCGTAAAGCAAAAGCGTTACACGCCACGCTCCTAGACATTAACTTTACCCAACTAGTTAACACTCCAACTCACTGGAAGGGCAGAATACTACACTGGATACTCACCCTCAACGCTCAACTAGATATAGATAATATTACACCAGTGGAATGGACTGATCACCACCTCATCAGTTTCACACTCTGCCTAGAAAAGCAACTAATGCACACCTCTACAATCCTGGATACCATCGAAATAAGGAACAAACGCAATTTAACTGTAGAACGCCTCACACCTCTCCTCAAGGATGCCCTATCTTCCCTGCCCTTCCAGAGCAACAACCCAAATATTCTTGCCGACCTCTATAACAACGGTCTCAAAACCTCCATCGATGCGCTAGCCCCCCTCGCAACCAAATCCCGACGTCCTGACAAACGTATCCCCTTCTGGTTTAATGAAGAACTTGTAATACTAAGGCGAAAAAAGAGATCTCTAGAACACCTCCACAAAAAACACCATCACCAGAGTCCTCTAAAGCATTGGCTGAAGCCAACACAGCCTACAAAACAGCCATTATTTCCCACAAAGCTAATGCTCTTAACACCCGCATTAGCAGCGCATCTATAAACTCAAAAGAACTCTTCACAATTCTTAGAGAATTGGAAAATCCCATCCCAACAAACACTCAAGTTAATTCCAGAAAAGTATGGTGTACCACTATACAAAATGCTCTAGCAAATACAACTACTTCAAGGGAAAATACTATACAAAAGAAACCTTCTGGCCAATATAAATACACCCTGAATGACTATTGACAGTCCCATCCAAACACCTAACTATGAATTTAAATTCAACCCAGTTTCTCAAGAACACGTATTAGACACTATCTCCAAACTTAAGCCTTCTATCTGCAAAGGAGACAGTTTCCCAGCGCACCTAGTAAAATTGTGCGCTCCCACCCTCACTCCAATCATCACTTTGTTAATGCATCATTTAGCACCAACACAATCCCACCCAGCATCAAAGAAGCCTGGGTAACACCACTTCTCAAAAAACCCGGCCTGGACCCTGCTACCCCCACCAACTACCTCCCAATAACTACAGTTCCTTTCTTACTGAAAATCATCGATAAAATAGCCTACACACAAATACAAACCCACCTTGAAGAAAGCAATCTTCTAGGAGCAAAGGAATTGGGCTTCAGGCCTAACCATAGCACAGAAAGAGCTCTGCTTGATCTTAAAATACAGATGATGCCATAAGAGACGATGGTAAACTATGCATCCTCCTACTATTAGATCTATCCGTTGCATTTGATCTTGTGGACCACGACAAACTATGCGCCACCCTGTCCAATGACTTCCAATTTTCAAAAGATGTCACTCTCTGGATTAAATCCTTCCTGGCAGAACGCACTTCCCGAGTCTCCATTGGCAGGGAAGCTGCAGACCCTATACCAGTACCACTAGGAGCCCCACAAGGCTCATGGCTATCGCCTACTTTGTATAATGCCTATACCAAGCTGCTATTCACTGCCTTGGATGCCATGGGCGTCATCTACAACAACTTTGCTGATGACACTCAGATCCTAATACCCTTAACTGGCAATTACGATCAGGACACTATCACGATCAACAACATCTATGCCATCATCCAGAACTGGATGGCAATAAACAACCTCTGTCTTAACGATGAGAAGACGGAGATCCTCATTGTGGGCCCCACTGCTAAAATCATTGCCCTCCATATTGACTATGCTACAATCACCATAGACGGGAATCGGATTCCAGTTTCCAAACATGTGAAAACGCTAGGTGTTTACATAGATGCCAATCTAAGAATGTCAAAACACATCAACACCCTATCCTCCACCACCGCTTACACGTCCAAACTCATTGCACTAAGCCGCAAATTCCTAACACCGCAAAACTGCACGACTCTCGCCAGGGCCCTCATACTATCAAAGTTAGACTATTGTAATGTGCTTTTGCTAGGAACCTCCCAAGCAAACCTTTCCAAACTACAACTACTACAAAATAAAGCACTGAGAGCAGTCATTGGTCTAAAAAAAAAAACCAATCACATCTCTGCCAGTAGAAGGGAAGCTCATTGGCTCCCTATCAAAGCCAGAATAATCTTCAAAACACTCTGTGTCACGCACAAATATCTCGCCAAAAAAGCCCCATTGTACATAAACAATGCTGTCAACATGCACATAACCACTAGATCCCTAAGATCTAACAACAAGGCTCACCTTAATATTCCCCGATTCAAATGCTCCAGAGCTGGAGGTAGTAGTTTTCCAGTAATGGCTCCTAAACTTTGGAACTCACTCCCATTAGCTGTCAAATCTGAGCCTTCATTTCAACGTTTCAAGAAGATACTCAAAACCTGGCTGTTCAATAAATTCGAGCCCAATGCCCCATACCCACCAGGCCAGTTATCGCTAGGCAACCATTCTGAAGAACATCCTCTCTACACCTAGCTGACTGACTAGAACGTCTGATGTCACTGTATAATCGCTAGAAATGCTTCACTGATCAATGCATTATGCTCATGTACTATATTTCGATATAACTGTATTCACACATATGATGCCTGTAACTCTGCCGTGTTACCTAGGGGTTTGGGCGTATTATAAATGCAATAAATAAATAAATAAAATAAACTCGGACAACAGTCTGAAACATTAAGGCAAGTGTTGCAAGATACTTTTTAACTTGCAATATTCACCATTTGCAAGGCCTTTCCAGGTATGCAACAAAATAAATGAAATCGAGGGCTAACATTTTATATCAACAGCACACAGCCTGGAGCCAACAAATCCTGCTAGAAAGGCCCATGAAATTCGTTTAGCCTCTGTCAGTCCAGCATGGCATGATAAATTACAGCACATCTCAAGCTGCAATTACCCAGCCTGTAAATAACATTCAACAAAACAGTGTAACCTCTCACGTTCAGTGTACTACAGGGCCAAACAGTGGCACTGTACCACTCTGAAATAAAACACAGACACACAGGATATAGGAGACCATGTGTGGGAAAGCATGTACCTACCGCTTGATAACTTATCTGCAGCAAGATGAGAATATTGTGCTGTACCAAGTCCCAGAACCAGATTACCAGCCATGTCATGCAAAGATAGCATCAACACTCTGTAAACATGCTAGTTATAACGGATACAAGAGTGATCCAACAGCATGAAAGGATTAGAAACATTTGAGCAGCATTCACGCCTTACTACCATTGATCTTTGTAACAACTGAGGCAGCTGCTCTACTCAGTCCTTGCCTGCAAGTTTCACGTTGAAGTTACTATCCAAACAAGCGAGTCCCGTAGTGCACAATGTAGCAATAAAACACACGGATCAATAGGCAAGCTTGGTGGGCTTGCATACACATAAAGACTTTATTGTACATTACATCACATCATATGCTTTCAGCATCTAGCCCCCTTGCAAACTCTCCAGTCAACCTTTAATTATTTAATTGAGTTCTCTTGCACTATTTCAATCCTGTCCAGTGCCACACTGCCCGGTGAGATGAAGGGAAATAGAAAGATGTGCAAACCTGAAAACGGCTTCAACTCCTTGAATAGGGAGCTGTTGTGGAGGGAAGACGCGAGAGGATGGTTTGGGCAGATACCCGAGAAGCGACAAAAGGGTAACATGGCAAGAGTCAGACACAGCCTGAATAAAGAACTAACAGGGCAATTCTCTGTACTGGGGAGCGACAGACAAGTGTGCGATGGTTCTGATCCTATTTACCCAACTACAGAATGATTTAGGCAAGTTTCGGGTTGGACAGGATGTGCCTAGGGTGGGAGGCCAAGACATTTCACACTCACTATTTGCAGACGACGCTGTGCTACTCACTTACATGCAAATAACAATGCTAATTGTAATTAGTATATTTGCAAGAAACTGGTCATTAACCAGAGCTAAATTCCCCAGGAGATGGGTGTATGTGAGCTGTAGATATTTAGAGGTAGTATCTCACTTGGACAGCCTGGGCTTTCACTTGAATAATAAAAAGAGGGGTGGGGCTGCAGGTGGAATGGAGTGGGAATACATTTGGCTAATCAGCCGGCAGGGTTCTGCTATTAAAGTTTAGCCAAGTTTAGGTGGGGGTGGGACTGTGAGGAAAGATTCACTTGCACGGGCCCATGATGTCCATCAACAGACCTCTGTGCCTGCAGGTATATACTGTGCGGTCATCTGGGGCTCTGCCCCATGTGCTGTTGTGAGTGTAGCTCAAGAGTGCCTCCTATTGTGTTATATTGGTGTTTTCTTCACAATACAGTGATAACGATGAGGTGAGAAAGCGATGGAAAGAGAGACTAACCGACACAGGAGGAGGGAGACACAGACACAGAGGGACATATGGTGGGGGAAAAGAAACCAACTGATGGAGCAATACTAGAAGAGGGGCGGGAGGGCAGAGAGGAAGACTATGAAAGACTGACAGACTGTGCCAGAGAAAAAACGATTAGGACAAAGGAGAGGGACTATTAAAAAGGAGGTCTATGAGTAAAAACCTGTGATGAAAGAGAGGACTGTGACAAAGAGCTGACAACGGAGAAAGAGTAATTAAAGAAGGACAAGGACTTGGGCAAAGGACCAAGACTGACAAAGGGGAAGGACTATAAAAAAGGAAAGGATTGTGATGAAGGGGAAGATGGACTGTGACCAAGGACTAATGAAGGAGGAGGAGGACTGTGATGAAGAACTACTAATTCGGAGCACCCTTTCCCTTCTGCCTATTTTCTGTGGCACGGTTTGTATGTGACTAAACCAAATGCAGCAATATGGGATGCATAAACTCAACTTGAATGCATGCACACCAAGAAGGAAAAACAGCCAAACTACAAAGTATCCTTATACAAATCAGAAAGCCCATAAACACATGAACACTTTGGCAAAATCGGCTTTGCCAACTGTCAAAAGTAAAAATGCAGTAGTAGGGAGAAGACGACCCTGGCAGAAAGAAAGTGAGGTAATGTGAGTGGGCAGGAATTTCCCTCCATCTCTTGTTTTGAGATGGGTGGAGAGCTTTTGTAGATACATTGCACAAATAAACAAGGATCTGCTGTACAATATAAAACATGTTTAGTTTGCTGATTTAGGGTGATTTTCAAAATTAGATTTTCATGGACTGTTTTACATTGTTTTTACATTTTTTGCCACAGGCATTTGCAATTGAGGATTTTGCAGCTAAAAGAACAAGTTACTTTCTTACCTGGTAACGTTCTTTCGATGGGATGGTCCGACGACGTATTCCATATCTATGACAGTAATCACCACAGCTGTGCTGCTTCGGAAACTTTTTCGGCGTCTGCGTCCTGCGTCGATGACGTCGATGCGCCGCCGTCGAGGACCTCCTCCGACGTCCGACGTCATCCGATGTGATAAGTAGGACGCACGACGCCAGAAGCCTCAGTTGTAGTTTTTTCCCCCAGAACGTGTGACATTAGTCAACTGCCAGTCCGACACAAAGCCTTGCGGAACGTAAGCTGCAATCGCAACAGAAATTCTGCAGCGGGGAAGGCAGGGCGGGAGCGATATGGAATACGTCGTCGGACCATCCCATCGAAAGAACGTTACCAGGTAAGAAAGTAACTTGTTCTTCGAGGGGATTGGGTCCTCCGACGTATTCCATATCTATGACAGACTCCCAAAGCAGTACCAAATCAAGGAGGAGGGAAAGAATTTAGAAACAATTATAGAATAGCCAATCAAATAGCAGTGCAAAGGACCGCCTTGCCAAAGGCCAGATCCTGCCCTCTGATGGAATCGAGGGAATAATGCCGCACAAATGTATGTACTGAAGCCCAGGTGGCAGCATCACAGATGTTGCGAATAGGAACACCCCTCTGCAGGGCAGTAGATGCAGCCAAGCCCCTGGTAGAATGGGCCCGCAAGCCAGCCGGTGGGTCCTTGCCCGCCAAGCGGTAACACTCCGAGATGGCCAAAATAATCCAGCGGGACAAAGTCTGTTTCGTCACAGCTTGCCCCAAGCGCTTACCAGCGTAACCAATAAAGAGTTGATCGTCCACTCTGACCCGGGACATGCGAGAAACATAAAAGCTCAAAGCTCTCCTAGGATCAAGCCTATGGAGCCTCTCCTCTTCCTTACCAGGATGCGGAGGAGGATAGAATGCCGGAAGAACAATCTTCTGGGCCAAATGAAATTCCGTCACTACCTTTGGAAGAAAAGAAGGACGAACTCGAAGGACAACCCTGTCCTTGTGAAATACAGTGAAGGGTGGCTTAACAGAAAGTGCCTGTAACTCACTCACTCTGCGAGCGGAAGTAACCGCAACTAAAAACACAGTTTTCAAAGTCAACAGCCTCAAAGGGCAAGAATGTAAAGGCTCAAACGGAGCACCCATAAGAAACCTAAGAACAAGGTTCAAATCCCAACCGGGCACCAGGAAAGGCGACGGAGGGAACACATTAATGAGCCCTTTCAGAAACTGCGAAATTAAAGGGATTTTAAAGAAAGAACATTCTTCAGATGAGCGCTTAAAGATAGACAGCGCCGCCAGGTAACCTTTAATGGTACCCACTTGCAAGCCCCTGTGGGCCAAAGAAAGCAAAAAGGACAGAACCATGGGGATGTCACATGCAAAAGGATCCACATTCTGAACACTGCACCAGTCGCAGAACTTACGCCAACGGCAACGGTACAGAGACTTAGTTGCGGGCCTTCGGGCCGAAAGCAACACCTCCATCACGTCTTCAGGGAGGTCCCAATCCTTATACCTCAACCTTTCAGAAGCCAAGCGTGAAGGTTGAGGGATCCGACCTCTGGATGGAGAACCTGACCCCCCTCCCGTGAGAGCAGATCGTCTCGGTAGGGAAGACGACGTGGAGGGCAGATGGACAAGTCGAGAAGGTCCGGGTACCACGTCCTCCGAGCCCACGCCGGAGCAATGAGGATCATCCGGGAACCGAACTTCCGTAACCTCCGCAGCACTTGCGGGATGACGGGGACTGGAGGAAACGCGTACAGCAGCGGGAACGACCACTCCACCACGAACGCGTCCCCTAAGGCTCCTCTTGGAGGAAATTCCCGCGAGCAAAACCTTTCGCACTTCCGGTTGACACTGGAGGCAAAGAGATCCACTTGAGGGGTCCCCCAAAGGGCGAAGATCTCCAGGAGAATCTCCTGAGCCAACTCCCACTCGTGAGAGATCGTGCTCTGCCTGCTCAGAGCGTCCGCCGTCACGTTCTCGACTCCGGCCAGATGAACTGCCGAGATCGAAACGTCCTGCTGGATGGCCCAGAACTCGAGCTGCATCGCCTCCCTGCACAGAGGAAGTGACCCTGCCCCCCCCTTTTTGTTGAGGTAGTGCATGGCCACTGTGTTGTCCGTCAGGATCAGGACATTCTTTCCTCGCACAGTCGGCAGAAAAGCCCTCAGGGCTAGCCTGACGGCCCTCAGCTCCAACAGATTGATATGGAGTCTGGACTCCGACGGAGACCAACGACCGCTGACTGTCAGCCCGTTGGCATGAGCTCCCCATCCCGTGAGGGATGCATCCGACACGATCGTCACCTCCGGCCAGGGAAGCCAAAACGGAGCCCCCTTCATCAAGTTGCCATCGACGGCCCACCACAGAAGGTCCCGGGCGACCGAGGGCGGCACCTGAATCGGGTCCGACATCCTGCCGGAGGACTGCGACCATTGCATCTTGAGTGCCCACTGCAAAGATCTCATTCGCAGGCGAGCCTCTGGCACCAGAAGAATGCAGGATGCCATGAGGCCGAGCAACCTCAAGAACTCGAACGCTGGGAGCGTCTGGGCATGCTGAAACTTGCGCACCATCTGCTGAATGTGAAGAGCCCTCACCTGGGGAGGAAAACACTGCCCCAGGGAAGTGTCGAGCACTGCTCCGATGTACTGGAGCCTCTGCGTTGGCGTCAAATGGGACTTCTTTAAATTGAGGGAGAAGCCCAGCCTGTGAAGGGAGTGGCAGGCGACGGACAGATGATCCAGGACCTGCTCGGGAGAGCTCCCCCTGATCAACCAATCGTCCAGGTAGGGGTAGACGTGAATCCCCCCTTGCCTGAGATGCGCTGCCACCACCACCATGAGCTTGGTGAAAACCCTCGGGGCGGAGGTCAAACCGAACGGCAGGACCCGAAACTGAAAGTGCGAGTCGCCAACCGCGAACCTCAGGTACTTCTTGTGCTTGGGATGGATCGGCACATGGAAGTAAGCATCCTTGAGGTCGAGTGACACCAACCAGTCCTGAAGCTGAAGGGCCTGGAGGACTTGAGAGAGAGTAACCATCTTGAACTTGTCCTTCCTGAGGAGTTTGTTCAAACCGCGCAAGTCCATGATGGGTCTCAATCCCCCGTCTTTCTTGGAAATCAAAAAATAAGGGGAATACCATCCCTTGTTCCTCTCCGCTACAGGCACCAGTTCTATGGCGCCTTTCTCCAGCAGGGCTTGAATTTCCTGCGCAAGGAGCGGATCCGGACACTTCAAAGAGAGGTTCCCCGGTGGATTGTCGCGAGGCCTGTGCCGAAAGGGAAGACAGTAGCCGTGGGTTATGATCTCCAGAACCCACACATCTGAAGTAATGGCACGCCACTCTACAAGATGCTGTGCCAGCCTTCCCCCAACCGGCGAACCATGGGACATGGCCTCATGACTGAGTAGGAGCGGCTGCGGCGTTACCTGAGGGCAAAGAGGCAACTGCCCGAGCGGCCTTGGCACCACGGGTACCTTGTCGTCCACCTCTGGTACCCCTGCGTTGGCCCCTTTGACTGCCAGCTCCTCTCGCTCTACCAAAGGACGAGTAATAGCGAAAGGAGCCACCCCTCCACTGCTGTCCCCTAGGACGAAAAGGCGGAGGTTGGCGAACTGCAGCGCCCAACGACTTCGCTGCCGCTTTTGAGGTCTGCAACCTCTCAAGGCTCTCGTCAGCCTTGCTGCCAAAAAGATGTTCACCATCAAAGGGCATGTTGAGGAGCCGGGACTGCACATCAGGAGCAAACCCCGACTTCCGCAACCACGCAAACCTGCGTATCACGGTGCTCGCCGCCATGGACCTACTGACGCATTCAGCTAAGTCCAAACCCGACTGAACGGACTCACACATGGCATCCTTACCATCCTGGACCAAAGCAAGGAAACCATCCCGTTCGTCCCCTTCGGGAATATGTTCAGCCGCTAACGCAACACAGTTCCACAGAGTGTGCGTGAAACGTGACAAGGCACAAATGGAGTTGGCCGCCTGAAGCGCCATACCACCAGAAGAAAACACCTTCTTCGCCCAGCCATCAAAACGTTTGTCGTCCCTATCAGGAGGGATGGCAGGGTACGACGCCTGCTTTGCCGGGGCCGTGGCCGCCTGCACCACCAAACTTTCCGGAGTGGGGTGCCTGGTCAAGTAGCAGGGGTCGCCACTGGCTGGACGGTATTTCCGCGACAAGGATCTGCCCACTGCCGGGAGACTCTCCGGAGCAGTCCAAGCCGCCGCCACCCTACGCTGTAAAGCCATATGGAATGGCAGTACCGGGTCAGTTGGGGGACCAACATCAAGGATGTCCGTCAGATCATCCTGCACAAACTCCCCTGGGGGAGCAGACCATCCCAGATACTCAGACACCCTAGCCATAAGGCGCCGGTATGAGGAATCGGCATGGGAGCCAGGCTCAGGCCGACCAAATTCCACCTCCGGAGAGGTGTCCAGACCACTAGCATCATGCAGCGACTGCCTCAAATCGTCAAATTGACTATGGCCCGAGACAATGTCATCCGGCACCTGATCAGGAACCAGGCCAACCGAATCCTCATCCGCCTCCGAAATATAATCCAAGAGGTGGAAAGGCACCTGAGAGTGCCTGCTCTTAGCCAGAGCCTTCCTAGGGGGTACACCCGAGACACGGGGCACCTCCGACACGAAAGGCGTCGATGGCGTCGAGCGAATCGGCGCCGCCGTCGAGAAAACCGGCAACGGCGCCGAGAGGATCGACGTCGAGGAAATCGGCGTCGACGTCAGATGCAGCGCCTCCAATATCGGCGGCGTCGACACAGCCCTCGAAGCCGGAGCCCCGAGCGTGTCCCTCGACGACCTGAACGTCGACGGCTTCGACGACTTCCTCGGAGCCGGAGCTTCGAGAAAGCCTGTCGACGCCCTCGACGCCTCAGACGTCGATGTCTTCCTCGAAGACATCACAGGTGCACACGGTCTCGATCGCGTCGAGGACCGGGACCTGGAACGGGTACGGCGAGAACGAGCCTCCTTGTCCGAACGGGACCTCTCCCGTGACTCGTGCCGACCACTCTTGCGAGCGGCGTCTCTCGACCTCACACGGCCGACCCCACTCGGGGGCGCGGACGGTTGAGTACCCTGCGACTCAAGAATCGCCAACATTTTCTTCCCGAAGGAAGCCCATTCCTCCGGCGTCGCACGGCTGGTGGGATAACCGACGTGCCGGGTAGAGTCCTCGGAAGAGGACCTGGAAGGCGACCGGTGACGGCGCTTCCGAGAACGCCTCGAAGAGGCAGAGGAGTGGCGAGACCGACTCCTAGAAGAAGACCGACGAGACCTCCGACGATGACGCGGAGAGTCACCCCTCGAATCATCCGTCGAAAGCCCCGCCGACTTCGACTTCCGGGGCTTGGACACCCGACCTACCGACAATTTCTTCTTACGTTCGCGTAAGGCCTTGGAAGTGAGCGACAGGCAGTCGACACAGTCATCCGTGTCGTGGACCTCCCCGAGGCACCAGAGGCAGGCGTCGTGCGAGTCAGTCACCGACATCTTGGACCCACACACCCCGCACTTCTTGAAGCCCGGACGCGGGGTTGAAGACGAAGTGGAAGACATCGCTGCGAAGGAATATTCACAAACGAACAGGTTCGAAGAACCAGAAAGAACAGAACTCCAAAGAGTCGAGGCTAGAACCGAGAAACACGAAGCAACACGTTCGCGGAAAAAACGGAACTGAGGCTACTGGCGTCGTGCGTCCTACTTATCACATCGGATGACGTCGGACGTCGGAGGAGGTCCTCGACGGCGGCGCATCGACGTCATCGACGCAGGACGCAGACGCCGAAAAAGTTTCCGAAGCAGCACAGCTGTGGTGATTACTGTCATAGATATGGAATACGTCGGAGGACCCAATCCCCTCGAACTTTCTTTTTATAAATTATCCCATACAATCCTAATATGTTGTTTATAGAAAGGCACACATAATCCTCACCTTGAAGAAATCCAATGGTCACAAAGCAGACTTGCCAAGACCTAACCATCGGATGGAAAGTTACCCAATGGTTTATACTCTTTTTAGAAGTCAGCCTGTTTACATGGAAATAAAAGTCTAATTAACCACAAGCCTTGGGACAAACATTACCCGATGTGAAAAAAAAAGATTTAACAATGACATATTCTGTTTAAAGTTTGAAATTCATTACATTATGGTTATCCAGTGCCTTAATCTTCATGAATCATTTTACAGGAGACAAGTTGTCATGCTACCACTTGTGATAACTTCTACATAGCGAAGTTGGAGAATCATTAGTCCTCTGTAAATCCACGCAAGAATGAATAGGTCCACCCACAACAGATGGTATTATCCTCTGTGCATGAGTGCCAGAGGACTTGGCGGTTTGGTAGGAGATTTCCACTTAGAGCGCCACTTTCCACCAACTTAAGTCCACCACCATTTTGATTTAGGGATGGGAAATCTCACCTCCAAGAAGTGGAAATGAACTCACAGTATAGTAAAAGGTGGGTGAACTCTAGATAGGGTTACCCAGAGTTGGGCACCATCCCTAGCATTAGAATTTACATTGGGGAGGATATAAAAACCTGTGTGGTTGTGTCACTCCCTTTTAACATTTCTGTAGTAAAGACTGCTGAGAAAACCTTGAAAGATCACTTGCTTGCTTTGAAATTAGAATTTTGCATGGAACCTGCTGACAGTGAAAATGACTGTTTGCCTGCTTCATCACTGGACAAGTTACCAGAGTTGGAAAAGCTAATTCCCCAACGCATCAATAGGAAACATGTGATAAGACCTGGCTTTGTGACCTGCCTGCAGAAGCTTTTCTCCAAGACCAAATTCTGATGGCTCTAAGTTTCAGGGTACAGAGGAATCCACAAAAAGTCAGAAGGTTCCTAGAAGGCCTACGGTCTGGGCCAGTGCCTAGAAGTGTACTGCAGGAGCTAAAGCAATCTCTTTGGTCGACATGACTGTGGATCAACCATAAAACATTCACAAAATGAACCAGCAGAGAATGAATCCAAAGACCCTGAGCCTGCGCGTGAACATTTCAACCTCGCCAGGCACTTTAAACGGATTTGAGGTATTCAGAGCTTTTCTATTACATGGAAAAGACTTGGCCCGGAAGTACCCAGAGAGGCCATGGGGACTTGGTCAGCTCAGCTCATGGACCTAGACCGCTGATGAAGCTTTTGTTCTATAAAATGACAATCGGAAGGTAACCTTTCATACCTGGAGGAAACTGATCTCTGTGGCAGACTACCAGGAATGTTGGCATCATTTCTTAAACTGGACCAGTCTAAGAAATGATGCCAACATTCCTTTTTTCTCAAATGCCACTGGATGACATTGCTCCCCAAAGGATGATAATGACACTTTGAAAATCCTTTTCCTCAGTTTCTTTTGGGGGATTTTCCTCACGTCTGTGCTAATCACAGGATTGAACTGGCTCGGCTCTTATTTTTAATGTTAGTTCGATCAAACATTTTTCATTCTTTTCACTGGGTTGGACACTTTATATATTACTGTATAATTTAATATCGTTTTTTAACCTGATTGCACTGCTCACTTTTATGTGTCTGGAAGTCTTGAATGTGACCCACATTGTCTGAGGGCAAGACAAGGGAGACCACTGTGGTTTGTTGGTTTGTCACTCAAGAACCCTAACCCTTAAAGTGTGTGATTTTTGGGAATTATGTAGGTGCAGAATTCTAGTGAATTGATATAAATTGAAGTGAAAGGTGAATAAATTGGTTGAACACAGTTTTGGGATTAGTGGTTTGGTGTGTTGCGACATATTTTTATATAGCAGTGTGGGTAAAATAGAGGGGCAATTATGAGGACGAAACACTATCATGTCATGGCTCACACTGCAAAACTGAGTTTTGCACATCCAATATGTCTTCTCTGTATATCATAACCAGGATTATTAAGGCATGGTACCACACTATAATTCACTACTTCACACAATCCACTCAACAATAAAAAATAAAATCAAGAAACAGATCATAAAAGGATGAGGGACACAAATTGGGGAGTCTTAAAGCTCATAAATAAAGGAAAAAGACAACATGGCTGCTGATAAATCAATTAAAGAAATGTTCCCAACCTGATCTCTCTGAAGGAGAAGTATGGATCATTCCCGTGCACCAGGAGAATTGGAACAGATCAGAAATAATGTTGATATAAAAGGGTCTCTGCATCAATGTTACAAGAAACCTGGCCTATTCAGTAGAAATTAACCTGAAAAAGTAACCAACAGTTTCAAGGAGAGTCTGGTAAGGTGGGCTTATCTAGGTTTCAAATCTTACACCACGTTGAATGCTATAAAGAGGACCATCCTACCCAAGATGCTTAATTTCGTATGCTACTTATGCTCACCATAGCTGAACAGCTATAGAAAATTGGAGATACTTCTCTTGGAATTTGCATGACATATGGCTATTAGCCAAAGATCTCTTTAGAAAAAGAAAACATTCCCCCAAGGAAAGGAGGGTTTCGATTTCCAGACCTTAGAGGTGTGTGGGTGTGAGGTATCATTTAGACCCCCCCTCATATAGTCAGCACGATGTGGATCACTTGCTCGACCAATGGTGGGGGACGCCTCCATTGCGCTTATGCTAACAACCGCCCTTATGCTAGCGTTGGCATAGGTGGGGCTGTTGCAAGAGACACTTGGCATCCATTATGTGTACCATCGACTCCGTCGTTGGACTAGGCCTCACTGCGATAATACGAAAAGGCTTCTCTCTGCGCACATGACGCTCATGGCCCCCACCTTTTCTCACTGTGTCTGAAGGCATCGCAGCTCCATTCTCACGGCTTAGCCGGAGATAATCGCAACAAACACACCATTGTAACATTTCACCCTTCCTCTGAGATCACTGTCCTGTGTGTGAACCGGCTCAAACCATGCTCAGTAGCTCATCCATCTCCACAAACCTGCCTGTGCCCTCTTACCCCCGCTGTTGGAAAATTACTGCCACCATAACCATGTGCCCCCGCAAGGTATTCTCTTGATGTACCAGACGTGTGACCCCGCTGTGAAGCCCACCCCAGTGTGCCCCCAACTAACACCAAACCTCTGTCACAGTATATTGCACCCTAGAACTCACAAATGTCAGAATGTCTTATAGCCTCTTTTTGATGCGCCAGGACCCACCCCACACCCAATGTTATCTTTCTGACCAAGACCCTAACCCCAGCGCTCTACATAATTCCCAATGAATAATTCTGTGATTATATGCGATCGGTTTATAGATGAATGATGATATATTCAAAAGAACTGTAGTGATCATTATTTAGTGCATGTCTGATGGTAGTATCTCACGTTAAGCTTAGTTAGGGCCCGCCCTGCCTCACCGCGACCTGACCCTCACCCTTCTTGGACACTGGCAGCTGGACCACATGACATTCACCCTCCCGTCAACTGGGCAACTAATCAAGATGAAGAAGCGCCTACGTGTTTATATGTATCTATATTGTCTATTCAATCCTGCACTGGTCTAGTACCCTATGTTAGTTGCGTCATCTATGATGCTGTTTTGCTTTATATGTTCATGTAACTGTAATGTTTGCCAGAGCGTTCTCGGGCAGCAGTGTTCTCTGGATGCCAATTTTACATAAACGAAAACTAACTCTCGCAGCCTGTTCTCTTAGTCTCATTCCCCGTTGGGGTGTGTCTTATTTGTTTGCATTGCACGTATAAGACGGGGAGTTGGCCTTTACATTTAGTGACCCCGGCAACGTGATTGGACAGGTGCCCCGAGGCCCCGTGCCGTGCAGCAAGATTTGGGACGTCCCCCAGCGAAACCATTGTGTCCGCGGTTGACAATTTTGCGCACACAAACGAAAGGTTCCAAGGGTTCCCGTTTTCCAAATACCCAACTAAAACTGCTTGCCAAGGCGGGTCACGGCTTGGTTGGGGTGCGGACCAGATTGTGGATAGACCGTGAACGGTGGCTCTCGGACAACCCTACTGAACACGTGAGTACCGGTTGCGAGAATCCCAGGGAAGAAGGAAAAAAATGGGAAAGGGGTATAATAAGCAAGAGGGATAAAATAGGGGAAGGAAAGAAATTGAGGGTGCAGTTCAGGGTCTGTGTGAGTGTAACTGAGGCTTTCTCTTATCTATCCTTTATATGGCCATTAGGATATTGTGGAGAAAAGAGGTAAAAAGGAATAAGGGATCCTAGCCCAAAAGGGGGTAGAATCGGCGCTGCATAGCATTGTCTCGTCCAGTGCAGGGAACAAGTGAAGATGAAGAGAAAAATGTAGGAGTCTCGTATATTTAGTAGACTCAGAGTAGTAATTTAGAATATTCTTTTTCCGTGTGAGCAGAATTCTTGGAAAGGTAACCTGAGGGAGCTCAGAGGTGGGGAGTGCGCGAGGAAGTAAGAACGAGGGACAATAAACTAAAGTAATTAAAAAGGGGAGTAAATTGAAAGGTAGTTCATGTTATATGTTCAATGTGTTAAAGTGTTAGATGTTGTTTTGTCAGTAAGTACCTATGTATGTGTGTATCGATAACCATAAGGGTTGATGAGAAGAATTGGTAAACAAATTTGTGATTCATGTTGAGAAATAATTCGAATATTGGTAAATAATTAGCGTTTCATGTTGAGAAATAATTTGTGGTACCAGCAAAAGGGTGTAAGTGAAAAGGTTGTTGAAATTTGTTGGCGTTGAGAGTTAAACAAGGTTGACCAGACGTGGTACAGAAAGGAGATTATTAAGTGATTGGCAGTGTGTATTTGTACCCAGAAAACGAGGTGAACACAAGTAAGAACAACAAATACGCCATTATGAGAGGGACTACACCATTAGCACATTTGTCAACATCTTGCTTTGTATAGTGAGAAAATACAGAAGTACCACAACCAGTGGGTGGTGGAAATAAAAGGAGAGAGTGTATCACCTATGTGGCCTGAGGGAGGGTCATTTGATAAGAGGGTATTGCATCTAGTATCAACACACCTGCTAGCGAAATACAGGGGAAAGCAGTTGCAGAACAGAAGGCATGTGCTTGATTTGTGGCGGATGTTTGCAGAGGTAGCGCCTAGTGGCGAGGTAAGTAAAGACACAGTAATTGAGAAAGAGAAGGTCCCAGAGGGAGGAAATGGGGCTGCAGGGGGAGAGTGCATGATAACAACAAAAGAGAATGACCTCACTAGAATCTACCCATTGTTGACAAGGCCAGCTGTGGGATACAGTGAGCCCCTGTATGTGCCAGTGCCCACCACACCAACTACCCCGGCAACTGCATCAGCCACTGCTCCGCCACCATATGAAACAGGCGGGTTGTACGGCCCAACTAGTGCCCCTCCAGTGAATTGAGCGCAGCTAACAGGAGACTTAGACAGACAGCCTGCACACGCACAAATGGAAATAACGCGATTAAGAGCCTTGTGTGATAGGGGCCAGATGTTGCCAGGGGGAGGAGGAAGTACCACCATTGACAGTGGTTGACCTCACCCCTCCGCTAAGCGTAGCAGGGGGATCCACACCATCCCCGCCGCCGCCAGCGCCAATACCAAAAGGGCAAGAGTGGCAATCAGGAGAATTTTTGTTCCATTTAAATGGCAAACCTGTAAGAATAATACGACCTGCAACCCCAGACAGTCAAAGGGGGGTGGAGCAAGGGGAAAGGGAGTCAGAAGAGGAAGTAGAGGAAGTTTGGAGTGATTTAGATGAATATGAAGAGGGAGCAGCAGCGGTGGGATCTCCGCTGCCATTCCCATTCGACCAAGAAGATGAAAGAGCTGCAGCGAGATGGCAAGGGAGGTTAAGGCAAAGAGTAGGGAACATGCTGGTGAGTAAGATGAAGAAGGGAACGGTAAGTAAGAAAGGAGGAAAAGCAAAGCTACAAATGCCTCTGATACACAAGGGAGCAGGGAGACCGTACTACATACCATGGGCACAGATGGACAAGAATAACTTGTTGAAACTTCTCCCTCCACTTTCGGGTGGGGCAAGTGGATACATGCATTCCAAAAAAACAAAGCAGGGGTGCCGTTGGCTATAGGGGATGTGAAAAGTTTGTTGGTGTCCGCCGTTGGTGACCAAGTAGACGCAGTATGGGTGAAGGCGGGGTTCCCGGGAGTCAATGAACTGTGACTGCCATGATGGGTCCTCATTTAATAACATTAGAGCACAAGTATGGGATGCATTGCGGAGAACTTTTCCAGACACTCCAGATTTACACTTAGTGATGCAATGTACTATGGAAGATGAGGAGGAGCCTACGCAATTCATCCTCCGGATGCAAGACCTGTGGAGAAGTGAAACGGGTACGGGGTGGGACCAATCCACCGCCTTATTCTACTTTATAATCAAAAAATGGCTCCCGAAAGAGGTACAGAAAGCCTTGATAAAATAGCTGGGATGGAAGCCAAGGGCTGGCCTGAGATTTAGAGCATAATTGTACACCATTGTAGGAGGATCAAAGAAAGAGAAAGAGAGATAGTACAGTGAAGGTTGGCAGACGAGGTGAAGTTAGTGCAAAATAAATTAGTGAAGGTTGCAGCGCTGAATGCCACAACATCAACTGATAGACAGGGTGAAGGAGAAGAGGGGGTAGGAAATACACCAGCCAGAATGGCCGCAACATGGACTGCAAATGGACAGGAGCAGTGGGACGGAGAGGAGCAGTACGGAGGGCCTCAGTGGCAAGGGAGGCCAGCAAGAGGACGAGGTGGGTACTGAGGATCAAGAGGGGGATTCCGAGGAATGGGAAACAGAGGATTTGGAGTGCCTGGAATGAGGGGGGGGACCCCAAGGATCATGTTGGAATTGTGGGAGGTGGGGACATTATTCAAGAGGGTGCAGGATGCGGCCTTTGGGGTATTACCAAGGACAGCCCCCCATGGGAAACGAACAGCAGTATGGTCACCCACACCCAGGCAGTCCCTATGGGTTACCTATGGGAGGGAATGGGCAGAACAAACAATGTTATAATGAGACTCAAATGCAACAAAGACAGCAGCCTCAACAACAACCACAGCAGAGAGTTGTGCCACAACAAATGGCAAGGCAGAATACTATGGGCAATGCGAACACTAATATTTTTGCAACATCTGCAAATGGCGCACCGGCACCTTTTCGCGGTGCAGAGGTAGTGGGAGATAATGTATTCTCTGTTCCAGGAACAAAGACATATGCAGATTAGGACAGCCCACAGAAAGCACTTGCGTGTCCAGTCCTATCCACCACCCTACGTACAGAAGAGGAACCACCAGTGGGGGCGGAGATAGGCAACAAACAGTTAATCTTTATGGTGGACTTGGGAGCTTAAAAACCGTGTCTCATGGAAGGCCGGTTCCCGCACTCGGGAAAAAATTTGGAAACGCAGGGGTTCTCTGGGGCTATTTTAAAAGTTCATTACACAAAAGATCTCTCCATAATGGTGGGAAGAAAAACAGTACAAGCACCTCTACTGTATCATGAAGACTCGCCAATAAATTTGTTGGGAAGAGACCTAAGTAAATTGAACATGGCAATCTCCTTTACTGAACGGGGAATAGTTTGCTCCACCCCAGAAGTGTGCCCTGTAAGGGCAATGTTGATGATCAGTACAATGACAAATGAAGTAGCTGTAACAGGGGTGCCCATTGACATGGATATGTTCATTTATGGTACCTGGGTATTAGCACGGGTGGTGCCAGAGATAACAAGAAAAGAATGGAAAGTACCAGCAGATTTTGTCTTCTGCCCAATTGCGAATACAGATGTTGTACCAGGAACTATTTTGTCCATTGATCTGGAAGGGGTACAAGTTTCTAGTAAACGTATCGCAGTAATAGGACTGGACACACGTGGGTGTGAATGGAGAACAGTGGTATGCATAGATCCAAATATAATGTTGTGCGATTTAACTGATGAAGAACTGTTCACTGACAGTGAGAGTGATGGGGAAATAATAATGGAAATAAGTGTACCATGTGACATCATGATTCAACAAAGGGAGATACACAACCCTCTCATTGCTAGTGTTAACGTGCCACCTACTATATTTGAAGAAGATATGGAAAAGGTACTACCAGAGATATGGACCACAAGCCCCCATGATGTAGGGCTATTACAAGAAGTGACGCCCATTCGAATACAATTGAAACCACGGGCAATACTGCCTAAAGTAAAGTAATACCCACTATCAAGGGAGGCAGAAGAAGGGATTCGAGAAACAATAGATGCCTTATTGCAGCAAGGGATAATAGTACCATCAAATTCACCATGCAACACAGCGATTTTTCCTATCAAAAAAGCAAAGGGCGGGGCTTGGAGGATGATCCAGGAACTATGCCCACTTAATGACATCATACAGAAAGAGTTCCCATTAGTACCTAATCCTGCATCAATCTTGTGTAGTATACCCAAAGATGCCACATGTTTCACAGTAGTGGATTTGAAGAACGCTTTCTTTTCAATACCACTTGACCCAAGCTCTCACTACCCCACAGCGTTCACGCTGGGGGGGACAGATATGAATATTGTAGACTACCGCAGGGATATTGTGAAAGCCCAAGCATTTTCAATAAAATTTTGCATGAAGATATTGGCAACATTGATGTTTACTTGTCTGCAGGAAAAGTGAAGAAAAGTGCAGGGCCGATTCAATAACATTGTTAAATTTACTGGCCACAAAAGGATACAAGGTGGATAAAGGTAAGCTACAATATTGCAGAGCAGAAGTGCTCTATTTAGGACAGCTAATTTCAAAAGATGGCAAGAGAATTTTACCAGACAAGGCAGCGGCAATACGCCATCTGATAATACCAAAGACAGTAAAGGACATGCAACAATTTCTCGGCATCTGTAATTACTGCCGTGCCTGGATACTTGATTACGCAGCATACACACCCCCACTGTTACAAGCCCTAAAGGAAGCGCAAAAGAATAATGTCCCATTAAAATGGACAGAGGAGATGATGAGACAATATTTTAAATTGAAAGACCTCATTGCACACGCACCAGTTTTGGCGAACCCCGATTATGATCAGGAGTTTTACCTATCTCACACTGCAATGGAACTTTAATGACTGCAGCGTTTACCCACAAAACGTCACTAGGTCACAAGCCATTGGCCTACTACAGTGGTACACTGGATTCTGTGATGCAGGGCCTCTTCGCGTGCGAACAAGCTCTTGTGGCAGCGGCCTTTGTGATAGAAAAGAGTGCCACCATTGTGATGGGATGCTCAGTGACACTATACGCAGAACACTCACTCTTTGCTATTCTAGAACGTTCAAAATCAACACTTACAACACAAAGAGCAACAGCCTACGAAATAATCTCTAGCCCAAATGTCCATGTGGTCAGATGTAAGACAGTATACCAAGCTACATTCATTACCAAACAATGCACAGTAGAAGACATTCAGGCCCATGATTGTGCTACATATGAGGGAGATGAAGATGACATTCCCAAAGTGAGTGAAAATTCACTACAAGAGGGGGAAATATACTTTGTGGACGGGTCAGAACCCATAGATGGTGAAACAGGAGAAAAGCACGTAGGGGCGGCAGTGGTAAGAATGGAAGAAGAAGAATATGAGATTATTGTACAAAAACACCTCCCCTCCCATTACTCAGCACAAGCAGCAGAGATGACAGTGCTAATTGGAGCACTGCACACTGCTAAAGGATGTGCTGTCACAATATACTCTGACTCTGCATATGCTACAACAACAGTACACTCCGGGTTGTCACAATGGCGACGAAGAGGGTTTCGAAGGGCAGATGGCTCACCAGTCCAACATGCAGCACTACTAATTGAACTGATAGAAGCACTAGCAGAACCGTCACTGGTAGCATTGGTGAAATGTCAAGCACACACCAACAACACGGACGCGATCTCATTGGGAAACGCGGCAGCAGAGAAAGACGCTGGTATTTCAATATCCCACAAGCAAAAGAATGCATTGTCAAAACGCCAACTACAGATACACTAGAGGAAGGATACAGCCACACACCAATTGCCCAAATAATAGAGCTCCAAAAACGTGCTCCTACAGAAGAACAAGAGCTGTGGGGGAAGAGAGGGTGCGAACAGTCCGCGACAGATTTAATATGGAGGCAGGAACTAACAGGCAAAGTAGTGATGCCAGTAGAGTTATTAGAAGTAGAGTTTCAACAACTACACTTCCCAACACACGTGACCAAACAACACATTGCAGCAGAAATACAGGAACATTGGTTTATTCCGAATCTGCACGAACACTTGTCAAAATTCACAATAGAATGTACAACATGTCAGACATATAACTCAGGAATGACTCTAAGAATGTTGCGAGGAACACTACTGCATCCTGTGGGCCCATTTAGAGAGCTCCACATTGACTACACAGATATGGGGGAGAGATGCAATGGAGCGAGATATCTGATTGTGATAGTTTGTCCATTCCTAAGGTGTGTAGAAGCTTGGACCCTGCCCCCACCCTGATGCGAAGTGTGCTTCGATATTCTTATCAAGGTGGGGGATATGTGATATAATAAGATCAGAAAACGGTACTCATTTTGTAAATGACCTATTTAAAGACGTGACATCTTTGCTGGGTGTTAAGCACAAACTATGTTCGATTTATCACCCGCAGGCTAACAGATTGGTAGAAAAAATAAATGGCCTACTGAAAAGCAAACTATCCAAGCAGTGTAACACGCTCAAGAAATATTGGGTGTATTGCTTGCCCCTAGCACTGTTCCAACTCAGAACGCAACCAAGTAAAGACCATCATTTGAGCCTGCACGAAATAGTGACGGGTAGGTGCATTCATACGCCACTTTCCCCAGTGAGAGGAGCTTCAGATGGTCACAGAGCTGCCACAGTGCTGGGGGATGAATTTAAGGAATACCTAGGTTTCCGATGCTGTGCAAAATCTATGCCTAATTCAACAATGATGATGGTAACGATGGGCAGACAGACAACGGTAACAACCATGATAGATGCACAAATACAAACTGGAGAGCCAAACCCACCAAAGTATTGCATGACAGCTGTCTATCACCAAAATGGGGAAAGGGCAGATAACCTATATCACACAACGATTAAAGAACGAAGGAAGCTGCAATGATACAGGGAAGTGTGGGTGGACCTTGATGGGAATGGGGGAATATATATGACATGCACACCTGACGAGTATGAAAGGAATGGGCATAGCTTGGGAAGTGTATGTAGTGCTTGGATGCCCCTAAAGGGTACACTGGCATGGGATGAAGTGGTAGCAGAAGCAGAGTATTATCGGAATGAGAATAAGAATAAAAAGTAGTTTGTTACTTTAGATGTAATGAAAGGGGGAAATGTGTGGGAGTGAGCGGTCATTTAGACCCCCTCATACATTCAGCACAATGTGGAACACTTGCTCAACCAATGGTGGGGGACGCATCCATTGCCCTTATGCTAACGACCGCCCTTATGCTGGCGTTGGCATAGGTGGGGCTGTTGCGAGAGACACTTCGCACACCACGCTCATGGCCCCCACCTTTTCTCACTGTGTCTGAAGGCATTGCAGCAACATTCTCACGGCTTAGCCGGAGATAATCCCAACAAACACACCAATGTAACATTTCACCCTTCCTCTGAGATCACTGTCCTGTGTGTGAACCGGCTCAAACCATGCCCTGTAACTCATCCATCTCCACAAACCTGCCTGTGCCCTCTTACCCCCGCTGTTGGAATATTACTGCCACCATAACCCTGTGCCCCCGCAAGGTATTCTCTTGATGTACCAAACGTGTGACCCTGCTGTGAAGCCCACCCCAGTGTGCCCCCAACTAACACCAAACCTCTGTCACAGTATATTGCACCCTAGAATTAACAAATGTCAGAATGTCTTAATGCCTCTTTTTGATGCGCCAGGACCCACCCCACACCCAATGTTATCTTTCTGACCAAGACCCTAACTCCAGCGCTCCACATAAATCCCAATGAATAATACTGTGATTATATGTGATCGGTTTATAGATGCCTGATGATATATTCAAAAGAACTGTAGTGATCATTATTTAGTGCATGTCTGATAGTAGTATCTCACGTTAAGCTTAGTTAGGGCCCGTCCTGCCTCATCGCAACCTGACCCTCACCCCTCTTGGACACTGGCAGCTGGACCACGTGACGTTCACCCTCCCGTCAACTGGGCAACCAACTGGATGAAGAAGCGCCTACGTGTCTATATGTATCTATATTGTCTATCCCAATCCTACACTGGTCTAGTACCCTATGTTAGTTGCGTCATCTAGGACGCTGTTTTGCTTTATATGTTCATGTAACTGTAATGTTTGCCAGAGCGCTCTCGGGCAGCAGAGTTCTCTGGATGCCAATTTTACATAAAAGAAAACTAACTCTCGCAGCCTGTTCTCTTAGTCTCATTCCCCGTTGGGGTGTGTCTTATTTCTTTGTATTGCACGTATAAGACAGGGAGTGGGCCTTTACAGAGGCTACCATCATATTTTGAACGTGCAAAAGGCGAGGCTGTCGCTACAGGTACCGGACCAACGCACCCCAGGTTGGGTTGAGATGGAGGACCAATCTCACACTGGCACACAAGAGTACATTCAAGCTGGCACTCTTCTGTGCCAATGTGAAAGTTACTACTTCACCTCTTTGCTTGGTCAACTTTACAGCAGTAGTCTTTAGGCCTCATTTGAGGAAATCCAGGCAAGACTATCTCCAGGATTTGACAGACCCACTGTGAAAAATGGGAGTGATCAAGCTTAGGGGAAATACATCTTCTGGAAGCAGTGATTGGAGTCTGAAGTTGACTGTGTAGGCGATGTGTTGAGAGAAGGTACGATGTTGCCAATCATAGAGTTACCCCTTACCGAACGGGAGCTGTGAAACTACCTGCATTTAAACTAAGTTATGAGATAAAGACCCACATCAGCCAAAGGCCAAATTAACGCACTGTCCGAGCTGAGCAACCTCACCTCATGAGCAAAAACAGAAACTGTATGCTCTGGCAAATAAAGCCAACCTGCCTCTTGCTGAGAGGGCTAGGAGTGAAAGGGAAACTGAACTGGTTAGAGACTTGAAGGCAGACGACTGACAATACTGGAGGATGCACACCACACAAGCTGCAAAATAGTCAGTACGCAGCAAAGGGTATTGTTGCACAACCATTGGACCACAGTGATTATGTGCAAACTTCTTCTGATGGAGAATAATCGGTTGTAGAAGTGTCAAGCAACAATGGCACATGTTTATCGACTGTCTCCTGGTAGCCAAGCTCTGGTGGGAAGTAGGTGAGGGATCCCAGATAGTGCTAGTGAGCTCTATGAATCTAGACCCCTCACAGGTATAAATCTTAAAGGACATGTCCAAAATAGATATGCTGCAAAAGGGATGATCGTCTATGGTTTAATAAAATATAGACAGCCGATCAAGGTTGAACTTGCAGATACCAGATGCACCGAATGGTGGGCTTTTTGCGAAGATGGAAAGAATCAACTTCAGGTTATGGAATATAAAGACGTTTTAAGCCAGTTCTAGAACTGCTTTTTGGACCTTTATACCCAGCTGACTTGTCATTCTCTTCTTGGAGAGGGAGAGAGAGTGTTGATCTTGGGCCTGGGCTAAGAGAACACAGGAGGTGGAGTACCCAAACCCTTGTGTTGAATGAAAGCTGACTGCAAGTTCCATTCCGTCTGGTGGCAAAAACTACTTGCTGAGTAGTGTTAGGGAGTTTTACTAAAGTCCACCTGTGGTAGGGCTGTAAAAGACTCACACTTGGTGGTACAGGGCTCCAACTCTTAATATAGGCACAAGTATGTTGATAGCAATGGGCGAGCAGCCAGGCTTAGTCTAGGAGGGAGAAGGGCTGTAGTTGAGTACACAGACCTTTGAGCACAATTCTAGTCTAGGAAACACTACACACTTTAGTTCTATAGAAGAACAAGTTACTTACCAACTGGTAACGTTCTTTCGATTGGATGTTCCTCCAAAGTATTACGCATCTTAGATGTATTCCATCCAGCTTTGCTGCTCTTCGGCAATTTTTTTGGCAGAGGGCGCCGTGCGTCGATGTTGTCGAGTCGAGGGTCACTCGAAGGCCTCCGTCGAGGGTGACGTCATTGGGTGTATAAGTAGCACGCGCGGCGCCCGTTGGCCTCAGTTCTGTTTTTCCCCCTTTTTTTGCCTGTGATCTTGTACTGTGTAGATTGTGCTGGCAGACAGGTATCAGCCTTGTGAGATTTGAGATGGCAATAACCCGGAAAAATCTACAGAGGGGTAGGCTGGGAGGGAGGTGAGGAATACGTTGGAGGAACATCCAATCGAAAGAACGTTAGCAGTTGGTAAGTAACTTGTTCTTCGAGTGGATTGTGTCCTCCAACGTATTCCTCATCTTAGATAGAGTCCCAAAGCAGTATTTTGTTACTTTCTATGGAGGAGGGTCAGATTTTTTTTTTTTATTTTTTTTTTATCAATGCCTTTAGATGGCGGAATAAAGCACTGCTTTTCCAAAAGTCAGCTCCCTAGACTGGGAAGCATCCAGGCTATAGAATTTTGAGAAGGTGTGAAGTGAAGACCAAGTTGCTGCTTTGGAAATGGACCTTATTAGGACACCTCTTTGAAGGGCCGTGGAAGAGGCGATGCCTCTGGTGGAATGAGCCCTCAACCCTTCTGGTGGGTCTTTTTGTGCTAGTCTGTAGCATTCTGAAATGCAAAGTACAATTCAGCGTGAAATTGTCCGTTTTGTTACCGACTGACCCAGTTTCCTTCCTGTGTAGCCTATAAACAACTGTTTGTCCACTCTAAGCCTAGAAAGTCTAGAGATGTAAAAGCTTAAAGCACTTTTTGGATCCAGTCTGTGTAATCTTTCTTCCTCCTTAGAAGGATGAGGTGGAAGATAGAATGAGGGTAAAACAATTTTCTGATATTACTTTTGGTAAAAACAATTGTTTAACCCTCGATACAACCCTGTCCTTATGGAACACAGTATAGGGGGGATCAGAAGACAGTGCCTGCAATTCGCTCACTCTTCTTGCCGATGTTAGAGCAACTAAAAAGGCCGTTTCCATGTTAGTAATCTTAATGGACACGTGTGCATAGGCTCAAAAGGGGCACACATTAAGAATTTTAGGACTAAATTTAGATCCCAAATCGGTACTTGAAATGGGTGGAGGAGGAAACACATTAGTGAGACATTTTAAGAATTCTGTTATCAAAGGAATTTTGAAGTAGGAGCATTCTTCCGATGAGCGCTTGAAAATGGAAAGCGCTGCAAGGGAACCTTTTATTGTTCCGATATTCAGACCTCTATGTGCTAGGGTCACAAGGAAAGATAGTACTTCCGGAATAGAACATAGAGAAAAGGATCGACATTCTTTTCCCTGCACCAGTTGCAAAACTTTTTCCAATAGCAACGGTATAGAGACTTTGTTGCTGGCCCTCTAGCCGAAAGCAACACCTCCATATCATCATCTGGAAGGTTCCAATCCCTGTATCTCAGCCTTTCAGATACCAAGCATGAAGGTTGAGTGTTCTGACCTCTGGGTGGAGAACCTGACCTTCCATTTGAGAGAGAAGGTTCTCTCTCTGAGGAAGACGTACTGGAGGACAGATGGACATATCTAGAAGGTCCGGATACCACGTTCTCCTGGCCCAATCCGGGGCAATTAGGATCATGCAGTTCCCGAAGCGTCTCAGCCTCCTGATGACCTGAGGAATGACGGGAATCGGAGGGAACGCGTACAATAGCGGGAAATTCCAATCCACCACGAACGCGTCCCCCAGGGCTCCTCTCGGGGGAAATTCCCTTGAGCAGTACCTTTCGCATTTTTGGTTGGTGCTGGTTGCGAATAGGTCTACCTGAGGGGTTCCCCAAAGGGCGAAGATCTCTTGAATGACTTCCTGAGCCGGTTCCCATTCGTGGGACACCGTGCTCTGCCTGCTCAGAGCATCTGCCGTCATATTCTCTTTGCCGGCTAGATGAATTGCCGTTAAAGAGATTCCCTCCTGAATCGCCCAATACCAGAGCTGCATTGCCTCTCTGCACAGGGGTAGTGACCCCACACCTCCTCTTTTGTTTACGTAGTGCATGGCCACTGTGTTGTCTGTCATTATCAGGACATTCTTTCCCCTGACAGATGGCAAGAAGGTCTTCAGCGCTAGTCCGATTGCCCTCAGCTCTAAAAGGTTGATATGTAGTTTGGACTCCGATGGAGACCAACGACCAATGATTGTCAAATCGTTGGCATGAGCTCCCCACCCCAGGAGTAAGGCGTCCGTCACTACTGTGATCTCTGGCAATGGTTGCCAAAAAGGTTCTCCTTTTAGAATGTTCTCTGTACAGGTCCACCACAGAATGTCTTGTCTGACCTTGTTCGGAATCTGAAGAAGATCCGTCATTTGACCTGAGAACTGGGACCACTGAGTCTTTAGGGCCCATTGAAGGGATCTTATCCTCAAGCGTGCCTCTGGCACCAGAACGATGCAGGATGCCATGAGGCCGAGCAACCTTAAAAAGTCGTAAGCCTGGAGATTTTGGGCATTTTGGAATTTAGAAACCATCTGAAGAATGTCTTGAGCCCTCGTCTTGGGTGGCGAGCCCTTTCCCAAGGATGTGTCTAGTACAGCTCCTATGTACTGAAGCTGTTGGGAAGGTGTCATTTGAGACTTCTTGAAATTGAGGGAGAAGCCCAGTTTGTGGAGGAAGTGGCAGGTGACTTTCAGATGATCCAGTGCTTGCTCGGCAGAGCGCGCTCTGATCAACCAATCGTCCAGGTAGGGGTAGACATGAATCCCCCCCTCTCCTGAGGTGCGCTGCCACCACTACCATTAACTCGGTGAAGACCCTCGGGGCAGAGGTCAACCCGAATGGCAGGACTCGAAACTGATAGTGTGAGTCGCCAACTACGAACCTCAGGTATTTTCTGTGTTTGAGATGAATCGGCACATGAAAATAAGCATCCTGGAGGTCCAATGACACCAACCAGTCCTGGAGTTGAAGGGCCTGAAGGATCTGAGAAAGGGTAACCATCTTGAATTCGTCTTTCCTGAGGAACTTGTTCAAGTTTCTTAAGTCCAAGATGGGTCTCAGTCCTCCGTCCTTTTTGGGGATCAAAAAATACGGGGATACCATCCCTTGTTCCTCTCCGCTGCAGGTACTGGTTCTATAGCACCTTTCTCCAGCAGGGTTAGATCTTCCTGCTGTAGGAGCGGGTTTGAAAACTTCAACGGGTGTCTCCCTGGTGGATTGCTTTGAGGTTGCTTTAAAAAAGGAAGGCAGTAGCCTTGGGCTATTATTTCTAGAGCCCAAACATCTGAAGTAATGGCTCGCCATTCTTGCAGATGCTGCGACAGCCTGCCTCCTACAGGTGTTTTGTGGTGCAAGTCCTCAAAGTGGTTTTGTGGTGGATGTTGCAGCCGGTGATGGCAAAGAGGCTGCAGCTGGAGCTGGCTTAGCACGTTTTCCTTGTCCACCACAAGTGGCCTTTCTTTGGCCCCTTTGACTGGCCATTCCTCTCGTCTTTCCATATGAGGTGTAATAACGATAGGATCGTCCCCTCCATGACTGCCCTTGCGCACGAAAAGGCTGAGGTTGCCCAATAGCAGCTCTAAAGATTTGGCCGCTGCTTTTGAGGCCTGCAACCTCTCAAGGCTCTCGTCAGCCTTGTTGCCAAAAAGGCGAGACCCGTCAAAAGGCATGTTCAGAAGGTGGTTCTGTACGTCCGGTGCAAAACCCGACTTCCGTAACCACGCAAACCTGCGCATTACCGTGCTAGTGCCCATGGACCTGCTTACACTATCCGCAGTGTCCAATCCAGATTGAAGGGATTCCTGCATGGCCTCCTTTCCATTTCTAACGATGGTTAGGAAACCTTTCCTTTCTTCCCCTTCTGGTATGTGCTCTGCCGCCATTGCGATGCAATCCCACAGAGTGTACGAAAATTTTGCCAAGGCACATTTGGAGTTGGCAGATTTTAATGCCATGCTCCCGGCTGAAAATACCTTCTGTGCCCTACCATCCACACGCTTATCGTCCCTGTCTGGAGTGATAGACGGGTACGCAAGTTTGTTGGAAGCTGTGGCTGCCTATATGACCAGACTCTCGGGAGTTGGATGTTTTGACAGATAGCCGGGGTCGCTACTGGCTGGGCAGTATTTTGATGCGAGGGACTGGTTTACCGGAGGAATAGAATCCAGAGTTTCCCAATTCTTGGCCACCCTGTTTTGTAAGGCCTCATGAAAAGGTAGTACTGGGTCTTCAGAGGGACCATGGTCCAATAGGTCTGTTAAATCGTCTTGGACGAATTGGGCTGGTGGTCTAGCCCATCCCAAGTAATCTATCACCTTGGTCATTAACTGACAGTAAGATGGACTGGCATGCTCTCCTGGATCTGGTCTACCAAAGTCATTCTCAGGAGAAGTGTCAATGACACTTGCATTATGTAAAGACTCCACCAAATCCCTCATTCTGCTTTCCTCTGTGATCAAGCATTCTGGGACATTTGGGGTGCCATATTCCAATCCAAAAGGTACATTTTCCTCCTCGGATCTCTCCTGTTCCTCAAAAATTGAGTTCAAGGATTTGAAAAACTCCTTCCTAGGGAGAGGCTTGAAAACCTTCTCTGGGAGAGGAGGTGGAAGAGGTCTAGTACTAGGCTCTGAAGAAATTACATGTTTCGTAACTTTCTCCTTCTCTTTTTCTGGCTGCCCCGGCTTGGTTGGAGCCTTTTGCGCCAAGGGTTTCAGCGTCAACGTCAATAAAGGCGTCGACGACATAGTGGTCGTCAACAGGGTCTGCTTCGAGGGCGTCGAGGCAGTCTTCGACGATTTTCCCTTCGAGTTGTGACAGGTCTCGGACGGCATCTGTGACCTCGAGCGGTCAACTAGACTGTTTATCGCTCAGCGTCCTGGAAGGTTCCCTATCCTTCCTTTTACGATCACCCGGGCTCGAGGGCACGCGAGTGTCAGAGCGATGCTGCTCCCGGCCAGCTTCCGAAGAAGGCGCGGACCGAGGCTTCGCTTTCTCAAACACCTCCATCATTTTGACCCTGAATGCTTCCCACTCTTCGGAAGACGAATGTTTCGTGGGGCATTTCATTTTTTTCGGAGACTCGTCTGACGACGAGGTGGAGGGAGACCTGTGGCGTCGTTTCTTCGATTTTTTTGACGAAGACGACGAGCGATGAGATTCGCTTCGGGATCTAGATCAATGCCTTTCGCGTCTAGGAGATTTCTCCTCATGGGGTCTCGACTCGACGCTAGAGGCTTTTCGATCCTTCCAACCTACATGTAGCTTTCCTCTCCTTTCTCGCAAGGCCTTCCCCGTCATCGCCTGACACTTTGAAAAGGCCTCCATGTCGTGGCCTTCTCCGAGGCACCACAAACACTCACGGTGCGGGACTGTGATCGACATTTTGGAGCCGCACAACTATCGGGGCCGTGGTCGGTGTCGATGACGAGGACATATTTCTTCTTGTTTATATATATATATATATTCTTCACAGAACTCGAGGCGCGCCGAATGTCCGAAGCAATGTAACTGCGGAAAAACGGAACTGAGGCCAACGGCCGCCGCGCGTGCTACTTATACACCCGATGACGTCACCCTTGACGGAGGCCTTCGAGAGACCATCGACTCGACGACCTCGACGCACGGCGCCCTCTGCCGAGAAAATTTCCGAAGAGCAGCAAAGCTGGATGGAATACATCTAAGATGAGGAATACGTTGGAGGACACAATCCACTCGAAATATGCTTATTTATAATAATTTGATATTTATATAGTGCTTTGATCCAAAGCACTTTACATTGCACATATTTACATTAATTATTATATATGCTAGGTAATGTTAAATTCAAAACAATTCAGGTAATAAAAAACAGTTCACACAGATATTTACTCTCGATATTTGCTGTAGCAATACTAATTTCAAACAGTAGACCTTTAGATGATAATCAGGTAAGTGCAAGAGTAGTTTCAGATTAGCAAATCACACATTCCCAAACAATTACTGAACAGGCAATACTGGTAAGTTAACAACTCTAGGAAAGCCTTAACTTTAGAGGTCCAACCCTATCTGGGGATGAGAGTCTGTAAATGTCAGTTGGGGAAATGGGGGACTAGTAACCCATGGGCGGCAGAACAAAGGCAGGCGTTGTCAAAGTTGTCAAAAGCACAGATGAAGCTTGTTGTAAAAAATAAGTATCAAATTTTGCTTCAAAGGGTTCAGGTGGGCTAAGCAAGATTTTTGGTCCTAGGACAGTTGGGTCGTCCACCCAAACGTGACTCAAGAATCTCAGGAGCAGCCCACAGAAAAACAAAACTGCCTAGGTTTAGTACCCAGGAGTAAGACTGTATATATTATATGATTAAGAACGGCAATATCACTGGCCGTTCCCCAAAAAAAAGACGACAGCAGCTACAGGTTGGGTATCTGGCGTTGGTGGCTAGCTGAAGAACTTTTGGCAGGAGCAGATGGTCAGACTCGGTCACAGGGATGCCCAGCTGACGACCTTCACGGCAGTTGGTTGTGGATGCTTTGGAGCAGCAACGGTTGTTACTCAGCATACTTTCTTCCTTCTCTTGGTCCTCGACAATTCTGAGGGGACTTCTAGCATCAGGATGGAGCCTCTGTAGGCTCAGGAAGATGCCCACAAGTTTTCAGCCAAAACCTCGCTCGATGAGACGATGCACCACAGCAGTGCCAGAGGTCCCAAGCTATTCAGGTTTTGCAAGCATGGAAGGTCACAGCACTTTGTGGGATGGCTCAAACTACAGAAGGTCTCAAGACTGGTTAGGCTCACTAGTCCAAGGCAGGAAGTTATCCGATCTGGATCTTCCCTGTTGCTGAGAAAAAGTGGCTGGACCTGCAGTGGTCATTCAGTCGGCTTGGCAGTCGCTGGAGGTGGCTGCAGACGTTCTTATTCTTCCTGCTTCTTTGGAATGTTTCTTCCAGTGGTTGACTCTGGCTTCAGCATCAAGACCCTTGCCTTTTATAAAGGAACCCAGCCAATAAGCATGCATGCAACATTCAAACTTTTAGTGATGGCTGTCCCAAAGAGAGAGCAAGGCACCCGGTTAGAACTGGATCGAAGCAGACGCACTGAAGGACAAAGACCTTTCAATGTCCTTCCAGCGTCTTTTCCTCCCAGACACACTTGCGTCTCCGACGGGGCTTCCCGATGGGAGTCCGTTGAAGCCAAAGGAGTGAGCAGGACTCCTCCCCCCTCCCACCCACATTAGCAGAGGAAAGCTCAAGGAAGGGCATGCCATCGTGAGTTGGCGAAAAAAGAAGACAGGCACCATTTTAGGCCAATGGTAACCCATATCTCCTTTACCAGAGCTGGGGTAGCAGCTTTTGTGTAAACATCACGAAAAGTCAGTAGAAAATATCCACTTCCACTAGCCACTCAAGATAGACTGTCACTGTAATGAGGAAGTTACAGGAGAAGGGAGAAAAGGAACATTATGTATTCCCTTAGTCCTCCATATAAGGTGGGGTGGGCTGATCTAAAAAGAAAATGCATAGGTAGGATAAAACCTATTCCCCTATCGGTAACATTAAGTCATCACAGGAATCTAAAAGAAAACCAAAGAGGGAAGCTCAAGGAGCTCCCAGCAACACTGCACAGAAGATGCTGTGTGCTACAATAGTAAAATACAGACGTCATTGAAAATTAAGGAGGAAAGCAGACTCCATCAATGTCAAACAAAAAGGGTTCCCAAAGTCACAGAAAAATAATTAGTGAGTGAGGAAAAAGGTTCCCACTCACTCAGGAGAGTCAGAAACAATAGTCCAGCAATCAGTGCTGAGGGGACTCATTAAGGGCAGATAATTACACACACGATGGAAATTCTACCTAACAAGTGGAACTTCTCTGTCCCTTGCTGTAGAATCAGTGGTTTATTTAGCAATGAAAGACAGTTATAAAAACTTGCCATTGCCCAATGACTAGCTTTTTAATTTGTGCTAAAGGTATTACTTTGGAGAGAGCATTATTTATCCTATTTGAGTAGGTGGTGCTGGATATGGTGGGACAGTGAGCTTGGACACTATGGCTTGAGATATTGTACTTTGCAATTTTTATTCATTTTATCGGCAAGCTAGCTTAGACTGTTCCCTACATTATGAACAATATTTATGACATTTTGGAAACGCCCAGACTCGAGGGTATCACAGCGTTAGAACAATACATTGGTACAGAGTACAGAATACAAGGTAAACGTCTGGGCACAAGGGGGATTGGTTGCGGAAGCCACCGACAAAGCTGAAGTATTATGAAACATATACCCCTCGACGGGAAAATGAGAAATCGGGGCGTTTCAGTTTTTAGATTCAATAGTACTACCCCGCCTCACGGCACAGCAGGCACTTGAGCAAGAGGCAGATATCACGCAGGAAGAGCTGGCGACAGCAATGCAAGAACTACAGTCTGGGAAAACACTGATGCATCGCCTTTTCTTACAATGCAAAAAGGAGGGCACGCTCCCCCCAGACTTACGGCAGGCACATATTGTGGTTCTACCAAAACCCGGGAAACCACCGATGGGATGCGCTTCCTACAGGCCCATATTACTCATCATTGGAGAAGCTAAGATCCTAGCACAAGTTCTGGCCAACCGTTTAGATGGGGTTAAAGATTCACTCATTCATCCAGACCAGTGCGGTGTTATGGTCTCTAAATCTACCTGAATGAACCTACGACGGATCCAGTTCGTCATTGAAAACTCGTTGAGGCTTGCTGCTCCGGCGGCTCTCCTAGCGATTGACTTTGAAAAAGCATTCGATTACCTGGGCAGCCCTCTGGGAGATTCTGGGGCAAATGGGATTCTGTGGGAACTTTCTGGAATGGGTATGCCTGCTCTGCACCTCTCCCGAGGCAATGGTGCGGGTCAATGGAATATCTTCTAGGAGCTTTGCTCCAAGACGTGGGACACGACAGAGGGGTTCCCTCTCCCCCTTATAATTCACTCTTGCCATCGAGCCTCTGACAATTATGCTGCGAGCTACTCCAGAATGGGGGTCAGGGGGTTTAAATGGCCTTAGGGAGGGGAAGACAGGGTCTCTATGCCGACTACCTCCAGCTGTACATATGCGACCTGGCGATCTCAGTCAGAATGATAACAGAAACTTTGCAGGAATACAAGAGATGTTGCGGACTGAAAGTTAATTGGCTTAAATCGATACTCTTCCCACTACAGGGAGGGGATCGGGCCATTCCCCAAGACTGCCAATACCTTGTCTTGCTCTAGGGGTTCAAATACTTAGGCATCCACGTGAGCCCTGGCATGGAGGACTTCATCCGTCTTAATCTCAACCCAGTAATACACCGATTTGAGTCGGACACTATGCACTGACAAGCCCTCCCGTTGATGTTACTGACGTGTTTCTTAATTAGTTGTTGCATTTTTGGCATTTTGTTAGGGGACGCCGAAACACCTTTCAGCGCCTGTTTTTCGGCGTGCGAAAGGAGGGCCTTTTTATCTGCAGTGCCCGAACAGAGTTTTTCTTTCGGCTTTGGGAACTGTTGTGAGGCAAAAGCGTACGCGGTGGCCCAGAGGATAGTGAAGAACCGGAGGCTTTATCCCTGCACACTGCATGGGTATCAACGCCCAACGGTACTGTCGAGAGTCGGCCATGGGGTATGTCATTAGTGTTTTGTGTTATTGTGTGCCTTGGCCGTCGGGTGTCTTCTCCATCACAAAACCGAGTTGGGGGCCCGCACCTGGGGTTCCGACGGATCCCGCCTACCCCCGGCCTCTCTAATGACCCAGATACTGCCCTCGCTGGAGTCCTCTGTCATGTCGATGGAGGCCTCGGCCTGCATGGCGTGAGTGGCCCAGCGTTTGGTCTGCCGATCCTTTAAGATCTTAGGCTGAAAAAGTTTACAGGATTTACAGTCCTTTTTCGGCGTGATCCCTCGGAAGACAGTGATTGCACACTCGTGTGTGTTTCCAAAGGAATTTCCGGTGACAGGAGGGGCCAAATTTAAATGGTGTTTTGTCCATTGTATTTTAAAAGGGCAGATGGATGAGAAAAGAAGAAAGGGGATGATGGAATAAGCATTCTCTAAGAGGTCTGTCAGTATGAAGAACCTCCCCCCTCTCCCTACTGTAATGGGCCGAAGCGTCTGGTCGTCGATCGGTCAGTTGTCAACGATGAGGGTGTTTGTCAGGAGCCATCGAGCAGTCAAGCAATCGTGCGGCAAGGCGAACAACAAAGGAAAGAGTCTATAAATACAACTTTAGCTAATCAAAGGCATCAGCCTGGAAGAGAACTCTGCATTTGCGACCGACTTCAATTGTGGAAAAAGGACCTCGGCGCATGAAAGACAATGGGTACAGTACACATCACACTAGGGATAGTATTACTAAACAAACCTGTCGACCTCCATTTGTTTCGAAAACAAATCTTGTAATACTCTGCGACTTCCACTATATGTCGGACTATGCAGAGCATGTGATCTAAGCAGATCCACAAGATCCAGAAATATGTATAGATATATAAACAGCAAAAGATTTCACTATAACTGGTTCACAGTCTTTTCAGAAGTAAATAAAGCTGAACTTAGCTTCCTGTTGCTGCTGCTGAATGGTCCCTCCTCTCTCACTTGATTCTTGTCTTTATATTGACCTTGTCTTGGATTTCTTCTCCTGTGCAATGTCATTTTCTAAGGTAAGTCTCCGGAGCTACGAAAACTGACCTTCTTGGTCAAGAGTCTGAATGAACGGCAGTTTGGAATGATTGGCAGGATTCCAAACAACCTCACAAAGGACCAAGATCCAATCAAACCTGAGGACTGCTTTCATCATCTTGAAATGGGATTGAGTTGGGACCTCGGATAATCCTAAAAAAATAGGATGAGTTAGGTGAACAAAAAAGGGGGGAATACCACAGCTCACCGTCGGCTGACTCACCCCCACTCCCCGAAGACCCCTCACCCAGGTGATCCTCACGCACTGGTCCACCCTCAGGATCTGGATCCAGAGGCGATGGCCGTGCCCTGGCCTGAAGCCCAGGGACCTGTAGCTCTCCAGCCCTAAAATCTCTCCACTGGCTCCAGGTTGCTGCAAGGATCAAATTCAAATCCCTCTGCATCATCCATAAGGCTATCTTGGGCCAGGGACCACGCTATCTGCAACTTGCTTTTACCAAATACACTCCCTCCAGATTTTAATGCTCCTCCGGGTCCAATTCTCTGTGTGTCAAGCCCTTCTCTAAGCAGCAAGCTTGCTCCCTCCTCTGGACCAGCCCCTCCTCTTTCGTCTCCGTCTTGAGCCAGATCTCCTCAAATTTCAGAAGCTCCTCAAAACCTTCCTCTTCACCTCCTTCCCCCTCTGTCTCCTTTGCTAAACCCCACAGTTGCTGAGATTGGTGGCCTGGCCTTCCACCCTCTCCCAGCACTTGCCTTTGGGCACCCACTGACCTTGGTTTCTCATAGGCCTGCACTTATTGTATTGGCAGGCGATAGCTTTTTACCAGATGATCCCTACCAGGCACTTAACTGTGTCTCACAACTGACAACCTGGCTCTTCCCTTTGTGGAACTCCTAGCACATACATACCTATATATATATATCTCTCTCTCCCCCCCACCCCCACCCCCCCGGAAGCCAGTTGAGTCGTGTCACCCAGAAGCGGGGCCAGATTGACACTGTGCTGCTCGATGACCGGAGTCACAAAGCTCCACCTTGCCTAAGAACATTTGAACAAAGGGCTTCTTTACCATCTCAGCCGACTGCTTTGTCCTGCCGGAGAAAGTCGAGGTCGCCGGCTACCGAGGAAAGACCGTCAGTGGGTTGCCCACCACTCAAAGCAGACAAAGACGTTCCGAGGACACTGACTGAGAAGATCCAAAGCCCAGCCCGTGGTAGAGTCCCGATCGCCGAAGCTAGCCCAAGGTACGTGCAGCACCGACAGGCCAGAACACTGCCAAAAGCATCTTCTGACACCCAACGCCCACTGCTGGGCCTACATCCATCACAGAGTCTTCTTTGCGGCACTGAACAATTCGCATCAAGGTGGACCACAAGCCTCATCTTCCCAGGACTTCCTGGAATGATCATCGAAGAGCACCGCGAAGATCGAAGCTGATGTCTCAACGCAAGTGTTCCCCATTTCTCTGAGGAATCTCAATGCCATGTGGCTCCTGCTTTAAAGGGAGTCCAACCTCGAGGGATCCGTCAACAAACTGAAGAAACTCTTCTATCTCAAGGGTAGTTGAACTTTTTGATCAGGAAACAAGACTAATTAAACATTTATGGACTGGACTTGATAATACCTTTATTGCAGGTTGCCCAGGTGGGGGGTGGGGGGATCCTCACTCAGAATTGTATCTTAGTAGCAACATACGTTTTCTGCCATTGTTTAACCTAACCTGCCTTCCTTTCTATTATCTATGCTGTTACACATTGCTGCATGATTTGTATGCCATTATAACTGTCAGCAGTTGATGCATTTTAAAGGAATCTAAAGCCAAGTGTGGCACCACATAAACATTGTATATATTTGCCATATTGGAATTACCAGAGTACAAAGTGTGTTATTAATTGTGTATATATCTTTGAACCTTATTTTTATATAAAGAACTGTGTTAGCACATAACATAGTGTGTGGACATTGCTTTGTGGGGGCTTGGGGACTCACTGTACTTAAGAACCAGCCTGCATCACCTCCTGAGAGATTAAGCCTTGGTTGCTCGTCCATTGCTACCACAATAGAAGACCTTGGCTGGGGTGCTCTGTGCCTCTGCTCTGGCATATAGAGGTCAAAAGTACAGATACGCCTCCCCAGTTATTTCATACTCCATCGGAACCCTACCACTCTTGTTACCCTATAAAACCTAGCACACCCATGTATTTCAGTTAGAAACTAGTTTTGCAATCACCCCAGTACGCCAAGTGTTGACGGCCTCCATTTACTCCTGTGTCTCAAATGTAGGCATATTCTCTCACTTGCCAGGTCTCTCAAATCATTATTTTATATGTGCTGCTGTGCCTCAAACGTAGGTGTTTTTCCCACTTGCCGGGACTCTCAGGTCTATGTGTCTTTATGCCTGTTAAATCTGGAAGCACATCCATAGCTGCCCTATCACACTTATAGGGGTCTCTCCATTTGCTGTGTTTCCTACTCTTCCAGGTGTGGTCCCCTTAGCACTGTTTTAGTTCTGAGTACCTTTCCACAACAGCTGTGTTCCAGTCCTGGGTGTGTCCTCCCACTTCTGATTCTGTAACGCTTACCTCGGGTGCCCTGCAGGAGCACCTGGTCTTCGTTGCCGGAAGCGTGGCCCTCGGAGATAGGATGCGTAGTTCAAGCCACTCCCTCCCCACTATTCCACCGAGTGGCTTATAGCCCAGCATACAGTGCAGTTGGGAGTGGTTTGGTAAGGTTCCTCAGTACTGCTGGGACTAGTTGCGGGATGGTCTGGACACAAACCTATGGTCACAAAAAAAAAGGGGTATTAGTGTTTTTCCCAGTTCTTCCTCCCACCTTCCTACTGCATCCCAAGGTTTGCTGGCCAGCAAGACAAGGAGATTGGGTGCACAACTACAGTACAAAAGGTGAGCCAAAGTGCCAGGTCAGCATCTGGTCCAATTCCGTCACTGGCGATGTGTGGCCCCGTCCCGCTGCGGTGCACGTGATGCTCTTGCAGGTAAGTGTCTATGTCGCGCTGCAATTGTCTTTATCTGTTCTGCAGCAGCGTTCCCAAGTCCTATGGATGATGCTGAGCGGTGCGCGATGTGTGCACTAATAAGATTCTTATCTCTTTTTGGTGTTTCTCTTCAGGTGCCGTGGCACCGTGCCTTGCCGACAGCTGAAGCGCTGAGAGCTGCTGGAGCGTTAGCTGGTGAAGTGTAGTAATTAATGAAATCACACCCACAGGTACGCAGATTTTGAAGGCGTGGCTCAGAGAGCGTGTGGTCTCAAGTTTTTGAATGCTTAATGTGTGTTTTCTCTGTTTCCGGAGCGATACTGTGGTGCAGGATAGACGAACCGTCCCGTTTGCAGGTCAAGTCCGGGTAAGTATGCCGAGTTGGCGAGGAGTCTGAAGAACTAGCAAAATGCAGGAATCCTCTTGAACATGAAATCAGGTAAGGCGAGGGATCCGACGGGCAGCCAAAATGCAGGAATCCTCTTGCACGTGAAGATCGAGCTGAGCGGAAAGCATTACACCACTTCCAAAGTCAGCAGAAAAAATGCTAAGCACAGGGTGTGGCCCAGGGCGTGGTTTTATAGCCCTTGGCTGCACCTTGCAACACTAGACAACCAGGTACACTTGAGGCATGGGCTGCCTGGGGGTCATCTTGAGTTATTTGCTGAGTCCCAACCTGGCGGCCATCTTGGTAAAGGCCGCCAGTGCTTGCCAATAGATGCCTACCCCAGCCAGCAACCTTTAGTGTCCATACCTTACCTGTGTTGTTATGCATCCCCCCACTGTTGTGTGAGAGCGTGTACTGTGCTCTGCTGGCGGTCATGACAGATTCCAGCAATTCTAGGTGTTCCTCCCCAGAATGGTGTCTCAATTTTTAGGGGTCCCCATACTTCACTAGTGTTTCAAGTCGAAGTTTTCAACCCTAGACTGCTTTATCCCACTTCCGGGTGTTTCTCAGGCTGTGGTTTCTCCAATTCGGGTTAAGTCCACCATAGCGTGAATTCAGGAACCACCTCCCAGCCCTGTCCCGTTAGGACCTTTCCACCCAACCCACCTTGCAACCCAACGGCCAAGCATCCAAGAACAAAATTATAAGCACTGGACGTCCAAGCCACTGCACACCTATCCCATGTAATATCTATGGACATACAGCTAGGAGTGCAGCCTCTGGCCAGAAGCACTGAAGGATACCACACCTATAGAAAAACCCCAACTACCACACATCACTGAGGTGGTTGTGGGGAGACCCTGCATTCTTCGGCCATGCACCCAACAACAAAGTTATAACCTCTTCACTTACAAGCCAACATGGGTTTTATCTAGTGCAGGGGTTGTGGCCAAGATGTATACTTTTGGGTGCATGGTTGCAGGCTGTATGCCAAATACCCAAGTGTGTACACACTGCCCACAACCACTGCAGCTTATCACATTTATACTTCACACCCACACAATCGATTATGTATCTGGCAGGTGTGGCCAGCTCCCAGAGTTTTGGGTACAAATTCAGTACATGCTACATTTACAATGTTTCCTTCTATGGGTGTGCTACTGATTTTTATGCAACCATGGGTGTAATATGCTGCGCTGATTGTGGCCAGGGTCTACAGTCTTGGGTGCATGGCCGTAGGCCGTAGGCCGGATGCCATACTTCCAAGACTGTAGGTCCTGGCCACAGCCACCGCAGCATGTCACAGCAATGGATACAACTGTAGTATTCATTATCGATCAGATCGTTGTGGGGAGTGTGTAGAGTCTTGCCTGCATGGCCAAAGGCCATGCACCCAAGAAGAAACTTCTAAGCACTGGAGTTATAAGCCACTTCACATCCATATATTGAAATGTATGGACATACACCTAAGATTTTAGGCCCTGCCCACAACCACCGCAGTATTTCACAGCGACAGAGATACCCCTAGTATTGAACATCACTCAGGTGGCTGTGGGGAGGTTCTGCAGTCATGCGTGCTTGGCCACAGGCCATGCACCCAACAGCACAGTTATATGTACTCTACTTACAAGGCACAATGGGTGTGATATGGTGTGGTAGTTCATCACTCAGGCGGCTGTGGGGAGGGGCTGCAGTTATGGGTGCATGGCCGAAGGCCATGCCCCCAAAAGCACATTTGTACGTAGTGTTGTTATATGCCCCAATGGATGTCATATGGTGTGGTAGTAATGGCCAGGATGTAGAGTATTTGAACAAAGTAATACACACTGCAGTTGTAAGCACCTATGGATTTTATATACTGTATACCCATTCATTGATAAATCTATGGCCTCACACTCACGTCTGTAGCCTGTGGCTACAAACTACTGCAGCATATAACAGCTATAGGTACACTTGTACTATGCAACATCATCATTAAGATGGTTGTGGGGAGGGCGTAGCGTTTCGGCCATGCTCCGAAAACCAACTTTTTACATAGTGAAATTACAAGGCACAATGGTTCTGATATGCTGTGGTGTTTCTGCCCCGGACCCAGAGTGCTGCCTGCATGCCCAAAGGCCACGCACCCAAGACTGAAGTCATAAGCAGTGGGGTTATAAGTGTGGGTGTGGTGTAATGCGGTAGTTGTGTACACGTCCTAGCATCTTGGCTGCATGGCTGCAGACAATGGTCCCAAAGGTTCACTTAAAAGTAGTTAATTTACAAGGACCATGGTTTTGATATGCAGCGATGGTTGTGGGTAGGAACTATACTCTTTGTACCTTGGTCGTAAGGCGTAGGTGGTAGGTTACACAACCAAGATGCAAGGACCAGCCTACAGCCACAGCAGCACATTGCTACCATAGATTTGACGTGTAGGTTCGCATGTGTACAAAATGACTGCTAATATACTTACGCCTTACTTTGTTCAGAATCCATATATGTTTAAAATGCCTTTAGTACTTGGCAGAAGTATCCTTTCTTAATTTCTGTGATAAAAGAAAAAGGTAGGTTAGTCTTTGCATTTTATGAAAACTTACTACATTGCATAATAGACAGTTTACCTTTTTTTTACCCTCATATTTATTTTACAAACCAGTGTACTGTGCATTCCGCTCAGTTTCTGTGTTTGCTTTTCTAATCCTTGGGTCTGCGGAAAAAAAATCCTTGTCGGATTAAAAAAACACTTTATTTGCTATGGTACAAACTACTTCCTTGTTTCCTTTGAGTGCTTCCTTCGTCTTTCTGATTAATGTTATGTTTGTTGCCTTGCTGCCGATTTATAACAACAGTTAGATTCCTGTAGGCGTATTCTAACTGTGCATTTGTTCTTACAGATCTGTGATATTCATTTATTTGTGTCGTTGTTATATCCTCTTGGGCAGTTAGATACCTGTAGGCGTATTGTAACTGTTTGTAGTCTTTCACATAATTTTTTGGTAATCTTGAAGTACACATTATTTATTAAACTTTGGCTTTAAGAAGATTAAATACGCAATTCTAAGATTAGCTGGCAATCTCTGCTTTAGAGTAATGGTGCTATCATTACATTCAAACCATCCACATTTCTTTTTAATGTATACAGTGTAGTGACCTGCATTGGTTGTAACTCCTGCATGGTAGATAATACCTATTGTTGTAAATGTTTTCTTTCCAAGTGACACTTGACCGTGTGTAAATCTAGTCAGTTTGCAGTTGTTTTTAGTACCATATGCATTATAACATAGAAGCATAAGTATTATGTAGGCACTATGTGATTGTATCAGTAAGGTGGGGCGATTGTCTGAATTGCAAATAGTACATAATCTGCCATGGTTTGCATTCTGTACAAGTTGCTGAAATGGAATAGATTCACAATTAGGTATGTAAACATACACAAATCGCTCATTTGGGATTTGTTCCTGTATCACATTGCTACAGAGAGTGCATGTATGTTTCCACATGTACGAAATATGGATGATTTCATTTACAGGTATGCTTTTGTTTTCCAATACTAGTAGTAAGTACATTAGAAATTCTTGTGGATCTTCTTGTGAGTTTATAGTGAATCTCAAAATTCTAGCACAGTGGTCCAATTCCTGCCTTATTCCGTGCACACTGTATGTGTTGTCAGGATTGTTTGTTGCGTTTCTATGAAGCACTAACATTTGCAAACACAATTCGTCTGTACTGTGTAAGTAAATATTGTTAACAATTGGTGGCAATTGAAATAGAATATTCATTGCTACATTTGCATAGCAATTTACCCCAGTTTTATTTGCAAATTTGAATGGACCAGCTAGTTCTGCATCTGAGTGCATTTTCCGGAGTTTCTGTTCCTTCTTTGAAGCCGTACCTGGTTCACATTCCCTAATAGGTTCTTCTTTGTGGTAATTGAGGAAGCTTTAGCTTCTTTTGTCTTCTTTGAGGGATTTGCTGTTGGATTCTGTTGCATTTCTGTTTGATTTAGTTTTCTTTTACCACGTTTTACTTTATCTGGAACAGGATATTGTTTCAGATGGGAGATGTACAGTGAACGCAGTCTATTGTATTCTAGAATGCAAGGAATATCAGCTTTGACTTTACTTGCATCAAAGTTCATTAGCAATAGACCGTCAAGTGTACGTAAGCGTGATATCAATGCTTTGTCTAGGGTAAGACCTTGGGATTTATGAATGGTAACTGCATATGCAAGAGTTAGAGAAAATTGCACTCTACGTACATACATGTCTTTGAAGAGAAGGAATCGAGCAATTGAGCGCCCTATCCTTTTCACTTCTGAAAGTTTATCAAAGCGAATATTGTCAAACTGAATATTGCTATCACGTGGGTATGATTGAAAGCCAACAACTGTACCCAGTGCTCCATTAACTAGCCCTTGCTCGATGTCAAGGTTACGTTTAAGCATTACTCTACAATTTAAGGATAATTTTAACATTTTTTCCAACCCAGCTGTGTTGGAATTTTCTAAACTATTTATTCTTGTTGTGGCTTGCTCACACATGGGTACTGTCATACCATGTACATCTAGTTTGTCTGTAGCCCTAATTTCCATTATTGGTTGCATTTCTTTATTTAACATTGTTTCATTGAATTTGAAACAGCTTCCAAGAGTTGGCATTAAGGCCATACAATTGACATTTTTGTGCGCTAATTGTTCCATAACATCAGTTGCACATGCATTATCGCCATAAAGTGCATGAATGTGTTGGTTTTTCAATACTACTTGTGCTTCTTGCGACAGTACACCAACTTTAATACTTTTTAAGATGTTGGCATAAGTGAGATCTGCAGATTGCCGCATGTTCTCAGTTAATTCTCTGTATTGGAAATATTGCCAAAGGTTGACATTTCCTATGCTGCCAACAGTTTTACGGCAGTTTGTGGCCTAAGGTTTCAAAAATAGGTTCACCTTTCACTGGTGTCAATTGTAGAAGATCTCCGAAAATGATAATGTGTTTCCCTGCAAAGAGTTCTTCGTTGTTATTTTTAAGTACTTCCTGCAATCTGAGGTGAATCAAAGCCCACATTAGGTTGGAGACCATGCACACTTCATCTATTAGTAGCATTTTCATTTGTTTCAATACTCTGCGTACTTCCATTGCAGCTTCTGCAGAAAGTTTGTAATAGTCTAATTTATTTTGATGCTCTACTGGAAGCAGTAGTAATCGGTGCAAAGGGACACCGCCTATGTTGTAGGCAACTAAACCTGTGGGGGCCGTTACAACAGCTGACAGTTTGTTGTTTGTCAATTGTTGAAGAAACTTGCTGATGATTTTGATCAAGAATGTTTTTCCTGATCCAGCTTCACCACTCACGTACAGCAGTATAGGTTTGTAATTTTGGCAGGTACATTCTATATTTTCGTGTTGTACACCATGTACAATTTGTTTTGTTACGTCTTCAAAAATGGTGCGCTGATCTTTGTTAAGTTTTGCTTGTTGTACAGTTAAGTCTTCCATATTTTCTTGATACTGATACATGGTGTTTTCCACTTCTGCCATAGCTACTTCTGCCTCATATGCTATTAGTGGTTGTCCTAGTGGTTCTTAACTTCCTGTTACAGAAGGTGGACTACTGTCGGAAGAGTCCTTATCTAGTTGGGCCTGAAGTAGTTCTTCCTGTTGCTGCTCATTGTATAACATTGTTTTGTACTGCGTAAAGTTCACATCGGTGATCGCGCTTTCATTTGCTTTGAAAGCATCTTCATAGCAGTCATAGTTATCTAGTATGTCTTCCTCTTTCTCCATGGTTTAAAAAGTTGTAACAGAGACATGTAATATAGTTTTTTCTGTTGAGGAGTTTTTAATGACAATTTTACATGATTAATTAAGCTTTGTTTGGTAAGTTTCACTAAGCTCCCTTCACAATCGGTCACTCTATATCTACGTTTGCTTTCATCGGGTTTTATATTATTTTTGTATGCAAAGTTTTGAGCTATGTGTTATAGACACATGCTTTCCAAAGTGCTACTCCTGTTCGGATAGTATGTGTCCAGTAAATTGTTTTTTAGAATGTCTTGGCTGTTGGGATCATTTCTGGCAATTGTTTCTGTGTCCTCATATGATTTTAGCACTCTTTTCCTAGATTTAGCAGGACCAAGACTTAGCCATACTATGTTGTCTGATTTTCCATAAAAAGCAGTACCGGTTAAACGATCTGCTGCTTCATAGGCGCCACATTCTCTATCAGAGAGCATTTTTATGCCTAGGCTGTACAATTTCTGTGATAGTGTTTGGTCTGATGCTAGGTCATCCCAGAGGTCTTGAAGCTCTGTTTTTTCTGCTTTTGTTAAGTAGGCTGTAACATATCGTGCAACAGCAGTAGAACTGTCTGTAATGTACTGCACATCTATGTTTGCATTCCATAAGAGGGCAATGATTGCATTGCAATCATTGATATATTTTGATTCTTCTGTTCTTTTTATGTAATACGTGTTCTTAGGTGATTTACCTTTAACACTACGTCGAACTGAGCACATGAAGTTGTTTACTTTACCTGTTTCTGTAACTGGTCTAGGGAAACCAAAGCGGCATTTGGTGTAGTATTTACCTTTGTTTTTGTATTTGCAGCGACACTATTTGCCACATTTGTGTCTTTGAAATTGTAAAATCTGCCCATGCAACTCTCTATGCGTCTGTTGTGAAGGGATTTCACAAGTGACATATTTTTGGATAAACTGCAAAACAGTGCTATCACTGTCATGACCAAATTTAGGTGCACCTTTGATCCATAACAGCATGTGAATATGTGGTGCTCCTCTCGCTTGATATTCTTTTCTCCAAAAGAAGTGTTGCACTTCTCCAAGGGGAGGAACAGTTTTATTGCAAATAAAGTGTAGCATGGCAATGAAACTATGATGGAAATATCTTGACACATTAACTGGATCTAGGGAGCAAAGTTCTCCAGGTGTTAATATATATATGTTGTTTTTGTTGCTGTTTGCTATGCATAGGAACTCATGTAAATCTTCCCATGCATATTCTGCACAACTTAGTGTAACAAACCAAGTCGGTGGTCCAAAGTTTCTGATCATACAACGCATGTCTCCGTGCCGTCGGAACCAGTATTTCTTTGTACCACGCATGTTTGTAAACAAATTTGTTATACTTGATTGTAAAACCTAATCTTTTTCCTGTACATTTTGTATTAATTACATAGCTAACATATTTTGAAAGTGGGTTCCAGATTTCAAAATGTGTGCAACTCCGTAACATAGCGTTGCTAATTCACTTTCATAGAGTAGGTGGAATATGTATTCCACATTGTCTAAATCTGGGATCTTGCGAATACATTTGTAATGAGCGATATTCTGATGCCCTAATCTGAGTGGGTCTATCATCGTATCTTCCACCTTTGCCAGTAGGAAATAGCAGTGGAAAACCATGTGATTCTATACTTTTTTCCCATATACTCATTGGTAAACCTTTGGTTTGTCGCATTTGTTAAGTTTCTAGTGCATCATCTATGCTTTCATTGGAATGCAATGGATGAATTTTGTACTGGTCCGAAAGTGTGGATACTGTAGCAGGATCCAGAAGTTTGAATTGTCCAGTTTCTGATGGCCCTTGAATTATTTCAGTTGTTTCCCTTAAGCTTTCTTCAATATTTATTTCCTTGTAGTACTCGTTATTGTCTTTTAGATATTGCAATGCTTGTCTAACTTTATGTAAATCCACCAGTTGTTTCCAAATTTTTCTGTCTTTTGTTGGTACACCATTTACCAAGACTATTAAAGAATGCTCTATTGAACGTTGCACTCCTAGTGTGTGTACATTTTCGGTTAGATCTAATGGCAAATAAACTACTTTGCCACGAATGCCTTTCACTAATTCAGAGGGAGGTAATTTTGCTGTTTTTGGATGAAGGCGTATACTTTCTTGAAATGGGTGAACTGTTTGAATTATGATGCTCTCATACAAATTGAGTTGTTGCAGGATTTCTGGTAGTGGGAACAATTCCAAATTATTTGTAATAGCACGTGAATGAGTGTGGTTGTTGTCAAATTTTGTAGCGTAGTAACTGCAACATATTAGGCATTCAGTTAGCTCATATTTGTTTTCTGCTAAAAGGTAGACAGCTAATTCAAACCATTTAGAATCTTCATGGTTTTCTATTTTGATGCTATGTCTATATTTTGTGTGTTTCATTTGTAAAACGTTCTGCGGCAACACACACACACATGGTTTGGTACTTCAGCTGATGTCCTTTTAAATTTTAATATTTCTTTTCTGAATGTGTGTAATAGAAGGTTGCTATGTGCAGAATTGTTGCTACTATGTCCTAAAACTATCGCATTTTTAAGTGGCTTTCACTTCCAAAATATTTTCTCTGAATACGGGCAATTTCTTCTTGTAAGTACTTGGGTGTACCATGCAGAAGAGTATTATTTAAATTGCCTAATTCTGAAGCTGGACTTTTTACATAGTATATTTTATACACTAGATTTCTTACATTTGAATGATGTACTGATAACCTTTTGATATCATGGAAGGTGCTTTTGCAAATAGGCCCAGAAATGCAGGCTAATTAATGTTCTTGTAGTCCTGTCTATTTGCGCACTGGACAAATATTCATATTTTGCAGCACTTTCATTTTACTTTTGTCTTTACCTTTTACATACTGATTGAGGAACTGACGTAAAGATATGAAAGATTTGTTTGGAATGGCACACATTAATGTGCACGGCCATTTGTATGCTGGACGGTGTGGTTCTGTCGAATCGAGAGGTAATTCTGAGTTTTCAGGGGATACTTTTGTAAGCAGTGTTTCTTGTTCCATGATGGTACTATTAATTTTTTCATACCGTCGCCCACTGCTATGGATGGGAATTGTGTTTGTTTGTATGCTTCTTCATTAAAATATGGTTCTGTGGTTGTCGTGTGACTCCATTCACCTCCACATTCCGTTTATTGCTGAGTTTCTTTTGTAACTTAGTTTTGTTAGTGCTTTCATCCTACTTAACACTAATATAAACAACTTCCTTTTCAGAAGGATTGCACTGTCCACAAGAGCTTGTAGGATTAATTTTCTACGGTAGATTTTAAGGGTTGAGGATGATTTCGGACCTATTCTTCTTAGATTCTGAAGCACTCTGTGGCGAAACATTTTTGCTAAAAATACTTTTTTTACTGTGGGTTCTTGTTACTATATCAGGATTATTAGGAGCATTGCTAGCTGTACTGGTAGCCGATTGTTTGCCAAGATGTTTGTGTTTTGTGACACATTTTGATGGAGGAGGTAAAGTTTCGGTAGTTGACGCTTCCTTTGTTTTGCTAAACGACTGTATTAGCTGGTTTGTTCCAACGTTCTCTACAAACTCTACTACAGATGGATGCTTAGATTGGACACTTTTCTTTTATTTGCTCTAATTCTGCGTTCCTTTCTACAGACTTGCTTTTTGGTAGGCATTCTTTGGTGTCTGTTGAAAAAAAGAAGGCATGCATTGGTCTGTTCTAAAATGTATGTGTGTTGTGTGCATGTGTGCACGATTTTGATGGGGAAGCTGTTTGTCGTGGTGTGTGAATGTGCATTGGACTCCTACAATGATTTGGGAAGGCTATTTTTCTATTTATATAGCACTACCATGTGCTTCAGATGACAGTACAAAGTGGCCTAGTGGTGACGAGAAGCATTATTTGTAAACGAAATGGCATAAAATTGAAACAGCTATTTCTTTCCTAGTACTAACACTCTAATGATTCCGTATGTTATTTGAGTTCCAAACACACAGGGATTTGTGAGCCGTTCTGCCGGTTATTTTTTGTTTAACAAATGGGGATTTGTGAGTAGAATGGTGCAGAAATCAATGTTTGCTTTGGTGCCCAAAGTTAACAAATAACCCACGCACCCTCACTGAGGAATAGTTAGAATATAAAAGGTAGTACCGTACTTTTTGTGAAGAGACCAGGTTTCTTCAGATATGTCGTTTGCAGTGTATATGCTGTTGCTTCCCAGGAGAGTAGTCTTCACTGCGATTGAGAAAATAAATTGTTCACTTTGTGTGTTTAAAGCAGTGATGATACTGTACACGTTAATTGTGCATCATTTGTCAGAGTATTCTCCTTTGGTATTGCAACAAAGTGCATGTGTGCATTTCACTTCACTATATGCTGTCTTTGTATGTTTTTTGCAGTATGTTACTTGGAAGTCCTTGAGAAATGAGAAAAAGTTTAAGGGTATGAAAATGCCTTGTTTTTTTAAAGCTATTTTACCTATAGGAGAGAGGTTTGTAAGTGATAGGACATTATAGTAGATGGGAATAAATATTCTACTTTCAAATTATAAGTACGATGCTGAAAAATCGGGAGACCCTCAGAGGGAGACGTCACCACAGCAATGGGGAGCGCTTATTTTTCCCATACGATTGCATTGCAAGTAGCATTACTGTAGGCCGTACACAGTACACAACTCAGACATTTTGTAAAGTAAACTCGAGTTTCGCGCTAAATAGGCATGCCTGTAACGCATGTATAGGTTATGCGGGAGACAATAAAATGTAGTGGGGTTTGCCAATGAAAAATCGGACATCTTGCACTTAAAATGGGAAGCGTTGGTATGTATTGCCTATGCAGATTTAGCTGCATTAATTTATTTAAATGAAATCATAAGGGTTGCACATCTTCTCTGATTCAAATATGCATACCTGTACTCTATACTTATGCATGTGCACATGCATGGAAGTGTACGTAGAAATCCGCGACACTTGCAGTTGTTTGTGAGGCAGGTGCTTTGCAACGATATGCGACTTCCATTCAGAGTCATCGATCGTAAATTTGAAGTGCGCAATGTTGCTGACGAAGTTAGATTTAGCGATGTTTAATGTGATTGGTGGATGGTTGTGTGACTGCTTAGTTGTGTCCAATGAGGGACTGGATTTGCGACTGATGTGGAAAGGGTAGAAGGACTGGGTAAGATTTACGTGCCGCACGTAGACAATGCTTGTCTGCGGGCAGGGTGTGTCACATACGGGTTTCTACAGCAAATCCAGCATGGAAAGGGGACTGTAGGCATTAGCCAATCAGACGTACACATTGCTCTTTTGTGTCGAAAGACGGTGCATATACTGTAGATGGCAGAGGGTCAGGCTTTTGGTGCTTGGATATATTTTTGTCCATGGCTTACAGCACTATGCCGAGAGTAGGCATGTGGCACACCATTTCAATGTGAGAGGAGTGGATGTGGTGTGGAGTGCTGAGGCTGATGGCGATATTGCACCAATTCTGCAAGTTTGCAGACAAATGCGTACGATGACCTCTCCTCATGTGGTACTTTTGTACTACGGTGCTTGCCATTTGGGGTATGTGAGTTCACGTACTTTGTTGGAAGATTTAAGAGAGTTGATTCAAGCACTCATGAACATCTTTCCAACTGCAAAAGTAATTTTTTCCGGTTTACTCCTTAGAAGAAAATGGGGCAACAGTTCTGTTTTCTGTCCAGATCAAAGTATTGGGAGGTGTAACATCAATCGTGGCATGCATGCTTTCATGTTACGAGCTGGTATGTTTTTCTGCAGCCACGACAACATTGATCCCAGTAATGCAGATTATTTTGCAGCAGATGGTGTTGCACTGTCTTCTTTGGGAAATGCCATGTTCTTTTGTTGGAATGTACTGTTTGCTTTAGAGAAGGTTCTGTAATGGTTGTAGGAGGAAAGTAAGAGCAAAAAATAAAAACACTAACAGGTGTCTGTAAGGCATCTGCCCAAAAATAAAAAAACAGCTCTTTTCTGAGCCCACCTTCAAGGGGAAAAACGGGATTATTACTCAACTGTAAAGTCATCACGCTCTGATCCTGTACTTGTCTACGGACATGGCGGTAGTTTGCAGGCAGCGCATATTACCAACAGGGATTCTGGGGTGGAGATGCATGCAAATGAGAATGAGCGCAGCTAGGGATTGGTCAATACAGTTCAGTAGGTGTGTTCTGAACTGAGGGATTTAGTGAGACCATCCTCTCCCTGACAGGAGACCACTCAGCTATAGCTCTGTGTGCTCGAAAACAGATGATCTGGATTTTGGGAGACTCATGGATACATTGGTTGAAGGTGCATGCAGAAAGTTGCCGTCTATCTAAAGATCTTGGATTGCCTCATGCGGAAGTGCACTGGCATGTCGTGCGTAGAATGAGATGGCTGGACTTGGTACCTCTGTGTTACTTTACTGACAGAACGTCATCCTGATATACTTATCATTCATTGCGGAGGAAACCGTTTAGGCCACGTCTCTGGAATTTCTTTGCAATTTGCAATGAAGGAAGGACTTGCGCAGATCATGGACATGTTCCCCAATTGCCACATAGGTTTTTCCTGTATTGCACAAAGACAAATACGGCTGCCTTCTTCTGCATTTGGTCGACAAATGGAGAAAGCGAGAAGCAATGTGAATAAGGCTGTTTGTGCTTTTCTAAAAAATGTTGGCATGTCCTCATTCCACAATGAAAACATTTAGTTTCGGAGCTCTTTCATTTTTCGCCGAGATGGCGTCCATCTCACATATGCTGGCAACCAAATTTGTCTTCACAATATACAAAATGCATTGCGCCCTTTTTTGGAATCACACTAACCTATTTGCCATTCCGTTTTTCCCAATGTACAGTTTCTGAAGCAGACACCACCACCAAAGGCTCTTTTCAGAGCCACCACTTACTCGCAGCGTAAAGTCCATTGGTTTTACTCTGCGTGCACCCTCCATTTCTGTGTCCTACGACTGTCCACAGACTTTTTCAAAAATGTGCGGGGGCCTACAATGGTCACGAGAAAGGTGGCTCTGAAAAGAGCCATTTTTTAATTTTTTTTATTGTTTTCCACTTTCCTGCTTTTGGGCACACGACACACTAGGAGAGGAGGGCAAAGGAGGGTAAGGAAGGGACACCAACCACGGGGATAAGAAGGGGCAGGTGGAGAGAGAAAGCTATAGGGTGATCTTTACTTGGGTAGGAAGCAGTTATTCTGATGCTCCGTGACCGTAGCATCAAAAGCACTTTGAGAACTCCCCCCCTGCAGAGTACTGCGTCACCATACATACACACTACTGTCACCTTTGAAAGAAAAGGGTCAATAGCATTTCGAATGGCTTGTGAGGCAGCTGGAGGGAGGCGCTCTCCCACAGGATTGTCTCTTGTGGTGAGAGGATCGGACACGGAGGATGCTGTGGAGGAACTTAATCTACCAAGTTCTTCACATGGCACCACCTTGCGAACGTCTGCACTGTGGAACGAAGTTAGGTGGCGCTTCATGGTTGTAGTACCAAAGCTGTACACACCAGGTCTCCCGCGACTCAGCACCAACTGGCACTGGTTACATCTGACCCGGTTCGCACATGGTTTTTGTACGTTCCCACAAACGGAAAACAACCGCCCCAACCATGACTCCCAGCGAGTGCTTGTAGTGCGCAGCTCCTCCACCTCATTCTCTTCTTCCTCCTCTTCCTCGATCTCTACATCCTCACCCTTATATCCCTCTGCAGGCCCTTGGGGAGGTGGTGGTGGGTTTGGGGGTGTTGCTGAGGCTAATGAAGCGACAGTAGCCATGGATGCCATAACAATTAGTTTTCCTATTGGTCACTACAGCAGTAAAGGAAGCACAACTCAATCTGCTATAGCCAGAAGCACAATGAAGATCCACTCGGGGGTGTGGCCATTTATAGGGATGGAGGGAGGCGCCTCATCACCATCTTCATCACTGAAAAGCGTTCCAAATATTTTACACACCATATCCACAGGTAAGCTATTGTCTGCGATATGTGAAATTATATTTTTATACTGTACAATAATTTGGCTTGTGTTTATAAGTTCTTTTTTACTGTTGCGGAAGCACACAAACTGTGCAAATTAGTCCACACGCTCAGCATGGGTGCGGTCACATGATGACGTCCTGAACACATCCGCAACAGAAATGGGTGTCCGCTGGACAGCAAATGCAGACTAACAAACATGCGCATGCGCGGAAGTGTCCTACGGACAGTGTTCGGGTTCTCAAACTAATTCAAAGTGCGACACCAGTGAGACGGGCAGTTAGGGACAGGCGCAATGTTCGCTGTACTTATGGTTGTACTGCGCATGTGCGTACAAGATATGCTCACTGTACGGACAGGTCCAGTGTCCGTAGGACAACTCCATTTTATTTGACTACAAACATGCCGGCCACCACGCCTGTTCTAAGGACGATACCATCTTGGCTGCGGACGATACGGGCAGGCATAGTGTCCTTAACACGCTCCCATTTTTCTCATTTACAGACATCCCGGACACCTGGTGTGTTTTACAAACATGTTTTATGTCGTTTGTAAGAGCTACGGCGAGGTATAATGTCCTTAGGACGCCACCTTCTGTTTCTTTGCGCACAACTTGCACAGATGGTGCGGTCAAACATCAATTCCATCTTAGTTGACATTAGTACGGGTAGGTGTACTGCCATTACGACATCCACATTCCATTCCTTACGGATAGGTCGAACAGGCACGCTGTTCGCGAACATTTTAATTCTTTTAAAAAAAAATGTATTACTCAAACTCTTTAACTGCAACTACTATACAAAAACATTCCAAACATGCACACACACTTCATTCCAAAGAAATACTGGGGAAGCAGATACGGACAGAAATATAGGGGAAATAGGATTCAACACGGGCTGGTTATGAGGGGAAGATTTGTGAGGGGAAGAAGGGATGGATGTTTCGTCAAAACGTCCATTTTCTTCTTGAAGGTTTGGGGATGGTTCACTAGGGAATGGAGAAGGGGGCAGGTACAGGTGGGAAAGTGGTAACACACTTTTCCTCTCACACAGTCCTCCACAAATTCCCTTAAACTTTTAAAATTCTCAATCAGTGTCTCCATTTTCAGTTCAATACTTTTCAGCCTGTCTTCTTCTGTGTCGTTTGTTGCCCTTTCTTCTTTTCTTTCCTGGTCTGTAAAAAATAACTATTTATCTATTAAATGCCCATAAAAAACTGGCCATTACTTTGCATACGCAGAGTGCTGTGTACCATTGTTATCGCCATCTTCTGACATTTGCCCATGCGGAAAGTACTCTTCCAACCACTCCAAAGTACTCGTCATTTCTGTGTCAAAACAACAGAAAGGCATTATTATTTCTGCACCATATGCCAAAAAAAGTACACACACATAAAAAAAATGACCTTCCCTTACTATTTTGATGTTATTTCCCTTCGTCCTACTGCGTGCGTCCACTGTCGGTCTAGGCTGCAGAGTTTCTGTGAAGTAATTACGATGGAGGCATCTTTTTTTTTTTTTTTTTTTTTTTTTTTTATATATAATGGTACCATCCATTTCATTCTACATGGTTATTAAATGCGTTGTTTCCATTTCACACATTTAGGTTTCCATATTTATTTATTAATACTTCTAATGTCTGTGTCCTTTTTCTACGTTGAAAATTTTTTGTGTAAGAGAATAGTACATTTTCAAATACCCCCTGCCTCTTTGGATACTGTTGACCTCGTCCGCAAACAGGCGCTCAGTCCGTCCCTTTCTAATATCAATAGGGAGGGGGTTCTGTATGTTACATGTATATCAAGTACGTCCATTTTACTACATATATCCCAAAATCACATGATGACAGTGTATTTTCAGCACATCAACTTCATTAACACAATGTTATGATTAAGTTCCCCTTCCAAAAACCTGTACAATTCACTCCAAAAAAAACTTAGGGGACGTTATGGTTAAGTTGCCCTACCAAAAACCTGTGCACTTCACTAAAAAAAAAAAAAGTTTTCCACCTCCCCATTATAGTTCAAATTAAAACGAAAAACCCCTGAAATTCGCCAGTTATGGTAAACTAAGCCACCATACCTTCCATCACCACTGTGCACTGCTAACACGAACACCCAGAACATGAAATATGGCATCACAAATGTCATTGATGACATCACTGAAGTCATCACATGTTTAGCCCCTTTGTGTTCGTTCACTGTCATACATATATATGTCCATTCAGTAAAAAACGTTGTTAAAGGGATGTTACACTTCACATTGAAACCAAAAAACACTGCACATTCCCCAATTATTGTAAGCTAAGCAACCATAACTCACACCACCAACGTGCATTGCTAAGCCTAACACCCAGGACATGAAAGATGACATCACAAATGTCAATGATAACATCACTGATGACATCACATGTGTACCTCCCTCACTTTTTATTCACTGACATATCTAAGCCAGATGCCTTTCTTCACTATCAGTCAGGATGTGAAAAGGTAAAAAGTGCTATATTTGTCGTTGTAACCCTTCTCATATGTTCCTAAAATGCTTTCCTTAGGGTACAATGACATCATATCTTACATATACATGGGATAAGAAGGAATCCTGAGAAACAGCAATTTTTTCTGTGCAGGAAGGTAATGAGGACGGTTATGAATAGTTTCTGGTAATAAAACAGGTTTTTTTTGCTTACGTTATGGTCCCTATATATGCTTCTATTGATATAAATTGCGGGCTCTTTGTGTTTTGTGAGTAATAGCAGTAAGGGAAGCATTTGTAGATGTTTAAGTAGCACAGTGTACAAAAATCTGCAATGGAGGCATATATCAATGTAGTAGCAAGCCTTTGGAGAGAAGTTTGCCGTGGAGGTGAGATGGTGACATAGGGTTTTGTGCTCAACGAGGTCGAAGGCAGCGGAGAGGTCTAGTAGCAGGAGGAGAGCAGGTTTGCCTGCATCTCTGAAGTCATCTATTTGGTTTTTCAAATCTAGTAGTGCTGTTTCTGTGCCATGGCGAGGACGAAAGCCAGACTGGCGAAGACCAAGAAGGTGATTGTCCTCAATGTATTTTTGAACTTGCAGGTAGGCTGCTTTGTCCAGGATTTTTAATAAAAACAGAATGGTGGTGATGGGTCTATAGTTCCCTGGTGTCATTGGATCGAGAGAGGGTTTTTTTTAGTAGGGGTTTGACCAAGGCTTCTTTAAGGGAAGTGGGTACATGAGCTGTTTGGAAGGACGAGTTGATGAAGGCAGTAACAAATGGCGCGAGGGCTGGTGCACATTCTTTGATGATGTGGGCCGGGCATGCGTCCCCCTTGCAGTTGGAGGGCTTAATGGATTTTATGAGGGCCGTGACATCTGTTTCGTTCATGGCAGTGAATTCGAAATTAGGTGTCCGGTAGTCTGCATTGCATGTGGGGGGTGCTGTGTGGGAGGCTATAAGGGAGGCAAGGGCTTCTTGATGGGCAGGAATTTTGGTGTACAGGGTGTCAAGTTTGTTAAGCAAGGCAGATTGAATTTGGTTTCACCACGTCTGATCTTTAACAATTGTGGAGGGTGGAGATGAGGGTGATTCCAGTTCCCTAAAAATCGCGAAGATTTATTTGGTCCCTGAGTTAGCATTGTTGATCCTAGTATTGTAGGAATCAGCTTTGGCATGAATGATGGCTGTTTTATATTCCTTCACAATCTTCTTGAATGCGGTTTTGTTCAGTTCGGTAGGGTTTCTTTTCCATGTGGCAAGTGATACCCTTTTTTTTTGGCTCGACGATCCATGAGTGCTTGGGAGAACCAGGCATTAGTGTGCTTGGTTTACTTAGCTTTTTTGGCTGTAAGAGGGGCAATGATGTGTACCGCTGTGGTAATCACCTGGTTGAAGGTGTTGGCTAGGATAACAGGATCATTTAGAAAGGGAAGTTGCAGTGCTGGAACTAGAAGGTGCGGTCGGAGAGTGTCTTTTGTCAGCTTCTTGGAGCTTCTACAGAGAGTAGCATGGAGAAGGATAGAGGGTTTGGAGGGAGCGGAGGACGTGTCAATGTGAAAGTTGATATAGTAGTGGTCTGACCAGGGTAAGGGGGCGGTGGAGGAGAATGGGATGGGGCAGTTGTGATGTGCAACCCAATCCAGTGTACGTCCTTTGATGTGAGTGGGCTCGGTAATGCTTTGAAGAAATCCAAGGGTGGCTAGTCCTTTCTGAAGTGAGGAGGCATTGTAATCATGGGGGTCGCCTAGGCCGAGATTGAGGTTGCCGAGTAATACTACTTTGGATGTAGTTTTCAGGTTGTGGGAGAGAGAGTGGATGATGGATTCTTGGAAGTCGCCTAGTGGGCCTGGCGGGCGATATACGAGGTGGAAGGCAATGGAGGAGTTGGGGGAAGTCTTGAGTTTAATGAGGAGGTATTCCGCATTATGACCAAAATCACACTGAATTCTTCTAATGTCAAGGGTGTCCTTGGCTATGATGGCCACACCTCCACCCCTTTGACCTAGCCGGTCCTGCCTGAATATGGTGTATCCTAGTGGGATAGCCAGCGAGAGGGCAGGTCCAGAGGTGTCTTGCAACCAGGTTTCGCACACAAAGAGAATGTCTAGCTTATCTTTGGAGATAAGATCATGCACGTCAAGTGTGCGTGCTGGGATTTGGTTGGTGTGGTCGATGTGGGCTTATATACCATTTATTTTAGTGAGAAAGTCCTTGGTGTCTTGGAAGTATCAATACGAAAGGAAGCAATGTTTCGTCCACATATTTAGAAGTATTCTCCAACAACGCTCCATTAAGAGTCACTATTGGTCTTCCAGGAGGTTTCGTCATGCTTTTATGGATGTTAGACACAATATATATTGTGGACATGACAGGGAAATTACAAAATAGATAGCTGCAGTCATCTTCATCAAGGATACCTACATCTTGCCATTTTTTGAGGAGACTAGTTAGTTTAGTGCTTATATCCACAGAATGATCAAAGTCCAATTTTCTATAGCACACTTCATCCCCCAGTTGTCGTCTGGCATCTTGAATGTAGTCACTTTTATTCAAAATGACGATATTAGTACCTTTATCCGAGGCTTTGATAATGCAATTAGATACATTCTGAATCTCCATCAAAGTCTGTCTTTCTCTTGCTGTGCAATTGCTTAGAATAAGATTTTTCTGTCATCTAATCATTTTAAGATCATGTATAACAAGATCCTGAAAAGCTTCGATATGTCCACCCGGTTGGAAGGCAGGATTGACCCATTATTTGTTTTTCAATTTACTTTTGATGGGCCAATCAGTATTGGTATGTAATGCTGCCCAATTTGTTTCAGGGGCGAATCATCTACCCTTGCACATGATTCCAAATGTGCCAAATCAAGTAGTGTACACATGTCTTCGATAGCAGCTTCTGTAGGTCTGCTTAGTCTAGTACTTGAACGTGATAGTGGAGGATTTATCTGGAAAAACATTTTTTATTAATTGTTTTCAAATCGGATCTTGCACATATATTTGTCAAAATCTATTCTTGTTTGTGCATAGTCCAAGTACAAAGTGGGACAGAAAGGATTTTTTTTCTGTTCATCAGTCAGAGTATGTGATGAAAGATTGATTACACCCATATCCGTCTCTCTCATAGATGTTTCGTCAGTTGTCTGCCAGAACGGGTTGATCTCTCCGACTTGTCATTATCTGAGGTACTTGTTTCGTTGTCCCGCCTTATTTTCCTTTTCCTCTCGGCCATGCATTTCTGTCCCGTCCTCTTCCTCTGGTTTTCTTGTTGTTGCCTCCATCCATTCCCAGTAACCTCATTTCTTCTACAATGTTCTCCTTCACTGGTCGTGGCTTCCGATTCTGTAATAGAAGGAACATCACTCGCCGTTGAAGCAGCGGGCCTGTCTGGCCAAGTTTTGGCATAGTTCTCTGCCTTCCTGGCCGATCGCTCTCAGTCTATGTCTCTTCCCCCCCTTCTGTTCTAAAACAGTCTTGCTATCTTGTGGCATACCTCACGGCTCTGCACTGTCGCCAATACTATTCAACATCTATATCGGGCCACTTCTCCATCTCATTCAGTCACATGGGTTCAGGTGCTATTCCTATGACTATGACATGCAGATCTTGGTTCGGCCTGGATCTTAGCAGTCCCGATACTGCGGCACGGCTTAGGTGTTGGCTTGAGGACCTCTGTGTCTGGATGACGGCGAACTGGCTCAAACTGAACGGCGACAAAACAGAGGTGTTGGTTGTTGTCACCTCCTCTTTTTGGACAACCGAGTTCTGGCCTAGTTCCTTGGGCCCCTTTCCTAAGCCTGCTCCTTCTGTAAAAAAAATGTGGGTGTAAAAATTGCCTCATCCCTTTCTATGGAGGACCAGGTTGCGTCTGTCGGTATGGCTGGCCACTTTAGATTAAAAATCGTGTGGAAAGTTCTTCCTTTTATTCCGGCTCAGCTGCAAGCCCTGGTTGTGGCAGCTCCTCCAGAATGCTGCAGCTAGGTCGGTCCTTCACCCTCCGATGGGGGCACATTTGTCTCTGTTATTTCGTCAGCTCCAATGGCTGTTGAGAAGCGTGTTCTTTTTAAATATCTATGTATTGTTCTTCGTGCCTTTTATAAAGTGGGCGCAAAGTATCTTCAGATGAAGTTCCCTCTGTATGTTCCATCCCGCCCTCTCCGCTTCCAGTCTGCTCTTCTGGTACACGTCCCCCACTTTAGGCTCTCTCGTGTGGGTGGACATGCCTGCTAGGTTGTTGCAGCCAAGGCCTGGAACACTCTTCCTTACTCCTTCCGAGCCATTTCTGACCATCTGATCTTTCATTGATCTCTCAAAACCTCTCTGTTCTAGATCCCCATCTGCTGCTTTTTTCTCTGTCGGTCCAGCGCCATGATGCCTTACGCCATACGCATGCTTTATAAATGTCTAACATAACAAGCTGCGTCTTCCTTGGTGCCTGGGTTCGTAGTGCTATTTTTGCTTAGGGAGTCAAAACGCTGTGCAAAGGTGTAGACACGTCCCTTTTTGTAATCTTCTTTATCTCTAAGAAACTTCCTTTATTTCCTCCGTTTTATGTCTTCTTCGAAGGATTTCATGCCCACTTCCATGCTGGATCGGATTCTCTTTCTTCGCTGTGAGGTACTTGTATTAGTTATTCCTCATTCTTGGATTTTAAGCAAGATTTCCTGCCGATCTATGCCGGCATATTTGGTTAGAATGTTAAGAAACGTGATTGAACAAATGTTAGTTGAAGACCCCCACTCCTGCAGCAATGCTTGGTTTTGATCTTCAAAGGAAGTAGACGTTAGTATCCGTCAACCTCTTGGAATTCTTCCGACATCAATATAATTTTGTAGCGATTGTTCATGCCACCATTTACTTGTCTCTTCCTTCTGCAGCTTCTCCAACTCTCATAATAGTGTCACTTGTGGCGTTGTCTTTCTCTTACTAGTCCCACTGACTGTCTCGCAAAACAATGCCTGCACTTGACGTGCGCTCTCTTTATCCCTTTGTGACATCATGAGACTGCTATGAATGTAACTGGGTGTTTACTTGCAATGGAGATAGTCTGTTGTGTTTCATACAGGGACTCCTAGCGATATCAGTCAAGGACTGGTTCATGTGGCTGAATAACAGTTCAATACGGCAAACCAATTAACTTGGCAGGCAAAGACGAGATATACACTTAGCAATGCTGTGGCCTCCCTGTTCACCCTCCGATGCAGGGGGACGCCACGGCTCGCAGCTCATGGAACCCTCCCTTCGCCTTTCCTTCGCCAGACACAGGTGTCCACTTTCAGCTGGAGTGCTCAAAGGGAAATGTAAAGGTGAACCAAAACTCCAATGCGCATCAGATTTTCAGCAGGTGCAACTCCAACGTCAATCACTGTGGCCTGTATAAATTGAGAGGAAAACTGGGCACATTAGGCAACGCTGGGGCATGCACTGCGAGAGCCCTGATCGATTTTTCTCCCGGTCACATCGGAAAGAAAACCTCCAAAGCAGTGTGGTGAAAGTCATTTCAGAGTTTAATGAGTTCACAGAGGACAAAAATGAAAGCGTGGTATAACGCGTTTCACAGCCTACTTGCTGCTTGTTCACATATAACGAGCTCTCTGTGGGAACAAGCACGCTATGGTTTTTCGTCTCTGTGGTTTTCCAATTCCTAGTAATAGTCCTTTGTTAACTTCCTTCACAATAGTGTGTCAACACAATATGTCCACTTTTCTTATCGCCCATTTTGGAACAGGTTACATGTCCCAAGGTGAAATGTTACCTGAATGTAATATACTGCAAAATGTTGCGCGTTAAAAGGCAACATTTTCACTCCATGGTAAATACCCAGAGCAATCCAACATGAATGGTGGTGTTTTTATTTTTAGTTATGTAAATGCATTTTCTCCAACAACCAAATCATATCCATATATGTGTGTAGTGCATTTTCCATATATATCCAGAACTAACAAACCGTGCGGACGCATGTTGCAAATGCACTCCTCCGCCTTCAAGAGTGTTTTAATAAACAAGGAGCAACTGCATCCTTAAGTTGACACACAGTCCTTTATTAGTAAATCTCTAAGCAGGGACAAGAAGCCAATATATATCGGCAATAGCCACCATATAGATAAGGTGATCCGGACTCCCATAGGAACACCTCAAAATTCTATTGTTAATAACGTCTAATTCGAGTATCAGATTTGACCGAAATTTTGAAAGTGAAGGACTCGCTCCCCCCAGACTGCAAAGTTTAAAGATTCATTAAAAAATAAAAAAGTTATTAAGAAGACAAAGAAACTTTTTTTGCCAAAAGTGCAGCCTACTTCCCATTAATTTTCCCATAGACAGACAAGGTACATTTTTGTAAAAGCACAGAGCCCAAACCGCTGGACGTATTTGGAGCAGGTGCGAAACAACTTGGGCATGAAGCGTTGACTCGAGATCCATGCATGGTTTGGGGTTATACCATACAGCAGATATTTAAATATTTGACAGAGAACGGGGTGCCTCTTTCTCAAAAATAGATAGCTATATCGCAGAGATTTAACCGAAACCAGGGGTTTTCAGAAATGAAACGACCGCCATCTTGTTTTTCTCTCGATGCGAGAGATGACCGTAGTTATAGCTGAGGAGAACGGGAAAAGAAAAGTAGTTACAAAGCTATTTGCAGGTTAAAAAAAAAGGATAGCAGGGATCGAGCAAATCTGTAATCCAACCCCCGGGCTATGTGAGGGGGAGGTCCCCCCTCACTGCCAGGGGGCTGGATTACCTTTAGTTTCACGTCGGCGTGGTAAAGCACGTCGGTGTGAAACTGAAAGTAAAATCACTGCAGCAGCCATTTTCGGCACCCTGGGGACAGATTGGCACACTAATGTGGCCATCTGCACCAAGCGAACTTGGGTAAACAAAAAAAAAAATACAAAAATCGTAGGCTGCATTTTAGGGGGGGCTGATGGCCACCCTAAATTGGCAGCGAATGTTGTACTGCAACGGGGGGTGGCACTCACCCCCTCACCCCAAATGGAGGGACCAACCTCATGCAACTCTCCCTCAGGCCCCCCTAAAAGGCAGCCTACGATTTTGTATTATTTTTTTTGTTTACCCAAGTTCGCTTGGTGCAGATGGCCACATTAGTGTACCAATCTGCCAACAGGGTGCCCAAACCCTACTGCCCCATCTATTGTGGGTCCTGCCCCACCTTTTGTGGTGGCCCTCTCCCCCCCACCCCAAATGGCTGGGGGGGGGAGGGGGGGGACACCTCATGCAGCCCTCCCTGAGCTTCCTAGGAAGGGCTGCATGATGTGCCCCCCCCTCCGTTCGGGGTGGGTGTGGAGAGGGCCACCACAAATGGTGGGACAGGCCCCCCAATAGATGGGGCAGTAGGGTTTGAGAACCCTGGGGGCAGATTGGCACACTTATGTGGCCATCTGCGCCAAGCGAAGTTGGGTAAACAAAGGCCATTGATTCAGGCAATCCAATTGACCCAATCATTCTGTCAGGTTTGGCCCAGCGAGCACTCTGCTTGCTTGGGAACGCCCACTTGCGCCATATCTACTGAACGCAGGAAAGGCATCCTTCCAAAAATAGATTCCAAGTTGGGAGAGCTGGCAGACACCGAATCTGGAGCGGCAGCTCAGGGCCCGCTATTCGCGGATCCTTTCATGAAAGAGATGTCCAAATTCGTATGCACCTTCACCGCCTTAGACAAGGCGCAGGCATCCATTAAAAGAGTCTTCGCCACCAAAGAATTTCCCGGGCCGGACGAGGTAGGGGGTGGGGGACGCTCCTCCAGCCGATATTCATTAGATTGAAGGCCTCAACATTCAAGGGACCAGCACAATGCCTGGCAAGACCGCTCTGACATCTTCTTCCCATCGAGAGGACGAGGAAGAGGTCACAGTTGGAGAAGAGCCGCAAGATATCCAGCCCAACAACAGCCAGCAGGTCAGTGTAATCATAGCAGCGCCTGTGCCGCAGACACCCATAGGAGGGAGGAAAGCTCTCTTTGGGCAAGCATGGGATTCCTTTTCAGGAGATGCCTGGGTCAGAGACACAGCTTGAGGCTTGCGTCTTCCAAGCACGTCGGCCCGCCCAAATATTAATGTCCGTAGCAGACGCGGCAGCGCTAGACAGCGAGGTACGCAGTCTACACCAGAAGCGGGCAATTCGCCTTTGTTCAAGTCAGGGTGGATTTTTCAGCCCTATATTTTTGGTTCGCAGGAAGCAGAAGGTACATCCAGTGATAAATCTGAGAGCTTTGAGCAACTTCATAGTCTACCACCATTTCAAGATGGAAGGGATACACATGCTCAGAGACATCTTGAGACCAGGCGACTGGCTTATTCGCCTGAACCTCAAGGGCGCTTATCTGGCAGTGCCCATAAACCAGGCACGCATAAGTTACCTGAGGTTCTCCTGGAAAAACCAGGATTGGGAGTGTACGAGCTTGCCCTTCAGGGCTCTCTTCGGCCCCTTGGGCATTTACCAAGCTTCTAAGGCCGGTAGTAACTCATCTAAGGGAGCAGGGTATCAGACTCATAATCTATCTAGACGACATCATCTTCATGGCTCAATCTCAGTCCCTGGGAGAACAGCAGGCCAAAATCGCCATAGATCTATTACACAGCCTCGGTTTCCTCATAAATTGGGAGAAATCTATCCTCTGCCCATCCAGCAACCTAGAATTTCTAGGATTCGTAGTGGATACGTGGATCTCGCAGCTTCGTCTCCCTGCAGCCAAGATACATTCCACAAGTCGGGAGATTCGCAGGTTTCTTCAGAGGAATGTCATATCCCTACGGGAGCTAGCGAGAGTAATAGGTCTACTATCCTCTTCCATACAAGCAATATTTCCCGGCCCACTTCACTACCAGGAGTTACAGAGAATGAAAGCCAGCACTTGAGGCGCAGCCTTTTGTACTCTCAACGTCTGACACTCTCGCCTCAGGTGAGAATGGAATTCATCTGGTGGCACACGCACATGAAGCCTGGAACGGCAGAGCCATCTTCGGGTGCTCCCCGGACATAGTGATCGAGTCAGACGGCAGCCGCTCCGGTTGGGGAGCAAATTGTGGCTCAGTAGTCACGGGAGGAACCTGATCTCCTCAGGAGCAGGAAATGCACATAAACCGTCTGTAGCTCCTCGCAGGATCTTTTGCGGTACAGTCATTTGCCAGAGACAGAGTGAGCTGTTGTATTTTGTGGAAAATTGGCAACTTTTCTGTAGTAAGATACATCAATCATCTGGGTGGCACCAAATCAAGACCTCTAGCGGAGCTCGCCAAAGACTTCTGTCATTTTTGCCTGGAACATCGGATCTCCGTCACGGCGGAGTATCTACCAGGGCTCAGGAATGTAGTGGCGGACTGGCACTCCCGTCATTCCACCAACTACAGTGATTGGAGGCTCAACAGAGACATCTTGCTCCGCCTCCAACTGATATGGGGCCCCAGGTCCAAGGACCTGTTTGCCTCCTGCCTCAACACTCCGCTCACAGAGTTTTACAGCTGGAGACCGGATCCAGCTGCTGCCGCAACAGATGCATTTCTACAGCATTGGACGGATGGGATCCTCTACGCCCCCCCCCCCTTCACTACGATAGCGAGGACCCTGGCGAAGGCCCATCAGGAACGAACAGAGCTGGTCCTCGTAGCCCCGGTTTGGACATCTTTCTTCTGGAACGTTCTTCGGATTTTCCAATCCTTCTACCCCAATCTCCAGATCTGCTAATGGATCCGACAGGGCAATGCCACCCCCTTCTCCTCAGCGGGTCGCTGACCCTAGCAGTCTGGAGGATTTCCAGGCAAGATGGAGAGTCCCAGGGATATTGCACAAAGCCATCAGTCTCATTGAGGATCGCTGGCCCCCTGCTACCTTCAAGAGATACTCCAACTCTTGAAACACTTGGACATGTTGGTGTCTGGACCGAGGGCTCCATCCGGTTACGGCACCTATAGAGGAAATTCTGAACTTCCTAGCCTCTTTGGCTGAGCGAGGTCTCGCTTACAGGACGGTCAATGCTTATCGCTCTACAATTTCAGCCGGCCACGACCTCGTACAGGGGATCCCAGCAGGAGAGCATAACCTGGTTTGCAGATTGCTCAAGGGTATCCGGCTTTCGGTGCCACCTCCGTCCCGTTATGATAAGCTTTGGGACTTAATAAGGTGCTTAACCTTTTTCTTTCTTGGCCTCCTAATGAGCTATCCCACACTGCCCTTTCTGGCAAGCTTACTATGCTACTATGCTTGGTCTTCTGCAGAAGGGTCTCCGATGTCAGAGCTCTCGACTTAGCAGGCAGGACCTTTTCTACTGATGGCATAGTTTTCCACATATCCAGAAGGACCAAATGCAATTCCAGAGTAATCTCTTACCCTGCATTTAGAGAACAGTCTAAGCTATGTTTGCTCAAGTGCTTGAAGGTCTACGAAGAGGTGACCACGCCTCTTAGGACCTCTCCTAATGGACAACTGTTGGTAGCAACGCGCAAACATCACAGAGCGGTTTCTGCCCCGAAATTGGCACGCTGGCTGCGCTGGACTCTATCTCAAGCAGGAGTAGATACTGATCACTTCGGCGTGCATTCTGAAAGAGGTGCCATGGCTTCCAAAGCCTTTCAGGTTGGAGTTCGTCTAGAGGACATCATGAGGATGGCTGATTGGGCAGGTGAATCAATTTTCAAACAATTCTACCTGAAACCGGTAGAGCAACCTGCATCCATTGTGGTAAGTAAGCTTTAAACAAGCATAATGTGAGCCTCCAGTCTTGACATAGAATAAAGATTTTCTAGAATAACTTACAAGAAAGTCTTAATTCTATTAAAGACACTGAGGCGAGCATTATCCTGCCTGACTAGAGAAATAGCGCCGCGCAAGATACGCTTGTGTACAGTTGTTCAATTTCATTGCACTGAGTGAAATTGCCATTCTATAGTCTATGTAACTTTGCATAATAACACATTGATTTCTCTCCCACCCTCGTAAGAGGAATAGGGTTGGCATATGCATCAAGTAACCCTAGTTATTGCTCTCTTCCTTCAACAGTGACTACAGACAAGTTTGCCCGATCTCTGCATCTGCTCTGGTTTTCCTGCAGGACGTCCCTAATTTACGCCTTCATTCCTGTGGTACTCTGGATGGCCAAGTTCGCAGCCTCGAAAGAGGAAGTTACATCATGTTAGTGCCTATTTGGAGGGACAGCTGCATGCCTATTGGAAGATTGATGTCACATGTTCTGTGACCTACTATAGACTCTGACTAAGCTTTCTGGGAAATGGAGTTTCTTTCTCTTCTAGAGACATTTATATGGACTAAAGTTTGTTTTCCTCATGTTTAAGGTTTTTGTTCATTGATATTTTATTGCACCTTGTTAATGCACAAGTTATGCCCGCAGTCATGTGCATAAAATACTTGCAGCTGAGCTTCCATCCTTATGTTCAATGAAAGAAAGAGAAGCATAATGCTCACCTCAGTGTCTTTAATAGAATTAAGACTTCCTTGTAAATTATTCTGGAAAATCTTTATTATTGTACATAACATATATCAATAGTAATATACAAGTACGAACCAAACGCCAGGTCTACGTCGAGTCATAGTGGAAGGTGGGGAGAGAAGATTTTTTATATAAAAACATGGTAAACTAATCAAAACCAATAATCCTAATGACAGTCAACTACGCAGACGATACCCAAATCATCTACAAAACGGCAATGAACAAAAGTAGAACACAATGCTAATAGACGGTCTCAAAGAACTCTACCAATGAATGAGCACTAACGGCCTCAAACACAACCCAGACAAGAAGGAAATCATGATTACATCCAACAAACAAGGATGTAACCAGTGCATCCCATGGCCCACAGAAATGGGTAAACACCCACACCATTCAAAATTGTCAGAAACCTTGGAATCCTAATGGACAACAAGGTTTTCTCAGAACCGCGAGTAAAGGCGATAATTAAGAAATGCTTCTTCCATCTGCATACGATCAAAAAGATTCTACCATTCCTCTGCTTCACGCACAAAGCACTGCCCATCATTTCCCTCATCATGTCCTGGACAGACTACGCCAAAAGCTTATACCTAAGAATGCCAGCTTATCTACTGAAGAAACTGCAACTTATACAGAACTCAGCTGCCAGACTTCTCCTAAAACTCACAAAGGAACCACATCATTCCAACGGTAAGGGGGCTCCCAGTCAAAAAATTAATCGCCTTCAAAACTATGTGCATTACACAGAGAGCAACTCACGGCCTAGGAGCGAAATTCATACAAAAGAAAATCACCATCTACTAGCCGACTAGAACACTCAGATCCAGCAATGACATCCGCCTAGAACCAAAACCGTACACGAGAAAAGAAACTTGGTGGATCAGCATTCTCCAGTTTAGCCGTAAAAAACTTTGGAACTCCCTCCCCAAAGAAATAAGAACTACGAAGGTCCATCTATAATTCAGAAAAAGTATAAAAACGTGGCTCCTCAACTCTGAACGGACGAAAACGAATGAACAACATCGGCCCACCATGAAATGAGCACACGACGGAGAAAGACTGGAGGGTATGCCAGCTAAAGTGGAGTGCATCGAAGAGGAGAGCCGTCCGGATGGGAGGGAGACCTAGGTGTACCTTTCCATAGGAGGTCAAATGGGAGGCTGAAGACAGATGGGACAGACCTGGCTGGACCACCGGTGGAGAGCCCTAGTTAAGTTGGGGGGCGGGAGAAGCGCCCAGATCGGAGTTGATGGACCACGGGACACAGGGAGCACATCCCAACCTCGAGGAAGCTGTGGGGGTGGTCATTGCGGCACACTGAAAACACACTGGAGGGGAAGATGCAGCCTTGGAGGACCCACAATTCTTCCCACATCATAGGGGAGGCACGTGTATTGCACCAGAATACACGACAGGGGAAGGGATACGTGCAACAGTCAATCAAAAAAAGACTAAGATAAGGCACCGTCACTTAAAATTCCTATTTTTAAAAGAAAAAACTCATCATTCCGCATACATCTCTCAAACTCCTAACTAAACACAACCATACCTCTACAGCAAAACAAACCACACGCACTTCACTACACCACAACGACGACAGACCCCACATAGCCTCGCACAACAGCACATGACTGCTACCAACCAAAAAACACCTACGCTCAGCCAACGGTGTCAAACGAACTGAAGCTGCCGACAGCACACCACTGCTTTCTTGCTCCTTTTTCCCCGCTGAGTTCTGCTGCTAACTTACCCCAACTACCGTCTTACTTTACAGAGCCGCGAGAGCGCCAAGGAACCACGTAAGTGGCGACAGTGCACAGTATGAGAGCCTTTAACATAATATAACATGCAGTTTGTAATTTATGGGAGACTAAACCAATTTCTTAAAAACCATATGCAGGAACGGACTGGGACAAGAAATAGGCCCGGACACCCAAAAGAAAGTGGTCCACCCCTCGCCTCAAAAAAGTTGCCCTCAAACCATCATCCATGAATCGCGTCAAATCACAACTTTAAAGAAACTACTACTTATGGAGGGTTAATGGTGTTTATTGCATGTAATGTTTTGTGTAATCCCTTGAGAAAAAGCACGATTACCTTCTTTGTGTTCTTTTTAAAAAAAACATCATCACATAGCTAAATAGAACATATTTACATACAATTATTCCCAAATGTGTTTGGTACTCATTTACGGATTAATGAAAGTCTGAGTTGGCCTTGCCAGGATTTGAACCTGCTACCTGCAGATCATGCATAGATTGCAACAGCGCCTACCAGCGTTCAACCTGCTGGTCTATATTACTGGAGTAAGAAGCAGTTCTCTCCTTCTTCCATCCCATCATCCATCACTCCCTTATCCCTCCCTCTTCTTTCTTTTTTTACTTCCTTTTTTCTTGCTTCCACTTCCATTCTCTCCCCCTTTCTTTCATTGGCATCTTTCCTCGCCTCCTTTCCTTCCACTCTCACATTGTTTCCTTCTCGTCTCTCTACCATCTTTCCTCTCAACGCTCTACTCCCATCCTTCTACCCTCATTCTTTTTTGTCTCTCCCCACTCCCTTATTCCTTATTCCTTTCCTTCATCACTCTCTGTAAATCCTACCCCAATTGTTATGTTTGAAAACAGCTCTTAAAGATAAATAATTGTGCATGGCGAGCGGGAGGTTAAGTGAAAATGTGAGGCTGCCTTGCCCAATGAAACTGCAGGAAATGCCCTACAAGATCCAGGTGGCATCGAATGACCGTTCACTTTAGCAGAGCCAATCTTCTACTCCCAGCAGCAGTACACCTCACTTTTCTGCTGTGTGCACCATCTTCTCAGGGTCGTCCTATAAAGTGCCAGGTCTCACTGGAACTGATTAGAGCGTAGAGGAGGAGGTCAGAGAGGGGGAAGATCTTCATTCCGGTTTTGGGTTACTTAGCACAAAATCTTCCACTGGATGAAAAGAATAGCCCTTCTGCAAATAGCGCTGTGATCTGCAGAGTCCACTTGGAAAGTGAAAGGACCCGCTGAGGCATGCATCGGTTTTCAAGCCTTTAGAGTGCTTCAATAGGTGGGCGCACACAGGTAGTGGGACCCAATGGACTACAAATAAATAAAATAAGGAACAGATTGGGCTCGACACGAGGGAATCGGGTAGCAACTGGATCTAACGTGACTGGTCGGGTACAGCCTGCATAAACTACTCCAGGAACATTTCAGCACAGCCGGGAGGGCCAGTATACTAAATGCACACCCAGCCCTGGGTGCGCTGCAGTGGTTGGTTTTCTAGAAGGCAGTGCTATTCAAACTTTTTTGTGCTGAGCCCACCCCTTGAGTATAAAAATGTTTGCTGAGCAAAAACATTATCGCTGAGGCAGCTGTACATAGGTGGGCAACTGTCAAAGTACCATGGTTGTATTTTTAACCAGATTCTTAAATATCAACAGCATGGGCTGTTTCATAGTGGGGGGCGCAACGAGACTGGCTGCTAATGGTGTAAATGCTTTGAGAGGAAATAAATGAAAGCCCTGGAGATAAGGAAAGGTGCGTCTGTGTTGTATTCAGACTAGGTTTTTATACAACAAAGAGTCGCACGGCCTACCTATTCTGCTTGGCCCGAATCCGTTTTACACAAAAAAGAGACTTAATTATTTGAAAATTATTCCTCATGCTTTCGTCCCTATGACTAACTAAATTTCCCTACAACGAAAGTCTCACTTTCCCTGTATCCTTCTAGATGTCCCTAGTGAGCGCTGGTGACATGCCTATCTAGGGGAAGGGGTTAGGGGAGCTCACCCTCACCTCTCTCACTACTTTCCTATGCTAAAATGCTAAAAAACTAAGTGCACACTTTCTGGAAGTAGATTCTTCAGTCTTTAATGATTGCTGAGAATTAATTAACGGATACTCGGAATTTTGTGGTTATTGGGAACAAGTTAATTTCTTGGGACACACATTGCCAGACTCCCATGCACGAATAGGGGTCAGCTAATTAGGGGTGTCCAGTGTTGCACATGCTGCCTTGCCCCCTCCCATTGAGTCGGGTATTAATCGCATTCACCACCAGCAACTCTCCAGCCTTTGCAAGAGGTTACAAAGCTCAGTTAATGCCCTTTCTCAGGTTTCTGAGTAAAATACGGAATTTTATTAATTACCCACATTGTCTACATAAATGTGCACGTGTTTCCAAAAACAAGAGGACACTCGGGAACCGCCATTAAATGAGGAACACAAGTGAACGAGAGCATGGATTTCACATAAATGACCACACAACACGGGTGAGATCACTTTCTGCACCTTACCTTGTGCGTGCTTTGAGGCCTGCTCAGTGCTTCCTCGTCATTGTCACCAACACTTCCTCCGAACTCCTTCCTCAAATCCGCTCATGTGGCCATGCTCCTCTTCAGCTTCTGGGGCTCTGCGTCACTGCATATCCCCATAACACCCACCTGACCTCTCAGTCTCCTGCTCCACTCCAGGCAGGGACCTCCCTGCATGCTCCCTCCAATTTCATTGGCTCACAGCAGGCTGCATACAGTGCTGTCTGGCAATTTTCCCGGCCCCAGGGCACTAGGACAACAAAGTTGCTTTCAACTTTGCAAGTGCAACAACAATTTGTTATTGGCACCTGCAAAGTTAAAAGCAACTTGCAAATAGACAGTGTCAGTGGCGCCAGGCAATCTTTCGCCTGCGGATGCCACTTGAGCAAGCCAGCGAGCATGGTGGCCCTCCTATGCATGATAATTCATCAAAGCAAGGTAACCATGCTTTGATGAATGCAGCAGACACCAATTGGCTGCAAGCTGGCTCTGGGCTTCAGGCAGCAAAAAGTTACTTACGTTAAGTATTTGCCCCTCAAAAACCTGCCTAGGGTGGCCCGTTTATAAAACCAGCCCCCAGGTCTCCATCGTTCGTCCAGCGGCTGAATGATCGATAGCCCCAGTCCGACCCTTGTCACGTGCATTCCACACCAGAATTACGATTTACACCGGAGGAAAGGATTCTCTCTACAGTACAGATGATCATTCCCAAAAAGAAAGGTCCCTAGCAGCGAACAGAACTATACACATAAATGCACCTTTAGTTCAACTTGATGCTGCGTACCCAAGGCAAATGCATTACACACTAGGTGGATTGAATGGTCAGCATCTCAACATGCTGCAGATGTAAAATATCATTATAAAGCAGAACTGCAAAGAATGAGTGGTTTGACTTGGACAATGGCTACAGAGCCAGACACCTTGTTGCCTGAAATCCCATTGCTTGATTTTTTGCAAGTAATTTATTGAGATGGCTCTGCAACGCCAGGTGTTAGAACAACTTCCAAGTATGCAGCTGCATGCACATCCATGGTAGGACTTTTTACACTTCGAGAAAACTGTATGCATACTAATATAGCAACAAAGCACTTGTCCATCAAGACTGCTGATGGTTGCTTGTATTGCGCCGAACAGATTTAGAGAAGCCCTCCCACTCATGGTGTTGCTCTATACGGTGTGTGTAAACTAACCAGTAAATCATTAATGGTGCATATTGGTTTGGGAAAACCCTCCATACAAGACAAATTCACAAATTGCAATTCAGAACACGTGATCTATGAGGTTACATGCCCATGTGGCATAAAATATATATGCAAGACCAATAGAAAAGTGAAGACACGCATTATTGAACATCGTAGCGGTCTCAAGAATAAAGTAGATTAGGCCCCTATGGTTAAACATTTTTATAGAGAAGTACCATGGGTGGGAGGACTTCCACTGGACAGTGCTCAAAACATTCATAGCCACAATACAAAAGAGAAAGAAGTCACACTAGGCAGGAGAGAACACAAATTAATTTCCCTTACTCACACAGATACTGGGGGCCTTAACAGAGGTAGAGTGGCATACAATTCAAATGAAATATTTGGAAGGTAACTTCATCTGTCTGCAATTGTTTGCAATTTATTGCTAGCTATATCTAGACGTTTGACACAAGAGCGTTCCTTTCATCTTAGGTCAGAGGTCCTCTCGGATCCTGGTACCTACCATTTTTTTTGTTTCATTTTCATTTCTGGCTCCTATCTTTATAAAAAGGAGTCTACTTCCTGGGACCACTTCTTGATACTAGGAAATTTAACCTATTGCACCGCAGTGCCACCGCCCCTTTTCAATTCAATTAGGGTACCAAGTTACAGGATTTCTCCTGGGCCCACCACCATTCATTCTTTTACTTCACTTTGGGGTCACGATTCAGCCCTTCCTAAAATGGACACCGTGTTTTTCAGCCAGCCGAGCATTACGCGCATTCTGGCGCATATGCTTGATTTAAATGACGCGCCAGCAAATTATGTTGGTTCCACACAAGGCCTACAGGAACCTGTCAGACGGACGCATTAGACATCACATCTAATAGAAGGTAACTGTGTTACGATATGACTTCGACCGCACTATTCATTGCGGCCAAGATAAGCCAGACTCTGTAATATTTCACATCTTGCTAGCAACTCCAAGTGCTCAAGTCTACTTTATTTTAGATATCCGAACTGCAGGTGTTTACACGCACGCAGCAGTATACCAGTGAAAGACCTAACCTACAAATCATTTTCATTTCGGAAACGGTTTAAAACTGTGCATGGGACTATTAATAGACTGATGCAGATGAGTTTTTACTGCACCAGTTGAAGCTTAGTCACCTATCTACATGAACACCATCATGTATATCTTTGTAGCATTACAATTAGCCACCTTAGTGAGAGAAGTCACAGGTACATTTTCTTCTCTCTCCTTGGGATTGTTTTATAGTCTGTGCAAGGCTGTCAATTAATGATGCCAGAAGATGAAACTAGTGGAATAAAACTCAATTAAACAACCTCCTTGTGATCCAATTCAGCACATAGGGACACTTCTGCATCACCAGATGGGGTGAGTGTACAGGTCCGAGTTAGAGACCAACATGCAGTGAAAGAATAAACAACAACGGTTCTAATAAACATTTTGTGTATTTTCCATCGGTGGAAGTGAGTCTTGATTCTATACACAGCTCCTGAATGTCAACCACCAAACAAAGCCCGAGAGGTAATGGTAAAACTTTTGTATGGGTTTGGGGAAGGGTTTACTCTACCCAACCTGTATTTTAAGTATTTAAGTATAGGACTAATGGCTATTTGTTAGGTCGGTCGTTATGCAGTTTCGGGGAATACACAGGTTTGGAGGAGAACAAAAAGAATGACCCCCTTTGGGTCTCAAATCATACAAATCAATAAAAATAAAAGGTGGAGTGAATAATATAGTGACTGTTAATAAAGCTCCTGAAGAATGTTCACCACCATGAGGACATCGGAACAGAAACATGTTGAGCAGACCAAGGGACCCTTGATTTGTCTTCAAGTCCAAAATCCATCATAGGTGATTCGATCTGCAACTACTAGCAGACCAATACAATACAGGATTTAATATAGTCACGACAGCATTTAATCGTTTTCAGTGTCTCTTTGGAATCATGTTGTTTGTATGTGTTTTTAACTCTTTGTATATGTGATGAATTTTTCATTTTTGTGATTATTGAATTAATTGAAGAGATTTTTTGAATCATATTAGGGTATTTATATACATCCTCCTCCCTAATTTACACTTTACTACTGGGTATATTCCTTTCAAAGTTGCAATTTGACTATGTCACGCCTGAATACAAGACCAGAACCACATACTCCACCCACTGAGTTTATACAAGAATGTGCAAGGATTGCGATGACCGAGAACTTCTTTCTATTTAAGCAAACCCTTTTTAAGCAAAGAAAGGGTGTCAGCATGTGGGCTACCTTTGCGTCAGATGTGGCAAATTTGTTCATGGCGGAATACGAAGAGAGATATATTTTTGGTCAACATAGCCATCTGAAACAACAGGGTGATCTGTGCCAAGGCCTTCGGGCTTGGTACAGATACATCGATGATGTGTTTATGATATGGAGGGGCACAGAGGAAACATTGAACCAATTCCATCAGTGGCTAAACACATGAGACAACCATATCAAATTCACGATGGAATGGCATAAAAATCAAGTACGTTTTCTAGATCTACTCATTAAGAAGTCACATCAGCAGTTGGTCACTACCCTCTTTCGGAATACAACTGATAAAAACACACTACTCCACTACTCTAGCTTTCACCCAGTGGGGCTACGCCAGAATTTACCTTATGGTCAGCCTTTAAGGATACAGAGAAATTGTACCGATAAGGATGAATACAAAAAACATGCAGAGGATCCAAAAGGAAGGCTATTGGAAAGAGGCTATCCACGCAAGTTGGTAAAGAACAATCTGAAAAGGGCTCTGAACAGAAACAGAGAAGACTGCTTGGTACCAAAAGACAAAAAGAAACAAGACAGATTAGTGTGTGTGACTACTTTTAATCCGGTAAGCAATGAAATCAAAAAGATCGTAAACCGAAATTGGGATCTTATCAAACAAGCAGGAAGTCTTTCGAAGAAACCCATGTTTGCCTTTAAAAAGAACCTAAATCTTAGACAACGTCTAGTGCACACTTACAGAGATTCGAATTCGGAACAAACTATATTGAACCAATGGGGTCTACCCCCAATTACAGGCCATCAAAAATGTGGCAACTGCATGTCCTGTCCGCTGACCGAGACCAGGCACGAGTTCAATCACGGGACGATAAAATGAAAACACACACAAACTGTCGCACTAAGAACGCTATTTATATTATCAGATGCCCCTGCAGTTTTTTTGTATGTGGGAAAAACAACCAGAGAGGTGAGACAGCGAATAGGGGAGCACCGCAGCTGTATTCGGAACAAAGTGGCGGAAAAACCCTTGGTGGACCACTTTAGTCTGAAACAACATAAAGACACCGACCTGAGATGGTTCGTGTTACAGACTATAGATTACCGAAAAGAGGCGGGCACATGTCAACTATGTTCCACAAATTGGAACAACGATGGATATATCATTTAGATACGGTGAAAAATGGCCTGAACGTTTCGGTGGAATGGGGAGCATTGATAACACATTAAATGGATGTGGAATGTGCTGGTATCTCTTATATGCACAAATATGATCTAGATCCAGAACATCGAGATATGTTAATGCACAACTAATGCAAGAAGCAGGAAGAAAGGTTAAATCCCCATGTTCACGAACAAATTAGTCAAGGCAGTCCATTCTTTATCGCGACTAAAATGAAAGTGTAGTCCATCCATTACAGTGACGACTGGAACACTAACAGCAGTCCTCTTTCTATCGCGACCAACACGGAAGTACAAATAAATCCTTGCTGCGCTTATGTAAACAATGCCGGAAGAAGTCGAAAAGCGAGACGGCATGTAGTTGGGACCTGAAAAGAGGAAGCAAGGTAAGCAAGTGAGTGGGGATGGCCGCCTGCAAACAACAGAGAGAACCAAATGGTGGGAAAGTACGGAGTGGAATATAGCTTCTACTAGATTTATTAGATCATGTTTAATGCTCGGGTACATGTAGGGGTGTATACTAGAAAGGCCACCATGAGATGTAGGGAACAGCTCTAATTACGATCAGTTCGATGTAAAGGAACACAAACGCACTAAGCTATTTTCACCCATTTTTGGCCCACAGACCGTGTCAAATGATATAACAACCGCTAGAAGATATTGGCTATTCGTTATTAATAATTGGTGTACGATGTGCACATTAGCAAACTAAGACCCGTTTAGAATTGGTGCACTACGAGATCATAGCCGTTATAAGTATCGTTTTGGCTTACATATATGCACGAAAGAGACTCTGACAAACCCTCTTTGAAAGTGCTCTTTTCCTTCTTTCCAGGGACCAATGAGAATGAATAGGCCCCTCCTGACTGAGCTGCGAAGAATCCCTCTTGAGGAAAGATTTTGAATATCCTGTAGTGATAGAGAAAAGGGAGACACAATCTAGTTGAGTAAGTACAATGCTCCACAAGTAGTGTTCCAACATGTTTGTTTGCATCTTCGTTGGGGCTAGATAAGGGTGGTTACTATACCGAGATGTAGACAGGATTAATCCAATTAACAATGGAAATGGGGGGCTAAACAAGTGTGTCACCCTTAGACATGGTCATGATGATTACTATTGAGAATCATACCATCACATTAATTGTGGTTCAAATCAGTGGGAATAGCCTATGTTTATCAGAGAATGTATGAAACAGAGTTCAACTGATTTTAGCGTGTTTTTGATATTATATATTGTATTTTAGGTGGTGATACTTACCCTACTCGATGCGTATGGGAATAAGGAAACTCCCCTAATTTTGTCCTGAAGAAGGTTGTATGAACAAAGGGCCGATGAATGTTGATGTCGCGAAAAAGACAACCGAAACACGTGTAGACGTATGTCGGTGTAATTAGAAAAACACACAGACGGAACCATCAGATAATCGAATGGAGGACTTTTATGTAATGTGGAGTTAGGGTCGGAGGCCGTCCATATGTGAGGCCATTTATATTTACATGTCAAAAAATTTGATACGAAAAAGAAAAAATTGAATGAATGGTAGGAGTGATTGAGTATGAGTGGAACTGGTAGATACTTGTCTGTGGAAATGTTCTAGTATTTTATATGAATTTGATATGCAAATAAAAGTTTTTAGAAATTGAAAATTGAATATTTATTGGTATTTATGAAATAAATAAATGTGTTGAGAGGCTATTCCCGGTTCCATAGGTCCAATTGCTTTGTTGACTACGCCTGTGAAGAATCCACTTCCGGGGCACCAGTCGTCATGGGATGAATATCCATTTCTAAACCATCAATAGGCCCCACACCTCTAATAACAAGAAGGGATTCAAACAGATTGGAAACACATGTCAATTATAAACCTCTTTGTCTAATTTTGGTAACGTGGACGGAATGGCAGGCTTATCTCTGAAAGGTCCTGGATCGTTGGTTAGTGAAGATTGCCCACGCTAACAGCTCAGGAAGTCTTAATTCTATTAAAGATAAGGAGGCGAGCATTATGCTTTCTTTCTTTATTTACTGCCGTACCAGCACTTCAAAAATAACTTTTAAACTGAACATTGTGATTTTTTTATCCAAACATCTGATAGAAAATCCAATCTGAGAGTTTAAAGTACTTAACAAATCAATACTCTTGTTTTCAAACTGCAAGCCCCATGATCCCCTGGGGTCTGGTGGCCTTGACCTCTCTTTCTCCACCTATCAGTGACTGTCCTCCGGTATAAGACCCCATCCCACTAGGTCCATTCCTCTTTCTTTTTTGTTGCCACTTGAGATAAGTACATTGCATGTCATTTATTTGGAAAAGTATAAAAAATCTATCTACTAATGCATGTTTCTAGCTCAATAAGAGGCGCAGGGCTACTTACTAGCGCGCAAGGTTGTTTGTCTTTAAACATTACCCACTTTAATATCACGTCAGAAAGAACGTTGAGGTCCGCATGAGCGCCGATGGACCGTGTGCGTAGAGCTAATACTTCGGATTCACCATTGTGAGGAAGCGGAGGCCGGAGCTGCGAGTAAACAGGGGACGCTACTCAAAGAGCAGAACCCCACCCCACACACATGGCGCAGGGGGTAGCAGTGCTACTACAGAGCGAACTCAAGAAATTAGTAGACAAGAACATAATATTGCCCGGGAGGACCAGGGTTCCTCAGAAACATGTTCCTAGTTCACAGGGGCGACAAAATAAGACCAGTCATAAACCTGAAGAGTTTGAACGAGTAGCTTGTGTACAACCACTTCAAGATGGAAGGCATCCACCTTCTCCGAGACCTTCTGTGCTTGGGAGATTGGCTGGCGCGGCTAGATCTCAAAGACGCTTACCTTACAGTTCCAATAGCGACAGCATTTCGGAAGTACCTGCATTTCATATGGAACGAGGAAATTTGGTGCTCGATAGGTCTTCCGTTCGGCCTAGCATCTGCTCCTTGGGCTTCCACCAAACTTATGAAGCACATGGCAGCAGCCATATGGGAGAGAGGAATGTGTATTATTATATACCTAGACGATATTCTCGTGCTAGGTCCGGACAAAGACGCTTGCCAAAAACTTGCAGTGGATTTTAAAGAAAAGAAAGTATAATGTGAGTATAATGCGGGTATAATGCGAGCCTCCTGTCTTGTCATAGAATTGCAACAGAGCACAAATACAATTATTACCCAAAGATAAAAAGGGACTGTTCAGTCAAGGTTGTATACAAATATCTACTTTATTATCACAACAGACAGTTCTAGCACACTAAAAAATACAACCCACCCTGTAACACAATGCAGAGGACAGACAGTTTCATAGAAGGAAAAGGGAGGCACTCTGGATACTGACAGAAGGGTAGTCGGTGCAATGGGTTGTAAAATGTCATTAGGGGTCTTTGGAAAAGGATGCGGGGGACAGAACCACAATGTACCTTTTGCTGTAGATGTTCTTGGTGTTCAACAGAGTTAGAGTCGGTTTCAGGGCGTTTTGCAGCTTCCGCGACAGAGTTCAAGATGAGAGACAGCTGCGGGTATCAGGCAGCAGGCAGTTCCGCGAGCGAGGCTGGACGGACAGCTGCGGACTGGCCTATATGGCAGCTCTGGGTCAGGAATTATTGTCTCAGTGCTGGTCGGCAGTTCTGAAGCACTGGTCGAGGCGTCTCAGACGGCTTTAGCGACTGCAACGTAATTACAGTCAGCGGTGCAGTCAGTTGCAGCTGAAGGGAAATCGACTGGCTCGAAAATGTCCATTAAGGCGGACATCGGTAGAAGCTGGTCAATCCACCGCTCCTAGCTTCTTCACTGGTCTTGTGTCGTCCTTTAAGGCAGACTGCCCAAATCCGAGGAGAGTGTTGCAGGCAGCTGCTTTGCTCTTGATTTGGTTCAGAGACTCTCTGGCACTTCCCACCTAGGAAGCTTGCTGCAGAGCCTAGCGGGGCACGCTGTAACTGGCTGGGTATCGGTTCTGGAGCTGCTGGAGGGTCTTCTGGATTCAGTATCTCACTCTGTTCCCTGGGAGATGTTTAGGGGAGGGATCTTGCTTCCCTCTTGGATGTCCTGGCTTTCCTTCACTGGTGGAAGGCGGAAAGCAGAAAGTACCTTCAGCCAGGGTCCAATGTGCAGTTCTTCTTGTTACTCCTTGCAAAGTCTTTAGATGATCTGCCAAAAGAAGGGCTCAGCTCTCTTTTAAAGCCAAATGGGCTGCAGCGATTGGTATAGGCTAAGCCTACCTCAATGAACCAATCCTGGGTCCCCACCAACAATCGCCTGTATGCAGAGCGCTTTGCAACAGAACATGTAAAGGGTTGAAAACATGCAATTCTAAGTCCCACCTTCTTCCTGTCTGTTGTGGATCAAAGGGTCTCTCTGGTCAATGGAGCTCTCTGTGGTTCCTGATTAAAGCAGCCGGTCTCCTGTGAAGCTGCGGTGGGACCAGACTTTCTGGCACCATCAATCCACATACTCGTACGTTCTGAAGGGGGTATCCCTGCGGGGATATCTACTGTAATACACTCAGTCCCCGACATGACATTTCACTGTCAATTAATACGATGGGTGGGAGCTGGCTTCAGGTTGACACAGTGCATATCAAAAGGTTGTTGGGATTTCCTGTCTCCTTTGTTAACCTCTGCAGCCAAGCCCCATGTGGGCATGTTTGAAGTACACTATTCGTATGTTAATTATGTTAATTGCTGTCACCATCTACATGGCTAAACAAAAGTACAGGGTGGATCCATGAAGCCTTTGTTAGTTAATTAGGCTGGCCGTGGCAGGAGGAAGGTTTGTCCAGCCCCCTTCCGAGATGACATGGTGTAATCCTGGCTGTCATATACCAACTAAATATGACAGGGGGGGACTGCACACGTAGGCTGGGTCCACCCAGAGTACATGGGTCTATGTGTATGTCGTGCTGTGAGCATAGGAAAAGGTGTACTAGATCCACACATTCTCCGGAGGTTGAACTACCATCATTGAATTTCATTTAATATTTCAAAAAAGCCCTAGTGAGCGCCCACCCGCTTTGCGGATGGTCGAATTCCTCAGAACGACTCACCTTTTTCTTTTTTCTAACAAGTTAAAGCGGCTGGATCACAGCAGAAAACCTAAAGAGGCTCCTTTAAGAAAGGCAACCTCGCCTTTTGAGATTCAATATCTGGATCACATAGGCCCAATACCAGCCACAAATAACTACAAATATATCTAGTAATAGTGGATTCTTACACTAGGTTCACCTGGATTATTCCTCAGAACAGAGCAGACTGCAAATCAGTCATACAGGCACTCCAGGTGTAGTAGCCAAGACAGCAACTGAAACGTTCCAGGCTGATAATGGTCCAGCTTTCGCAGGGCAGGTCCTGAGAAATGCATTAGAAGATTGGGGATCAGAATTGCATTTTTTTCTAACTTTCTAACCCTTTTATACCCGAGTCAAATAGGATTATAGAAAGGGAAAACCATTCGATAAAAGTTGTACCTGACTAAAGGCACCCTTTCAATGGGAGGGGAAGGGGGTAACTGGGTAGAATCAGAAGTTTAAACAATTTACCATGCAGTCTTTATGCAGCGGTAAGGCTCCATCTGAACTCCTGTTCAGAAGGAAAATGTTTATGCCTGATCGGCACGCTCTCCCCAGCCCTCTCTCTAGACACAAACAACTGCTGGCAACAACGCTGCTGAAGGAATCCGTCCAGGTGGAAGCTGCTGAGGCCAGGCCTGAGACCATACTCAAAGCAGGAGACTGAGTCCTGGAAAAGATCCATGACAAGACTCTGTTTGGCCCTTCCTATGGACCGGCAGCACAAGTAATCAGACTGAAAGGTTCCAGAAAAGCTGTCCTGTCCGCAATACCACCCAAAAGAGGCACCAGACAAGTTTGTGGATCACTTGAAATCCGCTCCAGATGGTTACTGTGATGTGTCCATGCAATCATCCTATTCCAATTGAGGAGCCTGAAGAAAAAGAGATAAAGATCCATCCGACAGATGATGATGATTGCCATCCAAGATGATGCAGAATATGACACACTTGATTACAACTCCCCAATTCAGGGCAAGTACTGAAGGTCTGGCAATCTGGAAACGAAAAGCCTTTTTGGTTGCTAAAGTGATGAAAGAATTTTTTTGGGCAGACTTTCTGAAACGTTGCTACATAACACTAGCAGTATATTTTGATCTGCTGTGGCTGGGCCTCACTGTGTTTCTCATCCCACTGACTTCGGGGCATTTTTGAACAAGGTTTCCACACCACCTGCACATAAGGAAGTTTTTCTAAAGCCTTTGAGTTATTCACACACGTTAGAGAAAAGAGAGCTTCAAGAGACAGGTATTCCAGCCTCAGTACAAAAGTTTCCTCTAACCATGGGTCACTTGTGGATACCAAAGACGCTCAATGGCCCAGCCAAGCAGCTGCAAGTTCACACCTTTTCTGTGATTAATGAATCCAGACTGCTTGCACTTAGCAATCCTGTGTCCAGAACACAGAGAACTATTAAAAGCTAGGCTCCAGACATTTGCGCAAAACACTTTGTTCGATGCTTTAGATGATATTGAGGATCTCCATGAGATGGGGTCCCATGTGTTTTATGTGTCATGTTACAATGCCTTTTTGTTTACCAAATGTAAGCCCATTCTGTGGCCCAAATACACTTTCTGGGAACACTGTGCAGTGCTTTTCCAAACTGATAGTCCTGAATTTCAAGCACAGCTCCCATATATTTCACTGAATGTACACCAAGCAGGGGATTACACATTTTAAAAATCGGTATAAATTCCCTCCAGAGCCAGATAATGCACAGCACATATATATTGCAGATTCAGTCCTTTTTTTGTCAGAGAATACTTTTCAAACATGACTAAACAAACATGGCGGGACTGTCCCTCTTTGGTCCACTTGGGATCAGCAAATATGGCAAATCAAGGTGTTGACATGTTAGACATGGCATGTAGATTCCCACATTTGATATACACGCAGTTCCAGACCACTTGCAGTGATAATAACTTGAGCTTCTACTCAGAGTGGAAGAGGGAAGAAGGCGAGTTCTGTAATGCGTCATATAGAGATGAAAAGGAACGCATTGGCAACAAACATATTACCAATTCATCAGGGCTTCCGGTGGTATGCGCTGTTCAAGCAAATTAATGCAAAGCAGGAACTAGCATGGGCCCATATCGGGCTTGGAATTGCCATAACACTTCCCTGACACAAGCTACATCAATAGGTAAACTGTGCCAAGGAATGCTTTCACAATCTCACCTGAATTAAGTGATACAATCCTTAGATAATTTAATAAAAGAAACAGACAGTCATCATGCATGCAGCTGCTGTTCTGAGGTCACAGAGTGGGCGTGTCAGGAGATCAGATACCTACACCACTTCTGACCATAGAATACCTTGTGAGGTGGGACAAGCCTCAGTAACAGGTACAACTTACAGTTGGTCACAAGCAATAATGCAAATCTTGCAGACTGAAAGTGGGGCAGTGCGACAAGGATTCCATGCATCAGATTCTAATGATCAAGCGCTAGAGCAAGGTTTGTATGCGCTATGGGATGTCATTACAGATGTGGTAGGATTGGTTCAAAATGGCCTATCATTAAAAGCAACCAAGAAGCAGCATTAGGTTTTTCTGTTGTACCAGACTTTCAGGACACTCTTAGCAGAGGAGTACCAGATTGGAATTCAATTTCATGGCCAGAACAGATACATGCACTTAACTTGTCCAGGGGTGCATTATGCCAGGCAATGTCAGGCTCTACCTTCTTGTTGTTTAGTGCACTTTTTAATTTGTTTTTTTTCATTGTGCATTTGTTTGGCACTTATACAGTAAGTCAATTCTCTTTCAAAGCGCCCACTTACAAGAAGTGTTGTGGCATCATCTGCCTGGGCACCAGGATTGACTAATAGGATTTTGAATGGCGCTTTAAATATTCCACTTCAAACTACACCTTCCCTGGTTTGTCAGGAACTGCATTCCTGTGGTAACATGCACTTTATGAAGGACACATGGATTAGGGAGAACTATTAAAGTGCCTGATTCACATGCCTGTGTTTCACCTTCAAGTCCTGAAATAATACTGTACATGTTACATGAATGCCAAGGTTCCACTCGCATAGTTTGTGCACATGCAGGAGCAGTAAATAACACTGAAGGCACACTCCATGTTACACCAATTTCACTTTTCCACAGTCAAATAAATAGCTGATCAAGTACATAGCTTATCAAATGGCTCATATCTCATACAGTTCAATGAAACCTGTTGTAATGTTACAATTGGGGTACCAAACCTGGTCACTGAGTACACAAGTTAAATGTTGTGGGTTTATTTAGAATCCACCCACGGCATCACAATTCAAATTCCAACCCTGGCCAAGGCTCAAGTTAAGGCTCTTAATCTTTCCAAAATTGAGCTTGTATTTGGCATGCCTACAAAACATCAGTTTTGGCATCTTCACATCAGTTGGCATCTTATACACTTTTTGCAACAATTTAAAATACTCCCAGATCCATCCACCCCCCAAAATATGATTGGACAACAAAGAAATCCCATCTTTTCCCAATTCTTCCATTTTTATTGGCAAGTCTTATCTTATCTTATCTTCAGATCATATTCAAAACACACCCCTTCTTGGGATTCATCCGTAATAGGTCATGACATCAGTACATCGTTAAACATTGGTATTGAAAACATAATTAATTGTTAGCAATAACTGGCCTAAGGCCTTTAACTAAGTGTGATTGCTCATGGTCCACTTAGCCCATACCAGAACGTCCCGCCCTACCAGCCCCAATACTTCGGACAACCACATTTTCAGGGCCCCTACCCTCCATCTTTCCCTTTTTTAGGCAGAGGAGGACAGGGAGGACGATGGGGTCCCCCATTTTGGAACACCCCTTATCAAGGACAACGATGACGCCCCAGGAGGCGCAGACGATAAATCAGACCTTGGACAATAATCAACTACCGATTTTCAATCTGGCAAAATTTGATCTCTCTCCATGCCAAATCTCTCTTCTAACTAAAGGTCTTTCCTTTGTACCCACTAGCGACACTGACTGGTATAAAACAGAAATGGAGATACGCCGTTTTCTGCGCAGTCTCAGACTTTGTGTCTTTTTCCAGGATCATAATGGTCAAGATATTATTCCAGACACAGGTTTGCATCCACAATCTTCTTTCACACCCTCAGACAACCAGGTATCCAACGACCTGCTCACCTTCGAGAGGTGTGTTTTGCGAGATATTAGATTGCTTAAGAAGCACAAAAACAAAATTCAGCAGAATCTGACCACGGGCGAAAGAAAAGCCCTGAAGGAGTTATCGAGTAATCGCAATCTGGTAATTAAACCAGCCGATAAGGGAGGAGGGATTGTGCTTATGACCATTGATCAATACACTCATATGATCATGACTCTACTACAAGATGGTGTCAGTTACCAAACCCTTAGAAAGGACCCCACCAGAGAAATGCAAATAGAAATCTCTGAAATGGTGAACTACGCCCGAGACAAGGAGGCAAGTTTCCTGACCACATCTACGGGTCGCACACCCTGTTTGTATGCCCTCCCTAAGATACACAAAAATGCTGAGGACCCACCGGGGAGACCAATCGTCTCCGGCTGTGGCTCGATTTTAGAACCAATAGGCCAATTTATCGATTACTTCCTCAAACCATTAAGCATTAAAACGAAGTCGTATTTACGGGACACAATGCATACCATTCAAGTATTTGAACAGTTGGACTTCAACTCCTCAGAACAACTGTTAGTAACCATGGACATCAAGGCCCTGTATACATCTATCCCACAGGATGCAGCGATAGACTGTATATATGAGCATTTGACACAAGAGGCAATTCACACGGGTTCACCCCGGGTGCCACCAGAATTCATTATAGAACTAGCAACCTTTGCCTTAGGCAAAAACTTTTTCACGTTGGACAATCAATTTTATTTACAGATCAAGGGTACGGCCATGGGTGCTACCTTTGCACCCAGTTTAGCAATTGTATTCATGGCCACATTCGAAGAACAACATGTTTTTAGCCAAACAAACCTATGGCTCTCGAAGATATCCCATTAGCATCGCTACATAGACGATATCATTTTCATTTGGTCCGGAGACAAGACATCTCTCCAATTATTTTTTGATTGGCTAAACACACGGAACACTAATACTCAATTTACTATGGTATCCAGCGCCACACAGATACACTTTTTAGATCTTGAAATTTCAGGTCTTAATAATAAACTTGTTTGTAACCTTTTTCAAAAAACCACGGATCGCAACACACTTCTACATTATAAGAGCGACCACCCGCAACACATCAAAGAAAATCTTTCGTACGGTCAATTACTCAGAATTAGAAGGAATTGCACTTCTCTCAATGACTTTTACGACAATGCAAACTCATTGTGTGTACGTCTGCGAAGTCGTGGATACCCCAAAAAATTGGTGAATAATGCTACCAAAAGGGCTCGTTTTACCAATCGAGATCTCCTTTTAACACCCAGAACCGATACTAATGAACCCAATGAGGAAAGACTTACATGTGTGATTTCACATGGCCCCAACACTTTTGATTTGAAAAAGGTGATTTGAAAATATTAGCCCATTGTAAAACTACAGCTCGTGGACGAACCCATTCCTCGGTTCGCCTTCAAAAGAACGAGGAATATTAAGGAACACCTTGTTCACTCTTCATTTACACGAATACCACCACGCACAGGTCTTTGGAACCTGCGTAAAGTTACTGGCCACTACCCCTGTGGGGCCTGCTCGGTATGCAAGTTTACCAAGAAAATCCAAACGTTTAGGATTGGTGATAGACAATGGGTGCTGAACAATCAATCCAATTGCAAAAGCAGCCAAGCAGTATATTGCATTGAATGCCCATGTGGTCTGCGCTATGTCGGCCAAACCATGCGGAATGTTGGCACCCGCATATCAGAACATCGTTCTAGAATCCGATGCAAGAACATCACTTCCCCCCTGGTCACACACTATCTTTCCCATCAACATTCCCCTGATGACATCCTTTGGTGGGTTCTGGACAGGATACAAACATGTCCCAATATTCACAACAGACTTTTGGAACTAGAAAAGCGATGGATCTACAGATTGGATTCGTTGGATAATGGTCTCAACGAGCAATCTCCATTTTAACCAGGGATTGTGGGCCTTTTGACTTATCCGTAACTACACACTAGTGGTCTCGGCTCCTTCCCTCCATTTTTTCGTTTGAGACACCCCCGGGGGTTTCTCCACTTCGATAGTGGATGGGGGCGATGTCCGCCTTTCACACACGCGGTCCACACTCCCCTCCCGCGATGTCAGTCATTTTTTACATCCAATTAGGGGTACCCGTTCCAACACTGTCATCATGTGCGGGACGCGCCCCAGACGGACGAATATAGGAACACCGTCTGATGTAGAGGGCGACGGTATTTCTTTCATGTGTATATAGTTTAGTGCTCATAAATATACACACTTCCCCTCTAGATTTTGCGATGTGGTACCCACGAAGAACCAAGCCGTTTTTTTTCTGGTTCATCCCGGTTTCATGTCTCCCCGTGTTCCTCTTCTTTAGGGCACCTCTGAAGCCTAACTTCCGACATGTGGACGTGCCGCACTTTGATTGGCTATCCACAACACACCCCCGGACCTGGCAACCCCATAGGGCCCTTGGATTGGATACCTTTCCAACCAACCAATACGGGCCCTGTCTTGCGAGCCCTCCCGAACGTGACGTCGTTGCCATAGCAACGGACGCAGTCAGCTCGCATTTTTTCAGTGCAGTCTGTAGCTGCATTTCCACAAACGCAGGGCACGGGACACGACGGCATTCACAGCCGCTCCAGTTCCCTCGAGACGACTCGGAGCTACTTCCTAACCCGCTCCCAGGTATTTCACCCTCTCTCACACACACTACAGGTCCTCTACGGGCCCTGACGGCGATGCACTTATCTCACAGCAGATGCGGTTCTTTTCACTGCCTCAAAGACTCTCTCTTTTTCTTTCTCCACACTTCAGAGCCAGCACATCTGAACGTGCCCTTACATGATTTAAGACGCAGCCTCCATGTTATGAAAGACACAGACGCTCCCTTTGCGCGGAGCAAGCTCCCGCACTAACACTTTCTGCAGAGGATCCATTTCAAGGTAACCTCCACTTTCAGCGCATCGGAGTACCTCTTATGTATTTCCTGCCCCTCAGGCACAGGAATGTTTACCATTCATGATAAAATAACAAACATTTTTTGTCGGTTCCTTTAGGTCCACCTTCTCCTGTTTTCCCACAATTAGGGTTTGCGCTCTTCCCAAACGGCTACCTTTAGCTCATCAGCTAGTTTCGACTCACATCCCATCTTCTCGTTTGAGCACATGAGAACCGATTTATCTACAGCAAGTTCTCCTGGTACCACTCTAGGTAAGCTACACCTCCCCCTTTTATTTTGAATCCCGGATGATTGGATATTCCCCCTCTCCCGCCTCCCTCCGTGCCCTCAGACAATGGGGACTACCCGGGGATGCATGTGGTGGGCCGGGGCCCTGGGTGGCTTAGGACCCCCTAGTAGGGACCAAGGGCCATTATTCATATTTTACCAGACAGGGATTCATCTGCAATTTGTCAGAGTACTCCCTGGATTAGAGGCTCAACCTTACATGGCCCTTAATAGTTCAGTGCATGCAGGACCATGGTCTTATACTTGCACACATACATTTGTGTATTTTCCCTACACTTGAAACTCAAGTTTGTATAGGTTTGTCTCATAACCTCTTTACATTGTATTTCTATTGACAGCAATTCGTTTTCTTTTTTCTTCTATACCCTTATGCACTTGTTTTCTATTTTTTTTCCTTCATCTCACTAGAACAGGGTCTTGCTACTTATTGCCCTGACGAAGGCGGAACAGTCTCTCAACTGTGAAGATTCCACTTTCTCCGCACTGTTACCACCGCCGAAACGCACTTTCTTGATCAGAGGACATTGGAGGCTCTTAACTAACACGCCTCAACCATTTTGGGTCTCGAACCCTGCCCCTTGTGCTTTATTTGCTTAGGACACACAGCAGTGGCATTTATTACTTTGGGTTCTGAAAACTCCCCTCTGGTGCGTTGGCAGACCCAACCCCAGCTTCCTAATATTTTCAACCTGGGATTTCATTTTCAAAGGAATATGTATTCTAGGAATTCTTATTGTTGTTAAGTAATAGTGTAAGCTTGAAAACAATTTAAGAACTCCTACTTATGTCCGGCATCTTCCCTTTTCTTCTTTTTTTCTTTTTTCTCCTGTATTTTGCCCTTTGGCCTTGTTTGGTTAAAAGTGTTGATTTGACAGTTAATACAGGGCTTCAATGATTTCACCTATTGTTATATACATGTGTAGTATATGGCTTCAACCAGTTAATATATGATTTCAATGATTTCACTTATTGTTATGTATGTGTATTACATGTTTGACTTAATTGTATGTATAAATATCTTGTATTAAATATGTTTTTTATCTTACACAAAACTCAATTGTTATGTGAGGTTATGACTTTGAAATATACAAATGGGTGTAGTGTTCTACATAACCAATGAGGTTATTTCGGGAATAGGACCCATATAGGACTTAACTCCCTATGAGGTTTTAGGGGCCGTCCCCTGCGTTACCAGTACCCCTTTTGTTGTATATACACACTTATGTATTTTAGCAAACAGAGGAAGGTTTGCATAAACAGACTTTTCTTTGGACTACTGATTGCAATCTCAATTCCCCAGACTCCTGACGACTCTAAAAGACCTTCTAATTCATGCAGCCACATACAGCCTCTGATGACCTGGAAAAACACTTCACCATCGGACCCTGGCCTCCGGCCTCATGTTTATTACCACCAAACAAATGACTAACCCCCTCTAAAGATTTTAATACAAAGGGCAAGATTACATCTGTTCCCTTGCGGGACTGTGAACCTTGTCTTGTTTGAACGCTGACCTGCTTACTAGGTAACTCATTCTTTCCATCAAGAATGTCCTTGCTACTTAGAATTCATGTGTAACAGTTAACCATGGAGCAAAGCACCCCATTGTGTTCGTATTGCATTTGCAGTTTTAATATTGTATCTTTCTGTGTGTGCGAAGATCTAATATGTATAAATTAGAAATGATAACACTAAAAGTAATATATCCCATCCATAATTAACTCCATTTGATTCATTTAGATTTGCAACACTGCCCAAATTCGCTGCCACCCCCACCCCCTATCATTAATATGGTGTGCGCAACATAAATCCCTCGTAATAATGGGGATTCTCCTGGACCACCCTGACACTACCCCTCAGCATCTGTCTCTGAGGAAGGGGCATTTGAGCAGGAAGCGTCAGTCCCCAAAGATAGAGAAGAGGAAGAGGAAGGAGAAACATGCCTACGCTTGCCCCCACAGCCATGGTGACGAGCAGCCAGCTGCAGCAACTTTTTAATGTCTTTCTGGGACAAAGACAAACCAGTCAGGCACCATTCCCTTTGTAGCATGTCCCCTCCGAGGCTCCCGGGAATCCGAAGACGAGTACTCCAGGTGACTATGCTTCGCTACATGTTTCCCCATAGTGCAGACAGGCAGAGCACAGTACCAACAACTTTTGGCTAGCCTGCGAATGTTCTCTTTGTATTCTAAAACTGACCAGTGACCTATAAAAACTAAAGCAAGCGTGACTTTTTCAACCGACACCCAGGTTATCATTGTTACCTGCATCCTAACAGACATATAATTCCCATGTTGATGGAACGCTCCAGCCAGCCAAAATATACACAGCTCCGACCATTCTCTCCTTTTGTAAATGTGTAAAGGACTGTCTTTCCAAATTCCACTTCGCAAAATACATGTCTGCGCCGTGTTTCTTGCCCACACCCCAGCCCGCTATGAAGGATCTATGGGCCTGATTTACAAAAGTGTTTTTACAATGGCACAATCCCATTGAGAAACGCTGCGTAAAACGGGCTCTGCGTTTTAGTAGTTTGTTATATGTTACGTTTGTAGATTAAACGTAGTAAAGCATTAGACACTCCGTGGTGTGTATGTAATGTGTCAAATGCATGTGCCTTGTACCATTTACAGACACGTGTTCACTGCACGGATTAAATGGATAAATTACATAAAAAAGAAATTTCAAATCTCATTATTTGTACAATGAATTATCCAAGTGCAAACACAGCTATTTTAGTTGTACATACAATCACAATAGAAAATAATGTTTGTTGTTTGGTTTCATGCAATTAGAACTTTTGGTCTTTGTCTCTTGCATTGGCTCTCCTTTTTTCCTTTCTCTTCTTTTTCTTTTCTTCCTCTTTTTTCCTTTTTTCAAACTGTTCTATTTTTAATATTGACGATTTCTTTTTGAATTGGTTATGATGAATGTTTGCTGTTTTGTGATGATTAACTATGTGTAGATTTAATGGATTATTGCTGTTCTTGTTCATTTATGTGAAAATAAAATTTTGAAAATAAAAAAAATAAATAAAAAACAATAGAAAACGGAACACGGCTCTAATTCATTTATACTTCACACAAGAAAAATCAAGACAGGACCAGAACTTTACAAAAAACAAGTTGTATATGTATAACCACTTGCTCACGTTTCTCCGATATGGAAATGATTATCAAAATAAATCATTACGATCTGTAACATTGAGTGTAACACACACGCAAAAGAAGGAGTATACATATGACCTTACACAGCACCCTACATGCCAACGTCTCTGCGCATAGTGTCACGCGAATCCCAGAAAATCCCACTGGGGAAAAGAACAGGTTTACTGGAGACACGTCACTTGAATACACCACTTCCAAAGCTCGTTTGTTTAGTGCAGCAGCCAGGAACAGGGAGTGTGCTACTTCAAGTGCGAGAAGAAAGAAAGGGGCGGTATCAGGACAAAGTGGGCAAGTAAAAGAGAAGGCAGGTACTTTCCATTCAGGGAAGTAATAACGTAAGCTGGGTTGATGGAGACGAGAAAATATGCGAGCGGACAAAGCGAGTATTAGTCAAATAGAGAAATTAACTAAAAATCAAAGATGTTGTGAATACCGTAGAGCGAGCGAAAAGTTACTGAAACCGAAAACCAGCAAGGGTTTGTGGGTGCGAAGAGAACAAACAACTTAAATTAATGCCACTTGCCATCCATGTTGAGAGCACGGACGAAAGCACACCTGACGACAGCGCCAATGTTTCATTTTCGCATCTTCCGTGCTGCATGCGCTAATCGGTCCTATAACTATGTTTAATGTTAAATTGATCACAGATAGGAAGCGCATAAGGCCCAAGTCATGCAATCAGGAAGAGCCATTCCGAAGAGCCCATGGAGAGTAACAATTAGAGTTTTCCACTGAGGTGGTCTTTTCGGAGGAAGATATTTTCAGACGTGCAGCAACATTGGGAGTTTCGCTATTTATGGACGCCAAGGAGGCAAACCCATTCCGAAACTGCACATCTGACAGAACACGTTATTGCTTAGCGGTAAAATAGCAGTAGACAATAGCACTACTGTCCTTCTAGTCTGGGGCAGAATCAAAACAATATGCTTCACTTTTAAACTTCTTCTTTAAAACCGCACACGGTTGCCCTGTTATTGTCGAGCAAAATATATACACACACGTTTGCTCTTATGTGGAGTTCAACACTGTTGTGGATTCACGCTTTGCTCTTGTCACCCTGTACCCTATGCACTGCTGCCATTTGTTATCCAGGAGCTTTGCTGCTCCCCTTACATACATACACCTGCTTCAATAAAATGTATTCTCAGAGAGAGGGACTCTCCACCACTTACAAAAACGAACAGATATTTCCAACAAAAACGGAATAAATACCTCTGCCATTATTGACTAAGCAGTCACGTATCGTCCAGCTTGCAGCCAACATAATTAAATGGCCCTTACGAGCGTGTCCTGTGGCTAAAATACTGGCTGGTAATATTACCGAACTTGACGGGATTTATCATCCTCAAAAGAAAATGTAAAAGGGCAGTGGTATGCAAGGATTGAATGAAGCATGTGATCTAGAGAGTAAGCCCACACCTACGCAGCAGGTCCTTTAAACTATTTACCGGGATTAAAACCTAGTATTGAAGGTTACACCCAGATCTCTAAAACCAGTGTTCAAGTCACTGAGAAGCCTAAACATTTAACCAGCATTTTACACTCCTATTGTAGCAGATGGAACTCAGCCCACTCGGCTATCCTGCCAGGATTCAAACCTTTACCCTACAGGTTGCATAAACAGCGTCGGCAAGTGCTCCGTAAGTGTACAGACTCTCAGTCACCTAGCTTTGTGGCGTCAGCCTCTCATGGTGGCGTTTTGGGTAAGTCCTTTTCTCAACTTCTTCTGATCTGTATATCTGGCTACACGTGTTTGTTGTTAATTAAGCCTGCGAAACTGCGCACGTGTGCTCTGTGCAGTAAAACTAGCCATCAGACTAAAAGAAACCAGAGCCAGGCTTTGGCGGACTCTACAGTGACAATTACTGGCTCTTGCCCTAAAATGGACAAAGCAGAGACTTTTCACACCGAGAAGCCCAAGATCACGGGTTTCTTTCCAACCAAGGTAGTGCCGACATCCCCCCCTCCCCTCTGCGACTCTGCTTCATCTGCCTGTTGAGACCATCACACTCTCGCCCTCAATAGATAATTATTGAATTCATGCCTCCACCTTCTGAGGGAATCGATGGGTGTACTAGCCACCGTCACAACTAGTTCAGCTTCAAGTGTGTATGATAACATCATCGGCACTAATTGGTTGCCCACGGCTGATTTAGGAAACATTGCTGCCAACACAGAGGACTCTGGCAGTGACCTCGACTCCTCCATCAGCTCCAGGAAGTCCATACTTGACATCAGTGGCGTAACACAAAATGTGGGGGCCCCCCTGCGAGCCATGCTGAGGGGGCCCCCCAACTCGGCAACAAATCACAGGTTGCGCCACACTCTGGGCCGGCCTAGACTGTCACGCTTGCACAATACGCATGAACGTGCTGCTGAAGGGGTATGCCGCACACTGCACTAGGAAAAAGATATAAATATGTGTTTTAATGCAATATACAGCACACTTTCTGAGAAAAATTGGCTCTAAAGCCAGAGTGTTTGCAATTGTTTTGTAGGGTAACACAATCCAATACATGCAAGTCACCAACAGTGCACAGGAACATTAATGCTTCCAACTGGCTGCACAATGTAGACCAGTGTAAACACGTAATAACATTATAGTACAGAATGCCAGGCCACATTTAGACATACCTAGACTGTTTTCAGCAAAATGCCAGTCAAAGCAATAACACTCATCAAGAAGAGAGCACACAATAAAGCATGTGTCTCCATGGCCTCGAACAACACGGCCAAACTCTTTAAAATCTGCAAGGAACTGGTCAATCCTGTTGTGGTCTATACCTCTTCTGTTCCCTCCCATGCCCTCTGTACAGCTCCGGCCTCTCATTTCTCTGCTAAATCTCAGGACATCCTGTCCTCTATGTCCTCTTCCTCTCTCGGCCCATTTTGGCCATCTCTTCTCTCCTCCTCCTTTTTCCTCTTTCTCTCTGACAACACCTGACGAGGTTTCTAGACAAGTCCGATCTATGAAAGTGTCGTCCAAACAGGTGCTCCGCTGCTCCTCCAGAACCATCAAAGCCCATATTGACACCCTCGCTCCAGCCTTGGCCGATTTCTGTAATCACTCTTTCGCCACTGCAATGTTCCCCTCTCCCTTTGAGCACTCCCTTGTGCACCCAATCCTCAAGAAGCAGTCTGCTGGTCCTACCTGCCCGGAAAACTATCGCTCAATCTCCACCTTTCCTGAGCAAACTCTTGGAAAAGCTTGCTATCTCCCAGCTTACTCTCCACACTGAATCTGTTGGTTGTCTCCATGACCATCAGTCTGGCTACAGAGCTGCCAGAGGCATGGAAACTGCTCTCCTCAACACCTGTGCTGCTCTCTAACCTTGATTCCAGCATTCCTCCTATTCTCATCCTTCATCTTTCCTCTGCTTTCGACAGGGTCAACATCGCCATCCTGATCAATCGACTCTGTGAGAACCTGGGCATCACAGATCAGACCCTAGAGTGACTGACCTACTTCCACTTGGACCGCCACTCCGCTCCCAGGTCGATCGTGGTCCCATTCTCTCCGCCACCTCTCTCTACCTGTGGCATTCCCCAGGGCTCTATCCTCTCACGCTGGTTTTTCAACCTCTACTTGGCCCCTTTGGCCTCCCTGATCTCTACCTTATCCTCTAACTTTCAGTGTTGTGCGGATGACTCAGCTTTCCTTCAGGCTCCCCTCATCCTCCTCTCCTCTCTTGCTCATTCCTGACTGTCTATCCACGATTCAGGATTGGTGTGCCTCCAATGATCTCTGCCTTAATGCCAGTAAGACAGAGATCCTTCTCATTGTGACCCTTGCCACTGCGTTTCCTCTCTCACTATAGCAGACCACCTTGGGCCCTCTTCCTTTGCCTTCCTGCGAGGCAAAAAACCTTGGTGTCATCTTCAACGCCACACTCTCTTTCTCTCCTAACATCTCGGACATCACCAAGAAATCCCACTAGCAGCTGCTCCTCCTCAAAGGGACTCTTCCCTTTCTCACTCTCCACCAGAAGCTCACTGTCTCTAGGCTGGACTACTGCAACAGCCACTTTCTCAATCTGTCTTCCTCTAGTCTCTGTCATCTGCAAATAATCCAGAACAGGACTGCAAGACTTAGCCTTGGCCTCAAGCCCTGGGATTGTATTTCTCCAGCCCTGAAATCTCTCCACTGGCTGCAAGGATCAAGTTCAAGAACCTTTGCATTGCCCACAAGGCTTTCTGGGGCCAGTGCCCACACTAAATCCAATGCTCTCTTCCAAAATACCTTCTTTCTCTAACCCTTCACTCAGCTACCTCCAACTCTCTAAGGCTTAGACATTTCTCCAGGCAGAGAGTGGGGGTAGACCTCTCTCCTCTGCTGGTGCCTCCAACTGGAATGGCCTCCCTGCCCCTCTCAAACTTGAGGCGGACAACCTGAAGTTTCGGAAGCAGCTAAAAGCTTTCCTGTTCTCTGCTGCTTTCGCTCTCTCTCCCCCCCTGCTGACCTACCTGACCTACCTGTCTGCTGTACTGACTGGCTGCTTGGCTACCCTCAGAGTCTCTCTGAGTTCAGGCTCTTTCTTGATTGGTAACCCTTGCACTGCCTCCGGGCCTACCATGCACTTAGGGGATGTAACTGTAACCCTGCAGTCCATTGTTCTCCTTGCAGAACCAATAGCTGCTCTGCCCTGGCTGCACTTACTGAGAGCATTGCTGCCCTGTTTTCCCCTCCCCTCTCACTTGCACTTCCCTGCTCCCTTTTCCCTTGCACTTCTCGTTCTCGCAATGACACAAGGCCTAGTGAGATTGTTTGTCTTGTCCTCCCTCTATCATCCCTCCCTTGTGTACACTTGTGTACAGGCGCGTTATAAATGACTTGAATTACATCATATCATTTTATCACAGATGCCCAGAAAAATATACAATGCCGCAGTAAGAAATGGCTAGACTGGCAGCACCCAAATGCCAATCTAGCCAGGTAATTAAAGTTAGCAGGACTACTTTATCAGAAATGTCCAGTTAAAAGAAAGTCATACCAAACTGAGGAATGACTAGACTGGCTGCATCAAAATGCCTCTCTAGACACTAATACCACATATCATGCCTGCTTAGCCTGGACATGGACAACCATTATGATTTATCACACAATCCTGCCCCCCCACACATCCACTCTCCCTCCCACCCACTACCCCAACCTCCACAATCAGCTCCTTGGCCCAGAATTACCTCTGCGTCCCTCTTCCTTGTCCCAGAGCTTACGTATGAAGCTCCTTGCCTCATAGGTAAGTACTGGGATGAGGAACAGTGGGACTAGGAGTGATGAAGATTACAGGTAGCTAAATCAGGCATTACCTCCATGTACCTCTACCTCTTCCCAGTACTTTTGTATGACGCAGAGTGCCTCAAACACACGTACTGCCTCGTATATAAGTACTGGGACGAGGAAGAATAGGGCTAGGAGTAAGCAAGGCATTAAACACAAGTAGTAGCGCAACACCATTGAGTTAACTGGGCTTCAGCACTACCCCCCCTGACATTTTGGGCTATATTGACTCAACTTGGCTAACCTTTAGAGCAGTTGCCAGACCGAACAGGACACAGATTTTAAACGGCACCTGGTTTTTACTGTTAACAAGAACCCAGCAATTACCAACGTAAAGCATTTCACTGTTAGTAGCTGCATTCAAATGCCACATTGTTTAGGCAATTGAAATCGTGATGTGGGTTTAGTACTTGCATGCCAGGGGAGTGATTGGAAGGGTAGAGAGGGAACAGGAGACTTATAGGAGAGAGTTAACTGCTTGTAACATTGAATCTGCACTAGAATAGTCTCATTAAAATGCGTAAATAATTTGGATGCGCCCACACAAATAAGTTTCCCCCTCCCCACCGCATGTGAAGTTAGCGCCTCTCCCAACATTTGAAGAGATAGCCCCCCCGAAATGAAGGTTTTCTTGTGCCCCTGTACACAAGCACACACACCATTCACCTTATACACACCCAGTCATCCACACATTTAAGTGTGCACCCTTTCACCATACACTCACACAGGTAGCCACCTATTCATTTAAGTGTACACCCTTTCACCATGCAGGCACACCCACACAGCCACCCATACATTTAAGTGTGCACCCTTTCACCATACACACACAGGCAGCCAGCTATACATTTGAGTGTGCACCCTTTCACCATAGACTAATACACGCACACCTCATGGAGTTGAGGGGGGCCCTATTACTTAAAAAAGAAATTGGGGCTCATTACGGGTCCAGCGGTAACCGTGCCGGTGCTACCGGCGGGTTGCCGCCGGACCCATAAAAAATTACTATGGCCTGACTTCCCGGTGCCACCGTGCTATTTCAAGTCCGGCGGCTGGGAAATCAGGTGCTGGTAATTTCGTTAAACCCCAGACTCCACGGGAATGGGGACACAGAAGCACCTGCACCATTGTTAACGGTGCCGGTGCTTCCGTGACAGGTCTGCCTACCGTGGCTGCTGTGCCTGGCAGGGTCAGCAGACCTGTCGGGCACGGCAGCCCCACCAGGCAGACCTGTAATATGCCGGTCCGGAAACAACAGTGCCTGTAAGCTTACCAGCACCGTTGTTTCCGGACCGGCATGGTCAGAATGAGCCCCATTGTTTCTTTTTTAAGTCACTATAACTTCATTAAGTAATTATTTCAGTTAAGGACCGAACCATAATCAAAATAATTTCTTTATGATGGCTGAGTGGCTTCAAAAACAAACAATTTCTTTTTGAAGGCATAGGGCTCCTCCCCCACCCCATGACATGGAGGCCCCCAGCCTAGGGTCTTCCATGTCATGGGGTACGGGGGCCCTCAGACTTCAAAAAGAAAGTTTCTTTTTGTAGTCACTCTGCCTTCATAAAGAAATTATTTCTGTTACAGAAATGTTCTTTATGAATGCAGAGTGAATTTCAAAAGAAACTTTTTTTTTTAGAAAAAAATATTTTCATTTTTTTTAATTTTTTTTACTGGGGCCCCCTCCCAGCCATGTGCTGGTGGGGCCCCCCACACCGCGGGCCCCCCCGCACCGCGGGGGCTCCGGGGGCCCCAGTTACGCCAGTGCTTGACATTGCCCCTAGTCTGAACGCAGCTGCGGCAACAGTCGATGCAATTTTGGACTCTGCTCGAATATGGCTAAAGAGCAATTTGAGCTTAAGAAAACCCATGTCAGAGCCGTGGACAATCTACTTGGGAATAGTCGTATGGATGCAAAAGGTAAATTGAACGATTCTTCCTGCAATTGTTTTTCTACGCCCTCTATTGGCACCCCAGTTGTCCTCTGCACTTACGGTGACGGAGCAAGCTGAAAACTTTGAAGGGACCAGATCTATGGCAGTAGAAAGCCCTGCACATGGCTCCTCTTTTGAAGAAGAAACGGATGTATGGCATGAGGATAATCCATGCATCTGTCCATTTTGCACCAGTAACATTGTACATGCTCATTCTTTGTTCTCCCAGTAATGTGCAGAATGAGACTGGTCTTTTTTTTTTGGCATAAAAAGGCTGCAGATTTATTTTCACAACATCATAAAAAACACTGCACACATTAGTGAAAATAGTTCTGAAGATGCGGCGACTGCTCCGTATCCCAACAACCTGCTTCCCCCTTTGTTTCCACAAAGTCCTCCGTAGGCACAACTCTCCCAACCCGTGTCTGTGCCTCGCCTGCCCTTGAAGGTGTTCCTGGGCGGGGAGAGCGCCGTTTCTTTGGGGGAAGCTGAGCCCTTATTGTTACCACCAGACGCCCCTGCCGCTTAGGCTCCCAAGAGGCGCTGGTCCGAGAAGAGGAAAGACCCTTCCAGCTTTCTCCTGGCTCATTCGGAGTCTGTCTCATGTGCTTGGTCGCCCAAACACTGCCACGTCACAGGTGGGTTACCGTTCACCGTAGCTCCCCCCTTTCCTCATTTTACATTTACAAGAGTTTTGTGCAGACATTCCAACAAAAGAGCTCCATCCCCATTGCAGACAAATGTCCGCCATCCTCTAGATAATATTCTGGGGATTTCAAGTTAATCCGGCCATGCCCGATCTGTGAAAAACCTCTCCAGGAGCTTAGTGTACTTTGAGCCCAAGTTTTTGTAAAACTTCCATGCCCCATGCTGGCCAATGCACTCCCTCTTTTGCATATTCAACCAGGGACTTCACCTTTGACCAGGTTGTGCCTGGTCTGGGGAACACTTGAGCCACTACCACATTTCCTTGGCCTGATCTCAGACCACCGGCTCCTGGTTTACCCCCTCTGTGAGGTCAATTTGTTAGTCATACTTCACCCACAGTAAATTCTTCTACCTCCTTTATTAGGCTAACGCTCCCCAACAAACTTAACCTTGTGCAGTAAGTTCTTCTCCATATTATATTAGGCTAAAGCCCCCCCCCCACCAACTTAACCTTGCTCTGACTGCCCTTGCAGAAGTTACCATGCTGGGGGAGCGCCTTTCTTGACAGGTGAAGTCAGCTTTTGTTCCTTAGTTAGAATTTCTACACCACCTTTGCCTTACTCCCCCTTTCCTTAGTCCTCTCCCTTTTTTATCAGGCTAAACTCGCCCCACAAGAATCCCCGGTCTTGTGCCGTTTCCGACGGGAGAAGCTGACCTTTTAATTCCTTCAGTAAAAGCTCCCTTTGCTGCCCTACCTTCAAAAAGGGGGAGGCGGGGGGCTCCACAATTCCATTTGTACTTGTCATGTAGGCCCCAATCTCCCCTACCCCGATCCTCTGTGGGGTGCCTGTCCTTGCGGGAGTATTAACGGCCTGGGAGAGTGCCATTCACGACCGCGAGCTGTTGGGCCAACCTTGTATCCTTAAAACAGACCCCTTCCCACTCTTCTATTCATTATGCAGGCCAAAGCTCCCCAGCCATAGTCCCAGTAGATTGCGTCCCCACAGACGCTCCCCCTCCAGGAGCGTGTCGTTCAAGAAGACCCAGATAATCCAAGCTTTTCCTTGATTTCTTTCTCCTCCCTCGACCATCTTTCTGGCACTTAAGTAGCGTTTTACCAAACCCACACTACTACCGACCCAGCGGCCCCCAGCCAAAACTACTCGTTTATTGACCCCCGACGGATTAAACAGCCAAGTTGGCCTTGCCGACCTGTTCACCCACAGAACCCCAGTTTCAATGTTAACGATGTACCCAATGCATTGCCTAACACCTTATTTTAGACAATGATGCCTTTCCCCAATTTACCTTGCAGCTTTGGCAATGCTTGACATGTGATCCCTCCTAACTTTAGCAACCTCGTTACTCCCTGTGTCATCAGCCTGATGACTTCATTCCTGCACATGCCTTTTGCTCCCCACTTGACCAAACTAAACCCTCACTAGTCCACTGAGTTATTCCCCACAGAGATGACATGTCTTTCGAATGAATCAACTCTTCCCATAGGATTGCGTGCTTCAGCGCCCCTCCAGCTCCTCTCGCCCGCTTCAGTGCCATTACAAATACCAGACCTTGCAGTGATATGGTACCCCCCCCACGTCCCAAACCTGACCAACCTGCCTCGTGGGGTATACCCTCTTGTGCATCCACCTCGGCGGATCAGTTACTGACCAGGGGACTTCATGAACCTTCAACTCCTGCCCAGATCAGACATACCCCTTACCATGGCCACGAGTTGCCAACTAAATCCCCCCCGTGGCCAGAAGTTCCAGGAACCAACCTGTCCTCTTCCCCTTCGCGGGCCATAGCACAAATATATTCCTTCTGCATTACGTGAAAATGTGCCACCTTGACAAAGGTTTACTCTTGCACCTGCGGTACAGGCCCCTGCCGACTGACCATCAGCAACCCGTTGTAAACAAGAAACGAGCCAATTTCCATCCCATTTGAAGTTAGCTAGTTAGTAAGCGATAAACTAGCTAGTTAAATCACCTTTGAAATACGCTTGGTAATCCCCTGAGCTGGTAGAAAGTGAGAGGGGACCCACCCCTTCACGCCCAAATGCGCCTTGAAACACTTGTGCATTGATGCGTTATAACTGCCATATCATAACATAAGAGCGCTACCTGCACGCTGGTACTACCATACGCATACTGCTGCAAGCGATACAATAGGAAGCCACATCCCGATCTGGAATATGCTTGGTACTCCCTTGAGCTGCAACAGCACCCTTGCAACACCTGTGAATAGGCGCGTTATAGCTGCCCCATCATGTGGCGTCAAATTAAGCAACTCTGCCTCACCATACAGGCACCTGAATTGTCGATTCCCCGCACCTTGCTATTCCGCGCCTGCCCAAATACCTATCCAACAACTGCAATATTTGTGTCCACATCGTGCCATCCTGTATAATAGTCTGTAATCTGTTCTCCAAATGGCAGCGCCTTGGCCCCAGCTACACTCCTTACCGTTGTTCTGCGCCAGAACAACCCAATGGACGCCAACCCCTTCATGATAACCATACCACTCCTGTACCCAAAGCATACAAAATCCAGTCAATACTAGGCACCCCTATTCAGGCAGGATTACTGTACCCAGCTTGCAAACCGCGCCTGAGCAGGCTCCCCAATGCATCCAGTTAAGTCCACATAAACGCCAACTCAATTGGGGCACACAGCCCCAGCCTGCCCTTTTTATTTCCACTCAGTTAGTGACCGCGCATCCTCCAGTTGCGATATATACCTTATCGCATATGTCATTAGTTTGTTCTTCAGCTAAATTGTCCTGATAAGGATATGTAATTAATACATGCCCTCGAATATGCATGCACAAGCCAGCCAAATCGCGCCACCTGGCTTCATTCCATCAAAAAAAGAAAGCATCCTGCCTGCCCACCAGCAGCACGAAGGCACCCTGTATAAGGCAAGGATGAACCCCGCTCCATTATTCATTTTAAGAATAGCTATCCAGTTCATAAGGGGCAATCGAGGCCACAACTCCTCTCAAAAGACGAGCTGCAATATAATCTTTACCATACTGCTAGCACATTATTTCTAGCTTGATATGTAAGCAACCAACACAGTAGAATCACACAATATGGTCACTTATTGCCCAAAACAATGCAAGGGGTGAAACGATGGGGCCATACAAGGAAAATTAAACTAAAAGCGAAAGAAAGATGCAGAACTACGAGAGTAGTAAAATGGGAGGTGTATTAGAAGTGACATCACGTGCCCCTTGACTAATGACAAAGTGAGGTCATGTGACCTTTGTCGCAAGTGTGTCACAGAACGAGACACAACTCAAAGAACAAAAGTATTACTAAGGCATAAAATGCTCTAAGAAAGAACCACAACACTTGCTTTGCACTGCAAAGTTCAAAATGTAAACCAAAAGCGAATTAAAGATGCAGAACTACGCGAGTAGTAACGGGATGAGGTGGCCTGCCCTCTTTAATGTTCTGGCGCCTGTGAATATCTTGGACATTAACGTAGCCCAGTATCCCACCCGACGTGTGTTTTCCACGTTGTACCAGCGTTACGACTCAGGGTCAACCGTGCGTTTAAAATAATGAATGGATCAAAGCTGCCCCATCACCGTGCATGTTCTCTATTGGCTGCTTCACTTCCCTTTATGCTGCGTGCCCGATTGGTATGTGTTGCCCGCCGATTGCATTCTGGTCTTTGTAGTCCCTGAGAGTGGGGGATGCACAGAGCCAGGCTCTTTAATTGTCTAGTAGTTCTATTGTTACCACCTTTCCAATTCTACAACCTCCTGCTGCGTCTGCGTTCGTGCGTTCGTGGTAACGCGTTCCCTTTTATCCTGGCAGCTCCTTTCTGTTCATGTGGTTAACTTCTGTACTGTCCTTCACGTCTAAACTGGTGGACGCGCTTTAAAAGGTTTGCACTATGTTATATGAAGGCTAGCTACCAAGTTCTAAATGCGGGCAATTCCCCTCCCCCCCCCACGTATCAATATTTTCTGCGCCCTGCCGATGCATACCAAGGGTCTGTACCACGGTACGGCAAGGAGACCGCATTCACAGGGGACATCGCGATCTACATGACCTGGACTTACAGACTGCCACTATTGCTAAATGATTTGTTTTCTCCTGGGTGCACCAAGCCACGCTCTATTTTCATGCGGGAACAGCCGAGTTGTCTGAGCAATGAAAAGTACCCCGAACATGTGTACACTCTGGTACGGCCACGCAGGAGGAACTCCTGCACCGGAAATCTGTTACCTGCTGCGCCCATCAAGGCGTGCATTTTAACATCTGAAAGCCAGGAGAGGCTCCACCTAGATCCGGATACATCACGCATTTCCCACCGGACTGGGACAATTAAAGGCTTTAAAGATAGTAAATCCGGAGACCCCCACCCATTGCTAAAACAGAACGCTGACCTTCTGTTCCGGGTAAGCTGGACTCCCTTACCCCTATGGCTGTTTTTCAGGAAGAGAACATTTTTGTAAGAACGCTTATGTGCATATACAGCGCCGCCCTTACAATCTGTCGCAAGCACAGAACCGACCAGACTAATAGCAATCCTTCCCCGCTGATACTACTTTGACCACATAATTCCAATTAACACCTCCTGATGAGCGCTCCATATTAATGGTCATTATAATCAATAAAGTGCTCGCATAAAATTCGACATTTCCACTTACACGAGGCTACCGCGGCCCCCAAGCGCTGAGTCTCGCTTTCATCTCTAGTATTACCCTGTTCTATACCCGACGCACCCTCCTGGGTGCAACCATATCGCTGCTTCGCTGGAACCCCGATAAAACCGGAATCCTTCCTCTTCTGGCTGGAACACTTCTTCTTGCTCTGGAACAGTAACCCAGGAAAGCACACAAACAAAATCCTTCCTTTGTCTCCCGGGGGGCGTCCTTTTGCAGGGGCTGGATACTTCCTGCAGCAGGATGCCCATCCGTTATAAGGATTTTCGCCTGAAACTGGAACAACTGCTTTTTCTCTTGATTTAGCTTTGTTGCTTAATAGACGAACACATGTAGAATCACCTAGTTTGCAATTACCCATGAGGGAAGTGCCTCCCACGTTTGTCCCAAAGGTAGAAGTTGCTGCCTCTGGAGGAGATCCAGCGCAAACGATAGAAGCTCATTATATTGCACAGTTTGTGCATGTCCTTTTTTCGAGGCAAGGGGTAAATACTATAAAGCAGACAATCCCTGAATGGTGTACCATGACGGTTAAAGCGGGACCTAAAACCATTCCCCCGGTTTGTTTTACTGACGCGGCGGCTGCAGCCAAAGCTCGCAAGCAGCGTGGCAAAGCACATGCAACAGGATCCAACGTGGAAGAGAAGTAGCCACATGGTCCATTTCTCCCTCCTTGTTACTGAGTCAAAACAGCCAAAGCACATCCATTGTTTTCATGCACAAATAACTTAAAATTCTTGTAATTTGGCGTGCCCAAAACTGGAGCTGAACACAATGCAGCTTTCAGCAGGTCAAATGCTTCTTGGCATTCCATGTTCCATGGCAAAGGTAAGGTAACATCCTTCCTTGTCAATGCCACTATTGTTTTCACAATCATGGAAAAATTAGCGATCCACTGCCTACAATATGAAGCCATGCCAATTAAAGCCCCGACTTCTTTCTGCATATTTGGAATAGGCATATCAGAGATGCTTTCAATTCTTTCTGCTGTCAATCTCCTTCCCTCCTCCCCAGTCTTTCCAAGATAGGCCGGCACCTGGACTACTGATTAGATGCAGCTTCTGCTCAGCTTCAAGGACTAAGTGAGAGAGAAAAACAATGTATTTCTGCATAGTTTGACATTCCGGTCTGTGTTAGTATTTCAGCATTCAGGCCGTGGCCTCGCACCACAATGGAATGGGCCCTTCCAGGTATTACTGGCTATGCAGACTGCAGTCCGAGTGGATGGGCGCAGACACTGAATCCACGCAAAACACACAAAAAGAGTTCTGTTTTCTTTGCCACATGAGAAAGAGCTTGATGATCCGGATGTCGAAAGAAATACAGTTGCACTTTATCGCAAAGATACCATCACCAGTTCTCTGCCAGAAGTGCTTCCTACGCCCGAGAAAGGGCCTGGGGAGATTGCAACGAAGATCGAAAGGCCAAAAGGTGCCTCAACCTTGTCCGACCGCTGCCTTATCATCATGCATTGCGAAACAAACTGCCACTGATTTACACACGAGAATGTACTTTGAAAAAATAAAAGAAATACCCTGCATGATAGAGAATGGGATTGCCACAGTTAAGGAAATGCAAGCAGAAGCTACTGTAGATGAAATAAAACACTGGTCTGAGGGTCCAGCAGAATTAGATTCTGAAGGTTGTTGAATAGACAAACAGAACAATAGATAGATGTTGCCAAATGCCTATTTAATGGCAATGGTCACCATGGCCCACAGTCCAACACACATATGTGCTATGAAAATGATTCTACATCTGGATTCTGTATGGCAGAATCCACACATTAAGAAAACTGCTGAAAGACCGGTTCAAAATTGTATTACTTGTTTACAACATAACATTGGAAAGGGAACAGCGACGCCAGTAGGAAGTTTTGGCCCCCCCTCTATGCCGTTTGAAGTCATCCATTTTGATTTCATAGAAATGTAAAGGTGCCAAAACTATAAATATGTCTTCGTGGTGGTTTGCGCATTTAATAATTTCGCCAAAGAATTTATGGAGGCCCCTTTCCTTTGTCCGCCCTTCGCAGGCTTTTGCCTGCCTTGCCGCGCTTTGTGGGCACCCTCCCCCTCACCCAGGCGGGAGGGAGGAGGACCCTGCACGGGTTATCGGTGTGCCTCCTCCATTACTGTGTTTTCCAGTCGTCACCTGCATTCCACTCGCGCCGGCTGAAAAAGAAGACGCTGAAAACGCAATGAAAATTGGAGGCGTAAGCAGAGACAAGTGAATAGCAGGAGCCAGCAGGTTATGCCAGATAGAAACAGAAATAGGAATGTAGAGTTACTTGCCGAAACTAATAGAAGATGTAATCTGTGTCAGCACTAAGAATCGATATGATCTGTTAAAGAAAGGGCTCACCAGCTGCGGAGTCCAAGGGACAACGAATGACTGTCACATTCCAAAGGGACCCATGGATAAATGGTAACAGGCTACTGAGAAGGGGGATTTGTTTACCAGTGACCTCAAAGGACTTTTTGCAGAAGCACATGGAGTGAAAAAGTCTGCTTCCAACTAGTCAATTTGCCACTGATACCAATCCTTCCAACACATCTGACAAGTACGGAGGCACATCAGAGGAGGGTAATTCGAACACCCATCTGAACTGGCTGCCAGAAAATAAAGGCCAAAGCTATATTAGCTTGGATCCACACAAGTCTATGATGAGTGGTCATCCACTGGGCCAAGTTGGTAAAAAAATTGTAGGAGCTGTTTCCAATGGCGGATAGCCCTTTTTTCTTAATTGCAGTACCATATTACAACTGCTACATCATATACTACCGCTGAGATCCATTGCAACGGCAGACATTGAAAACGTATAACCCCTGACATTGATTGCACTAAGAACTGGACATTATTGAAATTAATTTCACCCATTATTGTGGACATCAGGTGTACTCGTTCTGTATGTTTATTGAGATTGAGTTATGACTTAATCATCTGTCGTAAACTGTCACAGACAATACAGCCGACTGAGATCATTCAACGCTGTATCTCCCTTAAACCAGAGGCCTATTACGATCTGGGCCACCCTTCGGAGGTACTACATTTACTGAACTTGCAACCTACCCACACACAGAAGTTGAGGCGTTTGGGAGAGGGAGAATTCTGGATTCCGGAATCCATGAGAGACAACAAATTAGAAATCATCTTTGAAGCGACACGTAGATGGGGTTGTGCCAATTTCTTTCTTTGAACACCAGAGGGTTCTGTTCTTTTCTATGCAATCCGGATGGACAATCAATAGTCAATGCAAGTGACATATTTTTACTCCAGGAGACCTGGCTGCGTCATGGTTTTATAATAGATGGGTATAATATCATATGGCGTGCGGCTGTTTCACTTTATATGAGGCGCCCTAGGGGAGAACTGTACATTGGGGCTAGAGCACACAAAGTTGTGAGTATTCCAAAAGAAGGTCCCCTTCTTATGTATCAAGTGTCGTAGTTGAGGACCTAGCCTCTGAACAGATACGTTTTTATTACTGAATGACCCTCCTGGGGGCAGTAAGACCTCAGTGATTCAATCTTATATGGAGGAAATCATGATGAAATGGACATCCAAATTCCCCAGGTCTAATATAATGAATGCCAGTGATTTTAATGCCCATTGTGCTCTTCCCTTGGATCTCGAAACCCCTGAAAGTGGAACAGCCGCTCAAATATGCGTGAGGGTGCAAAATGGGTGAATATCACAAAAAGAGGGCAGAGACGGGTTGCTCTTGGGTTTCAATATGAATTTGACCGTGTACATTTCAATATGAGTAATGGTACTGGAATTATGTCACAGATACATGGACAAATGGATAGGTGTCGTCTAGGTTGGACTATTATTTTGTTGGACCCGTTATTAAAACGAAGGTCAAAAAACATTTACTGGTGGCTTCATAGACCTTAGTGACCATGCAATGTTAATTTTGACCATTGGCATCCATAAGGAAAAATAAATGAATACGATCCAGCAAAGGGTTACTACCAATTCAAAGGGGAATTGTGTAGTCTGTACTGAAGCTAATGTTGAAAAATGTAACTATATCCTGAATGGTTGTAGGAGGTCAGTTGCCCCTTTGTTATTGGAGCATCAATGGCCCATCCACACCATGACAGCAAATATTTGGATAAACCCTCGTCTAGACAGGGTGGCATTATATAACAATAAAATCTGTCCCGACATCTTTGATATTGTTCTCTCCAAAGAAAATAAACATTTGCGTGCTGCCTTCCTCCATATTTCAAGGCCTGGCCTCCACTCCTGGGAAGATAAGAAGCGACAGGCTACACTATTACGGGCTGGGTACCAAAACTGGGTCTGCATTTATAAGCACGACTTGAATAACACAAATTGGAGATTTCTTTTAAGCCTACTTAAAACTCACAACAGTAAAAGGTGTTGGCATCTCTACCACATGTTCTTCATGGGAGAAATGCCTAAGGAAGCCAATTCTATAGCTGAAGACTGCTGGGATACCCACATCAGGAATCTATTTTATGATACAAATGCTAAAAAGGAACCAGAGACCAAATATGCATGCACCAATGAACACATGTGATGATTTTGACATTGAGGACCTATAGCGTGTCATCAGGGAAATCAAGGGCTCGATGGCCACACAAATATAGTGATTAAAATAAATCCCAATTTCTGGGTACAGCTATTACACCAAGTCTTCACTCTGGTGCTTGGTCGAGGAATCATCCTGGACAGCTAGAGACAATCTATTCTGATTGTTTTTTTTTTTAAAAAGGGACTAAAATCTGATCCCCGGAATAACAGATTACTGGCCATGATTGACTCAAGCTGCAACATTTTCACATTACTATTATTAAGAAAGTTAAATATGTGGACAACAAAAATAAAGTGATAAAGAAACAACAAAATGGTTTCAGGAAGGGGCATATTACTGTACTAAACAATAGCTTGGTGAAATTAAGACACAATACCCAATGGGAATGGCGTAGAAACATCGGAAGGATCGGGTGAAGACTCAGGCTCGAATATAATAAACAGGAATGTTGGTATTTAGATATTTAAAAATGAAAAGGTAGATGGGTTGCCATGACAATGGGAGAGCCAACGAGGAATACTAGAGGAGAGTACCTTGGGTCAAGAACCTGTCACGTGATAACGGGACGGCAGTGACGACAAAGATAGAGCGACCGGCATAAAAAGGCTGTCGCAGAAAGGAGAGTGAAAGAGCCAAATCACAGACGAACGGACTGGCGTTTGATGACAGGAGTGCACAGCTCATGGATGCCCAATGTGATATACAGGATTGCGGCCATAGGAAGACGCCAGAGCGTAATAACATGGAGAAACCCAGGTAAGCGAGAGGCGCGGAACTCGCAATCTAAAAGTACAGATAAATAAAGGGAAAGTTAACGCGAGGTATAACGGCAGATTAAGAGAACCCTAATGTACATCTGGCAATGTTGTTTTTTATAGTGCTAAGAAGAGAACGGGGAACATTTTGAAAATGTGGGTAGAAGAAGACCTGGACAGTACTACCAATTGAACAGAGATAGATGCCCATGAAAAATGAAGAAATGAACATACATAATGGTAGAAAGATACTAAGGTATCACTTTAGTGGATATCTGGACAGAGTTGTATACCAACAATAAAAAATTGTGACTTAAGATATAAACAATGGATGAAATATGTGTTTTTCCTCTAGGAAGTATAGAAAAAGGAATATTTACCTCATGATAACTGAAATGCTCAGAACCTAAAAGGCGTAAAATGGGAAATGAAGAACTGTGACTCCATTCAGGAAGGTAAATAATGCATTATCTTAAAATTACATATCCGAACTAGAGATAGATTGAAAATTCTTAAGGATATGCATAGAATAGAAACAGAAAGTGTTACTAAATAAAATGATGCCGAAAAGGCAAAAAGAGAGTTTATCTAGATGTTACCTGATAAAGTGAGGGCTATGTATGGCAAGAGAAAGAAAGGAAGCTTAAAATGAATTGTCCTTTTCTTGAATAATTAAATTATAAATCAGTGTAATAATGAAACTACATTGTGAATGGTTGAGTAATGAAACCATTCTATGTCAACTTACTTTTCATAGGTGCCCACCCGTGGTTTGGCCCAGACAAATGATAGAAGGGAGCGAAATAAGAATTTGCATACCTAAGAAGACAAGCATTGTTTCTGCACAAGAAACTGTTATAGTACACACCCCTGAAGAATTTCCTTTAGAAATGTGTAATTAAGCAAGGAAAGAAACATGTTGGGAATGTTTAGATGTTTCAGAGTATGGTTGAATGAATGACAGTAGTATGTAAGAATAGAAGGAATGAAGACATTTGTATTCTTTCTCCAATAGAGGATTGAGTTTGAAAATAGATTTTTAGTGAAAACTGGTGCTATAGAGTATAAAATGCTTAAAGGTTTAATGTACTTGAGAACAGATTGCGAACGACAGTAGCTTGTCAATAAGAAAAAACTTTAAGATAAAATGTGAAATGCATCTAAAAAATAACTATATTGTAGTAATTAAGTTTCATGAGATGAAATAAATTGATATTTTTGATACAGAATGAAGGTAGTGGTATGTTATAGTATAAATAAAGAATAACATAAGTGACTGGGAAACCCGGATGGGGATTGAAAAGTGAGGAACCCTTTAAACAATTTGTATGATTTGGTGAAATATAAAGAGGGCTGTTTAATGTGGTCCATTTAAAAATTCTCCCTCAGTCTCTTAAGATTGTTGAGCATATTACTGTACACAATATCTGGGCATTACAGTACCTTATGGCCATCCTAATAGTAAACGTTATATGTTACATAGATTACACCAGTGCCTTTGATTGTGTCTCACGTATTATTCTATGGGAGAAATTGGGGGGCTAGGGCATTGATCCCTCCATATTGCATCTGATCAAACAAATGTACATGAGCAGGTCAGTAGTAGCATGAATTGAGCAGGGGGGGCAGACTACTAGGCCCATTGCAACTAACTGTGGTTGATACAGGGGTGCGTTTTGGCACCCCTGCTATTTAACTTGTATGTGGCGGACATGGATGCAACCATAAGAGCAGGTAATAATTTTCCTACTTTAAATCTGATCAACTTAACTGCACCTTAACTAAAGTTGTATCAGTGAATTTCAAGGGTTTTGCTATACCATAGGTTTTTTTTACGGGCCACTAGCCATAGCCATAAGCCAAGTCCACTATACATGTTCCCCCAATATATTTCTTTTGGACCAACTATACATGTCTCTTGGGTTCACTAGCCAGGGCTAGAACTCACTCCCTTTATGACTAAGTTTGTTAACTTGTCACTTACCCAAGGGCTTGTCCCTGATGCTCTGAAACTCTCGGTTGTTTCACCACTTCTAAAGAAAGTCAGTCTAGACCCCGAGAACTATAATAACTAGCGGCCAATTGTGGGGCTTCCCTGGCCAGGCACAATTTTGGGAAAAGTAGTTACTGAACAACTGCAGGACCACGTTGATGACAAGGGCCTCCTTCACCCTTTATAATCCAGCTTTTGTCCCCTACATGGGACAGAGACAGTATTGATGGCAGTCTGGTATGGGATGTTGCAGGCTGGGGATGTAGGTAAACTCTCCCTACTTGTAATGCTTGATTTGTCTGCTGCGTTTGACACGGTGGACCATGACATTCTGCTGGATTGTATGCAAAATCTGCTAATGGTGGATCCCTGTGCACAATGGTTCACATTCTTTATTTCTGGCCGGCAACAACGTGTCCAAGTTGGTGGCTTTCTTTCTGACATTCTTCTCCAGTGTTGTGGGGTACCACAGGGATAGGCACTCTCTCCACTTCTTTTCAATATCTATCTTCGTGCCCTTATGAATATCCTTGAGAAGTATCATCTCAGATTTCATTCGTATGCTGATGACACCCAGCTCTATATCAGGCTTGACGATGTGGAGGAAGCCCTTGACCTGGTTGGTAAGTGTTTGGACGAAATTGGCACCTGGATGGAAAAGAACAGGTTACAGCTCAACCCAAAAAAAACAGAGGTGATCTTGTTTGGGCCCAAGCACCTCCTTGTTGGAAATAAATGTCCTCCCTCATCCCAGTTGTTGGGTATCAGCCTTAAGTATTCTTCCAAAGTAAAGAATCTTGGCTGTATTTGGCAGAGTGATCTGGGTTGTAATGCCCAGGTCTCTGCCAAAGTTCAATCAGTCTTTTATAACATCCGCCTTTTGCGTCAAGCACTACCCTATGTTCCAACTACTGACTGCGTTGTGGTGGTTGGGGCCTTAGTCAGTTCCAATCTAGACTATTGCTTCTGACTGGAGTTGCAGCCAACCAGATCCACCACCTCCAAAAGGCTCGAAATGTGGGTGTAAGACTAGTCTTTGGTGCAACCAAAAACTCCCATACTTCTGGTCTCCGCCGATCACTGCATTGGATGATCGGATCAAATTTAAAATAGGGTGCTTGGTTTATAAAGGCCTGAATGGGCTGGCCCCGGCCTATCTGGTCAATAAATTGAAGCAATACCAACCAACTAGAGCCTTTACATCTAAAGATCTATTCTGTCTTGTTATTCCGAGGACAAATTATAGATCAAGAGGTGACCAATTTTTTTTCAGTGGCTGGACCCCGATTATGGAACTGTCTTCCGTTGAGCCTAAGACAGGCAACCTCCGTGCTGAAATTTAGAGCAGGCCTAAAGACTTACCTATTTAAGTAAGTCCGATGATTATCCAGTGGTGTTCTAATGTCTGTGTCACCTTTTCTCAGTGCGATTATGTTTCCTTACCATGAAATGCTGCCATTTGCGCCACAATACGATTAAGTTTGTTGTGTGCGTGTTTATAAATGCCTCAAATTTAAATTCCTTCGGCTCTGGCCAGTGAACACGCTCTCTGGACGTTCCCACAGTATATTTAAAACCCTACTGGGCCACTATGCATGGCCTTCGGCTGTGTGAACTGTACATGTTCCCCCAATAGGTTTCTTTTCGACCCACTAGGTGGCCCTGGTCAGCAAGCATGTCCGTCGGCTGTGCCCACTGTATATTTTAAAACACTAGCGGGCCACTAACTAAGCCCGCCCCCCAACCTCATGTAGCTGTAAAGTTACATTTTTTAAAATTTATTATATATATTTTTTACTGTTTTTATTAATTTTCATAACCACAACCAAACAAAACCAACAGCAGTTACATAATTATATGCATCACAATTGCTTCACACTGTTCCCCTTAAACACCCAAACCCCCCCCACCATTGCCATACGTCCCTAACGTTTATTCATTCTACCACACTGCCCCCGGCTTCTGCTTGTGTGCTTTGGGTAGCACCATCCCATCCATGTTGATCAAACAATGTCACAGTCAATGCAATCCATTGGAGAATGTCTGTTCCAAATTCCTGTTTTTGATCCCCAAGCGCCTTTTCACACACCCCAGTTGCCGCCGTTGCCCACTTCCGCAAATCCTTCCACCATCTATCAATGCTGGGCTCTGTGGCGGCTTTCCATCGCATCGCTCTTCTATGTTTAGCTAGTATGTAAATGAGGTCTTTCATCCTAGCCAAGGTTTTCTGTTTTGCTTTTCTCTTAAACAGGCCCAACATGCAAGCATCTGGGGATTGGACCTCCAAAGAAATGCCCCCTCTAGCCACTTTACGCGCCACTCTCCCCCCAGAAGTGCCTGTATCACTCGACAACCCCAAAATATCAATTTCTTAAAATATTATTCCAATTTGTGTAATTCCTTTAAAAAAAAGTTTCTCCCATAACTGCGGTGGTGTACTACAAACAACCACGGCTAACTGTAGGTGCTCACATATAACCACGGTTATCCATAAAAAGCATGCAAAATCAAAAAGTCTTCCCTGCCCTCCCGGGTCGTCACCAATTGCCCCCCTCCTCTTGGCATGTTCCTGCCACTCCCCTCCGGTCCTCTTTCCCAACCTCCCCCCCGCACCAACACTCATCATTTCGTGCAAAGCACTTACATTCCCGATCGCATTTTCTTTTATAACTGTGGTTATTCAGCCAAATAGCAGTGGTTATGCGAACACGTTCGAGCTCTGAACTTGGTCCCCAGCCCACCAACTCCCCAATTTCACATGGTGTCTCTCTCACCCTGCCCACCTCTACCCTGATGCTATTCCAGCCTTTTCCTCCCTCCTTCCAAATAGCTTTTTTTACAACTTTTGGTTTTCGACTAGCTGCCGTTATTACTGTGATAACAGCGGTTATCTCTCGCATCGAACAACAACAAAACTGACGTATTTTCATTTCTGAAAATCCGCTCTCCTGCAAAGCATAACACCATTCTTATTCCTCTTAACAGCATACTTTTTATGATCTATTACAGCATTTTTTCAAAATATCATCCTTCCTACAACATCTTTTCCCTAAAGATCACAGTACTTGTATATTTGTATATGCCATATTTATGCACCCTTTGTGTTTTACTACTGTATCCCATCATTCCAAGATACCACTACTGTATTTTGATACTCAACTTGTAAACCTCAACTAAGATCTCCCAGATTGAAACACTTACCATTTACACATTTAACAGACCCTCTCCTATACTTTCTGAATTCCGACCAAATTATAGAATTTTCGTCCATCAATTACACTTAGAGAACTATGACGTGACTCAAGGATCAAAACATAGTATGTATAAACAACAAAACATAAGGCTTTTTTTTTTTAGGCATTAAGTACACCTGCGTTGATGCACAATAAGGATCGTCTAGATCCAAAATGGCTCCTGACGCGATTACATCATCACGTTGCATTAAGACGCGCAACGTCATCGCGCCAGTATAAATAGCGGCCATTTTAATAGAAAAAAAACAGTACAGCCGCGGTTATCAAGCCACTGAGGAATCATCTACCTACCTTTCAACACTTACCAAGGAGATATACCAATATTGACCATCAAGGTAAGAATGATTGATATAAGCTTGATTCCCCTAAGGTATTACTTAGAACTAGCAAATTGACATCACTAGCCATGCCATTACCCCAAACTGATGTCTCTTCTCTTTACCCAAATAGAGCCCAAAGGGGATCATTTTCTTCGCCACATCCCTCATTATTACTATATGGAAAGAATTGACAAATATCAGAGTAATATCAGCATTTAATTAAAACAACCCTGAATATACAGTTTCTGACCACAAAACGGGAGTACCAGTTTTTTTTTTGCCCTTGAGCCACTAACACCTACTCAATGATAATGTGTCCCTTGCATCACATGCACTTTATTTCTTTATTTCTTCATGTTCACCAAAATTACAATTAAGTACTCATAATCCACATGGTGTATTCATCCACAGCTTTTCATTTATAAACCCTCCTGAAGAACCAGACAACCCTATCTGGAAAAACACGTGTCGAGGGCATTAAGGACAATCTGCACATTTTTGCATACCTGAGGGTATCTGTATAATCTTGAAGAAACTCTAATCTATGACCAAAACATGTGGAGCAATATGTAATTGACTTGTTTTGAATCTGAAACCTTATAAAACGAGTATTCATATCATAAAGAAGTTTCAAATCTAATTCCCTTCTCTTTTTTAATGTAAAGGACGCAGGAAAGTGCAAGGTGTTGTTTTAGAATCCACCATATGAGATATAGCTATTATTTTGGGAGAAGGGGGCACCCCCTTCTCCGTCAAATATTTTTAAAACTACTGGACACAATAACCCCAGACCCATCCTGGAAATAGTCAGCACTTAGGGCCCAAGTTGTTTTGTAACTAGTCCAATTCTGTTCAGCGGTTTTTGCTGTGCAGAAATTTGACCTTTTTCCCTCCATGGGGGGATGGGAGGGGGAGAAATAGGCCGAAACACTTTACTTTCTTAATAACATTTTCTTTTTTTTGTTATTTAGTTAAAACAAATTAACCTTTAACATTTTAAGAATTGCAAATCATTACTTAATACCATAACATTAGAACATCCAGGTTATTTTAAAATCACTTCAAAAACTCTCAATACAAATATCCTCATAAAAACATATCATAAAAGAATACATTTCCCAATACACAATTTCACATCAATCTCTAAACATAAATAAATGCAACCTTTCATAATCCTAAAATCAAACAAATTAGTATCACAAACCTAACTAAAAGACCATAGCTATTTATGTCCTTTATATGACAATGTAACAGTCCTCAAAAACCAACCACAGCATTTAACAACATTTTCTTTTTTTAACAGATCTTTCCCAAAATTTCCAGCCGGGGGTGGGGGGAGTCTGTGACAAACTGTTTGGTCGCAAAATTGCAGCAAAATACATTGTACAAGTCAAAAAGGTATTAGAAGTACCTTTTTTCCCCCTGTTTCGTATGTATCTCGATACTCAACTTAACTATAGTGTGGAGCCAATATAAAATATATATGCTCAGACACAGTTACCATTATGACACAGTATTGAGATTACAGAAATTGATGATGTACCCACTGCCAGCATCAATCCCGGTGACCACCAATAGTAATCCATGATTTCCCCAACTCAAAGATACAAAAAAGGAGAAGCATGAAGTTCATTCATTCAGTAGGTCTTAGTTCAGCGCACCATTTTGCAAACTGCACGTAATTGAAATTCAAACTTTCAGCAGCATAGAATTGGCATCATGTGATTGCTTTTATCATATTCAAGCAACAAGACTCCGTGCTGTAGGAAAATGGCAAATCAAACAAAAGGGTGGAAGGTGGCCATAATCTACTGAAAATTTCTATCCAAAAGGCTTGCGATGAAACTGTGAAGAACAACCCCATAGTATGATCTATTGCGCTTTATAATTGTAATAATAAATAAAAATAAACAAAGCTGTGTTGATCAGCGACATGAAATGAGGACAACTACAACAATAATTTAATAGCACACATCTAAGAGATAATCGCCCTATTCATGATAACTAAGTTAATGATCCCAGATCCTCCAATCCATATGGCGCACACTCAATAGCAATGTTACCAAGTTCTGGTTAGCACTTTGGAACCTTTGTACCCAAACAATCAATCTGAAGCTGAAAACCAGTATTAACGCTCCTCTCATAACAAATTATCATAGGGCTCTATAACAGAACTGCCATCGAGCTCAAAGATGGCACACTGGGGCAAAAGAGCATTCTAACAGAGGTGTTAAAGAAGGGACGCCCAGACTTTTAAACTGCTATGAAAAATACCTATATAATGAATACCCTGTCATTGGCCACAGTAAATATGCCATATATAGAAGGCTTGCTAATTCCAATACCAGCTTCAAAACACCAGATCATAAGCAGGGGAGAAAGTAGGATTCAGCAATGTGCAGGCAGACTGAATAATAATTAATTTGTTGACCAGGATAAAGACAACACAAATCTTTGAGCCATGAGGTACAACACAAAGAAATTAGGCTTCTTCAAAAGGAAAATATAAAACTGCCTCCTGTACCGGAACCACAAACAATTACGCTTCTTGTAGACCTTACCTGAACTGCGTCTCGCGGATCACTGTTTTTTTAACAGCACAAAATGCCACACAAGCAGGAAAGACAATCTGATAGGTGATGGTACATAAACCCTAGGGGAAAATCCAGAAAAACTCAAGATGTTGGTAGTGGAAGCTAGAGCCTTGGAAATTGAGGAAAACAAGAGGGAAAGAAGTTCTTAGCAGTTACTAAAACAATTAGCCCAGTCTACTTTAGAGAAAAGGAAAGCCACAAATGAAATTTGAGACAAGTTTCAATCTGTTCCCTGGCCAAACATTTTACACCAGAGAGAAAAAAAGACCAGGTTTGTGCTGCATGCCAAAACCAGGAAGAGACTAATTTCACTTGCCCCATAACATTCCGCTACCTGTAGTAGAAGCATTGAAGTGGAGGAAGTGAGCACTAGTTGTTTCCTTCAACGTAAAAATCAATTTAGGAATATAAGCCACAGCTGGGCGTCCACCCACCCGGGAACCCTGAGCACAGGGCAGAGAAATTCACGCCTACTGTTTATATATCTTTCTGTGCCCCCTGTTTGTCTCCATTTGCCAATGGATGCCACAAATATGACACAAACACAATACACAAACAAAATCAACACTAGCACAGCACTCCACTAAGGCAACTATTTACATATGCCTGCATTCTCATCAACTGCCACTCTGCACACACACAATAAAAGACCTCATCATTCCCCCCACGCCCCTCACAGACATGGCTAAAACAGCACCAGACATCTCTCATCCTTGACGTGCTCCCCCACACTACCTCATCCACCACAGAAACCCCCCACACAAAACAGATGGTGGCATTGCCCTCATTGACAAAGACTCACTCAAATGTAGTAACCCACCCACCATAAACATCATTTGAAACCCTCTCTCAGTTGCTCCCCACACACAAAGGCCACATTCCTCCACCTCATTTACTTTCCCTATAACACAATCCCAAACTACCACACTTATTGGTCTAACTTACACTACTAACGTCTCCAGGATCCACTGCACCAACCTCTACCTTGGTGATTATAACCCAGGTAGTTACCACTGTAGGGGAGGCATGGTATCACAAGTATGACATCAACATAAAAGGTACCATTTGTAAAACCTTTATTAAAGTTTCTGGGTTCGGAAAGACTCCTACTTTGCCCTATAACTAGGATGGGAGAAGTCTCGACCATCAAATAATAAATAAAACAGTCTCAGTCTGTCAAATCAAAATGGCCAATACAAAATGAAAATGAATGCCTGCCCCATCTCTTGTGCAAAATGTGTGTAAAGGAGATATGTATGCAAAGGAAAAACACTAATGAAATATAGAAGATAAATGTGACTAAGTCAGCTCGAGGCCCGCCTAGCCTTCCACGTTAAAGTCTCTCTTTACAGCTTTCAAAAACAAAGTTCAACAAAAAGTTCACGTCGGTCCCCCTCTGTCGAGCTCAGACCTTTCAAAACAAAGATTCAACAACAGTTGCCGGGGCTCCCATCCCCAAACAATTCACATTATTTAGGGGTTTCCTTCCCCTAACTCATTACACTTCTGGTCTCCCTCAGTCGAGCTCGGATCGTTTCCTGATGTCTAAGACTTTCGAATGTGCGTGGCTTTCTCTACAGACCTCTGCAGGACCACTTTGACTCAAAGTACAAAATTCACCTTTTCACTCTCCCCTTTTCTCTGGGTTAATTTTGATCACTTCGATTTAACAGTTCATTCACGTTATCGCTACTTGATGGAGACTTTCGAGTGTGCTACTTCCTTTCGCTTGACCACTCCGTTACTCAGTATCGCTGGTTCTACAGCTATCCTTACTTCAGAGTTCATTCACAGGTCTGCCTTTATTCGCAACTCATCCACACGCGTGCATCCTTCACTTGTGCGATATAATGTTGCAATTTCAATATTTCCTTAACACACACCAGTTTTTCAAATTGCTTGCCAACTCACCGGCTGTGTGAGTTTCTTTCTTGTCTTCACAGTTTTTCCATTTCGAGTCACAGTTAGAACCACAGGCTTGGCCTCCCCTCCCCAAATCTGCTGTTCACCCTGAAGGGTCGCTGGCATCCTTGAAACAATGCTGCCTTTTTGGTTAGGATTTTGCCTTCTCCATGTGTATTTCAGGGCCTTTTGGAGGCAACAACCTCATGTAGGTAACTCCTGGGGTCCTCTGCCTGCTGCCCTCGTCCCTTCGCTCTGCTCCAGTAGGTTCACCTTTGCCCCGGTAGTTCTGCTCTTACTCGTGTTCCACCTTACTCAGAGTGTGTCTCTATGTTCCACCTTTTATCCGTGTGAGGAAAACCAATTGGTATCAGATATATCCCCGTCAAGTGACTGACTGACTGCCTGACCCGATTAGCGGGACATGTCCAACGCGATTTGTAAGGGTTGGCCTCTTTAGTCTCAGTCACCCTCTTCCTCAACCCAGTGTTTGTGTAGAAGGGGGATAGGGAATGGAGATGGGACATCGGAGAATCATAGAAAATACGGTGGGTTAGGTATATGAAAAGGGGGCGGGAGAAATACTGTGTTTCCCCATTGGCTGCTTCACCCCCACTCCCAGAAGACCCCCTCACCCAGGTGATCCTCCCGCATTGGTCCACCTCCAGGGTCTGATCCAAAGGAGATGGCCGTGCCCTGGCCACCTGAGAGAGAGATCCCCGGGGACTAGTAGACGAGACACCCGTTGGTTTCTCACACCACCAATACCAAACAGTATCATCTCCCACTACACCCTCACCCAACACATCACCTACCACACACACACGTAGCTGGCAGAGCTATTGACCTGCCGATCTCCTGCAAAAATGTGGTGTGTGTGCGCAAAATTGAATCAGAGTATCATGGCTAGACCAATGTGCCATCCCCTTCATGCCCACTCTACCACACAATATCCTCCACCTGCCACACATTCGCCTGAGCCAGGAAACTCAAACACCGCACTTGGGCCACTCATACAAGCTCACCCTTCCTCTCACACCCACACCAATGATTACAACACCACAATCACCCTGGCATAGGACCAAATCGCTACCTCCAAACACCATAATCACCATCACAAGCATTGTTGAACAATTCCTTCCTCGCCACCAAACAAGAAACTAGGTGCCTACAAATAGCCTGGCAAAAGAACCTATGCCATCCACCAGAAGAACCCCCAAAAGCAGCTGCTCCAAATACAAGATGACCATATGCAGTGCCAAAACCGTCCTCCACCTCTAATCCACCCCCAGCCACACACACAAACTTTTTAACATCATGAAGTCACTCTCAAACCACCATCCACCCCTAGCATATCCCAGTCCACCACAGTGCCCCCCATAAGTGCTCTTCCACCACCAAGCCCCCAAACAAAAGAGACACATTCCAACCCATTCACCATGAAAACCACCCTCATCCCCAGCTCAGACCCACATCTAACTGCATCTCCACACTGGGTCAACATCATTGAATCCTGTTTCTCACATGGCACCAACTCCTCCACAGTCAAAACAGGACAAATCTCCCCCTGCCCGAAAAACTACCACTCAGCCCCAGCCTCTCCAAATAAACTACCGCCCCATTACAATCTTGCCATACCTTTCTGGAATCATGGATTGCTTCGTCACAAGCCAACCCCAAAGCCAAAACAAACAATCTTTGCAACCCCTTCCAACCAGGTTTTCGGCCCCAGACAGAGCACTGAGACTGCAACATTTCACAACCTGGATGGCATCAACAACATCACTGACAAAGGACACACATCCCTTCTAGTCCTCCTTGATCAACCTCTCCACGGCTTTTGACACTATTGAACACACCATCTTAATAAACATCCTATCCCACAGGATGAAACCGAGTCACTGTTCGACTAGTTTACCTTATTTCTTGCAGACAGGACATGCTTCATCTCCATAAACCCTTACGGATTCAATCCCAACACAGTCAAATACAGAGTGCCATAAGGATCCTACCAAGGTCCCCTCCTCTTCAACATATACACTGCATCACTCGAACAGACTCTTAGCAACCACAACATACACTTTCACCAATACACAGATGACACAGATTTCCATAACTCTTCCCCCCTCAGAAATCCACACCCTGTTTCAACAATGAAGCCACCCACTTCCTAAACCTCAACCCATCCAAAACAGAGTACCTTCTTATTTGACTACCCCCACCCGCAGGTACAGACCTCACTCCCTTGATCACAGGTAACTGTTAGGACTCATTTTCTATACTCTGGCCTGGTGGACAGATGTATAGAAGGCTGTTGTAATGTGTATCTCAGGTGAGGTGGTGACATCACTGTTGTATGAAATGTGGTGATGCCATAGTGTGTGGAGCGTTGGGGATGTTATGCTCTGAAAGATGGTTCTAAGATTTACAGTTGAAAGCTATGCTGGATTGAAGGGACATGCCGATATTGTTCCTAGCAACTAACCTACAATAAACCTATAAATATCTTACCTGCTGGTCTGGGTGTTACTTCAGGTACCAAGATATTACACTGGTGACGAGGATGGGATCCCTGTCAAGGAGGGGACAGTGCGTAGCCAGGAAACATTGCCCTCCTGTGAATCCATGTCCCATTATCAACGTGTCGGCAGGCTGGAGCCCAGAGTTGTTTTAACTGGGCTGCATATGCTTCAGCAGGCTGGGTGGTGCTGAACATAGGAGCCCGAGACAGCGCGCAGTTCGCTGTGCACTGCAGGGTTGATTGCACCAGCCCTAAGGGCTGTCTCACCCCAGTGACCGGGTGGTGCTGCGGGAAGCTGAGCGGCGCACAGGTCGGTGGCGCACAGGTCGGTGTGCGGTGCAGTGAGGAGCACCTCATGGTGTGCCCCGGCTGAGAGGGTCTCAGCAGGCCGGGCGGTGCTGTGGCTGGCAGTGTCGTGCTCTGGACTTTCCCTATCTCATTTTGGATGAGGCAGAGGAGCGTTTTACCACGCCGCACAGTGCTCAGGAAGGAGGCGGCGCTGAGTGTGGGAGCCGTGCGGGCAATAGTGTTCCTCCTGGTGCGGCTTTGGAGTGCCGCGTGATGAGGAGGCGAGATACTATTATCCCTGCATGTTGGGCTGGAGGCCAGGTGGTCCAGCTAGCAGGCAGCGAATCGACTGCATCTGTGTGGGGCCCGGGGGAGCAGCTGCAGGTGCCTGAGTCCATGGGTGCCAACCTTGTGTTCTTAGATGTGACGGGCCTCCAAACTCTTCACCCAATGGAGGGGCGCAGGACTTGCGATCGGTGCAGCGCCTCGGTGAATGATGACGTAGCGTGTCATCAGGAAGTGTTCCAGAGTGAACGTCTGGAATGCGTTGTTGATGAGGAACTGGAACGCGGAAGTAGTTACAGCCGCGTTAGGTCTGGCGTGTGCGTGCACAGAACCTTGTTGCCAGTTAGGTCAAGGAGCGAGCGGTACAATGTGTTGATTTCTCTAACTTTATTTCCTTGCATGTCGGGTTTCCACTATTGGGTTTTGATGGACTCATGGGTGGGGGAACTCGCGGGTTGTGATGTTGTATTGATGGCAGAGCTGTTAATTTAGTGCTAAAACGATTTTGCTGTAATGAATTTGCTGTACTAACCTTTATCTTTCAGTGGGATTGCTGGAGTATTTTGATGTCAAATTGTGCGCATTTGCATATTTGTGCCAAAGTTTTGTTGTTTCATATGGCCGCCTAGCTCTTGCATAGCATGTGTGCGTATGGTGTGTGAGGGCAACCTCTAGGTTGTGTGTGTGTGTGGGGGATGTGGTTTGCTATTTGTAGTCTACCATGATGGTGTCCCAATGGTACCCTAGTGTGGCTTGGGTGCCCCATTGGTTAGTGACTTGGTGTGCTGCTAGTGCAGATTGGCTAGGACTTGGGGTCCTCTGTGGTAGTGTCGGTGTGCTGCATGGTGCAGTTTGGCTAGGACTAGGGGTCCTATGTCGTAGTAACAGTGTGCTGTGGTGGTGTGGTTGGCTTGGGCTAGGTGTCCTAAGTTGTAGTGGTGATGCACTTTGTGTGCAGTTGGCTGGACTAGGGGTCCGAGGTGTGTCTGTGTGTGCTGCGCTGATGCAGTTGGCTGGACTAAGGGTCCAAGGTGTGTCTGGGTGTGCTGCGGTGATGCAGTTGGCTGGACTAGGGGTCCAAAGTGCGTGTGGGAGTACTGCGGTGATGCAGTTGGCTGAACTAGGGGCTCTAGGGGTGTTGTGTGTACTGTCTAACACAGTTGGTTGGGATTTCGAGTCCCGTATTGTGGTGTTGAAGGAATGTGTTCTGTTCAGTCTAGTGCGAAGCATTTTCTTAGGTGTTCGGGGTGTGCTAGGTGTGCTCTGTATGGGTGCTGTGGTGAACTGATGTTGGGATGGTGTGCTTGTTGAGCTGGGTTTGTGTCCGGGAGTGGCAGCCCTGCTGCCCTAGTGTGCAGACTAGGGTGGAAGGTTGTTTGTGCACGGATGGTTTGGTGTGTTAGGTAGTGCATTTTTGGGAACGCTGGATCGTGGCAGGTCCTAGGTTCCCAGGGGCAGCTTGGAACAGGTGGTAGTGCTTAGTTTATTATTTTTGTTTCTCAAGGGTATTTCCAGTTCTGTTTTATGGGAGGAGTTAGCCCTTATTAGACTGCGTTGGGTTCCTCATTGTTGTGTTTTGAGAGGGAGGAGTGGAGTTGGAGTTGGATTTGGGTGTGTTCTGGAGTTGGAGTGTCTCGGCTGACACAGGTTGGTTTTTGTTGTCCAATTTGTTGGTGGCACAGTTAGAGAGTGTATTCTTGGGGTGCCATGTAGGTTATGTTTGTCCCATGGTTTCCTGGTTAAGCACATTTCCCTAGTGTCATAAAACTGGATGTGTTGAGGGTGATGGTGAGCTCCAGGTGGCAGCTTTCTTGTCGTCATTGGAGTATGGTTAGTTGGTGCATTACGTGCTGGCCACACGTGTATGTAGGGGATTGTGTCAGTGATGGTTTTAGTGGAATTCCTCCTTGTTCAAGAAATGAAAGGAGGGAGAGGTGGTGTAATGTGTATCTCGGGTGAGGTGGTGACATCACTGTTGTATGGAATGTGGTGATGTCAGAGTGTGTGGAGTGTTGGGGATGTTATGCTCTGAAAGCTGGTTCTAAGATTTCCAGTCGAGAGCTATGCTGGATTGAAGGGACATGCCGATGTTGTTCCTAACAACTAACCTACAATAAACCTAAAATGTATAGAAGGCCAACCTATATTGTGACAGGAACAACTCTGGGAAGCTGTAGCCAAACCAGTTTAGGTAGCAGTCACATGCGGTCTAGGCTAAGTTCTTCAGAGGGGGTGAGCTTGTAAGGGGTCAATGAGGTCACACCTTGGGAATCACAGATTACACTTAGAGAGGATGTATAAAAATACAGTTATTTAATTATGGCCAAAATACACTATAGAAAAATGACTGTAGGCAGGTAGACGTATCATACCACCCTATCAAACTAAATACATATATACATTAATTTGGTTATATGGCATAATACAAATCAGATACTCCTGCAAAGGAAAGGTTAGACAAGTATTCTGCACAAAAAGGTCTACAGAGATGATCCCTATCTAAAATTGCCCAGCCCCAAGATGCCTGGGGCCTTATGCCCAATAGTTCAGGAAACAGTTCCACAGAACTAAGGATGCAGGAAAAAAAGCAGGTAGTGTATATGAAGTCCAGTGAAGTGTTCTTAGGGTTAGAGTACAAGTTAGTCTAATAGCCAAAAGTAGCCCCAACAGCCGTATAACTTGCATAGGCAAGTTACGGCAAAGGCAAAAGTGTTAGAAATAAGCTTTATTATTATAAGCCGATTGACTTGGGAGTATAGGGATAGGTTAGAAACGCTGTATCTTACCCCCTGTACTCCGATTCTTCCCCAGACTTGGCAGAACAAAGGAAGAGTGTCCGACGTTGCTTTTCCTGCCGAAAGCTGCAGTACTTGATTCCCAGGGGTTGCAGGTTCGAGCTGATCTCTGGTTGGTGTCTTTTACTGTTCCAAGGACCCTCAGTCAAAGAATGTAGAAAAACTCGATGCAGCACCCCACTCAGGACTGGACTCGAGTCAGGTAAGCAGTTTTCAGATGGTGCACAACACGCACGGCGATGCAAACTGATTGAGTAGCCGTGGTCGGACTTTCCCTTCTATCTCTGGTCCCCTTTGTACTAGGACGCTGAAATTACGCAGTATGTAGTCTCGCAGGGCTAGCTGTGGATCCCCCACGTTTTAGGCCGAAACTCGGTACGGTGACGCCAGGAGCACGGTAGCCCAAAAACGAAGCTTGTCAGCCACAGGACGGTTGCAGGGCACTTCGGAAAGCTTCCTTTGGCAGGGCACCGAGCAGACGTCGGGAATGTATGGACCTACACTCCAAGGGTCGTAGCTCCTTCGCAGGACTACTAAAGATCAAGAGCATGACAAGGCTCCTGTTACGCTCACCTTAGCTCTGCAGGAGCACCAGGAACTGTGCCGGGGCCTTTCGGGACTGTGGTGGAAACACTGGGTTCTGTGGGACTGCCTCTGTAAGAATACACCAGACTAAGGTTAGGGAACAGTGTAACAGGTCTCACCCACACCCTGAACCCTCCCTGGAACCCAAAGTCCCTAGCGACTGTGCTCACCTTCTTTATATGAAAGGAGAGCTCTCCATCCTGCCAATTCTGAAAACAGGGGTGCAATCTGAATGGGGGTAGAACCAGTTACGTCACTGGTTCACAGTTCCAAGCCCAGTCCTGCTGTGGCGTTGGTAGGTTGTTCTGTATACGGTAGGTTGGAGCGGCGCTAGCTCTTGTCTAGCCAGTATTGTCCTTTTCTGGTGTTTATGCCGCTTGCAGTTGTCTTCTGTCTTTTATGCTTTTCCTTCTAGCACTCTGTTGCTTATCGTGCTGCTTGTCTCTTACTGTGTGCTTCCTCTTGTTTCTGCGTGTTAATTGCGGTTGCTTACTGTCTTTGTTTCTTTCTTTGTTTGCAAGAGCCAGCTGGAGCCGCGGTAATTGGAGTGGAGGGGTTTTGCAGCTGCTGACTGACAGAGGACGGCCGGAGCCGCGATGACGAGGAGCTGAAGGGTAACAGCTGACTGACAGTCCGTTTGCAGTGGACTGCTGGCACGGAGCAGATGGATGGGCTTGCAACGTCTCTGGAACGCCTCAAGTAAGTATTCCTCGGATAAGGCACTCAGGAGCTGTGCGGTGAGTGTTGCGCTGCTTTGGTAGTGTAACGCGAAGCGAGGGCTGCTAGACTGGGTGTGGCTTATATAGCCAGCCACACCCAACCACGCCCCAAAACTAGTCTGCAGCACATCAATTTTGCTTCATTCAGTCCTCCCCCATGTTGGGGGAAACAGGAAGTGGATAGTTCCTTAACCTTCAACCATTGGGCAATGGGTGCGGTGCCTGGTGCCCCAAGATTGCATCCAACTGAACCGCCTAGTGCCTTTACATGAATAGGCACAAACTCCCCAATGACTTCTTTGGGGTCCATGTTTCCAAATGGGGGTTCCTGAGGTGTGAGCACATCGACAGGAATTTGGATAGGTGCCTGCTATAGAGCCAGTGGTCGTGACAGCTCCTCCAGGACAGCAGCAGAAGTTGGTTGCCAGGCCTCCTTCAGTCGGGTCCCCGGTCTTTTCGCAGGTCTCAAAGCTTGATAGGATACTTTGCTCCTTCAGGTTTCTCCAGGATCTCTGAAGAATGCGTGCAGGGGTCCTTGTCTTATCCTAAAAACCAGGTAAGAGCTGAAACTCCCACTAGCCAATAGGAGGACTAGCCTACACGCACAACCCAGCAGTGGTCAAATCAGGATCACTGGCAGGAACATTCATGCATACCACTCAGACACATTGAAACCAGTATGTGGATTGGAGTCAAACTGGCCCAGCCCACATCATGCCAGCAAACACACAGAGCCCTCCAGTAGCCTGCCAAAAGCTCCTGCTTTCCCAGGCACTACAAGTCCTTATAAGAACAAGATGGCAAAATAACCGGGGAAAAATGTCGTGGCACGGCCATGTTTGACCAGTAGCCACAGTTAGTAGCTAAACTCGGAAAACGCAGTAAAGCTAAAACAAAATTTCGCAAAAAGTGAGAAAAAGTCACTGCGGCCACCAGCCTATCCTTTTAGCACACCTAGAGTAAATAAAAATCATCCGAGTGTTAGTCTAGGGCAAAACAAAAAGGCACCCCATTGTACTGCATTATAAGCTGCATTGCACAATGAGAAAAAGTTACCATAAGTGATACAAACGTAACCAAAAGTAGTAACAAAGTAACACGACTAAGGGAAACAATGTTTCCCAGTACTTATAGCCAGAAGAACATATCAGTTTCTCCATAACATATGAGCAAAGGCCAGTGCAGTATAGCTTAAGGCTTCACTACAAGGCAGAAAGTACAGGTCAGATTCAAAAATAAGAGAAAAAGTATGGGGGTTCCATAAAGATGGAAGGAAAGGTGTTGTAAAGAGAAATCTTTCCTAACAGCAACCCACACATATCCCGCTCCACACCAGTCAATACCCTAGGATTCCCCATCAACCCCAACTAGCCTTCACGCACCACATAGCTGCCAATACCAAAATATGCAACATTAAACTTCGTTCAGGCACGATAGAATACATCCTTCTCGCCGACTACTTTGGTACCACAGTCCAGACACCAGTTCTGTCCAAGCTGGACTATGGATATGCTATCCTCCGTGCACGCCCCAACAACACCCTTGCCCCATTGCAAGTCATACAGAATGCAGAGGCAAGACTCATTCTACAACTACACAAACACTCACACTCCACACTGGCTCCACTGGCTCCAAATATCCCAGAGGATTGCTTTCAAAGGACTCTGTTGTATACAAAGCCACCCACCTCAAAAGCCCATCCGACCTTAACAGCAATCCAAAACCCATCTCTCAAACACCAGAAAAGCACCCAAAAAAATATTAAAAGAAAAGAAAACAAAATCACGTGCACAATTCTTTTCTGAGAGGTAACCCACACACAAAAACAAGCATTCATAAAATAGCCACCCAGTAGAGCCTGAACGCCCTTCTATCCTACATCCGTACTGCACCTTTCATCATCACCTTCCACAAAGGCCTCAAAACGTACCACTTTCCCTGGACCTAAACTGGCCAGACACCCCACGATACTTTGCCTATCCTAATCTTCCAATCCTATTCTGAAAACACTGTAGCTTCTTTTTGCACCTCTGCCCTATTGAACGTTTTAAGGCGTTCCAAGACCACTTATGTAGGGCCATCACAGCAAAAAAGTTCTAATAAATATCCAAAAATAAAATTAGGAGACAGTCAAAGGCCAGTAAAATAAATAAAAAATGAAGGAACTGTGCTATGTATAAAGCTGGCAAGTTCAAAACAGTCCATTATTCTCATTCTAGTATGCCTGTCCTTTAAAGAGAAATATTCTTCTTTATAACGCTTCCATTCGTGCGAGGTTAAAAGGGCAGAATGTGGCCTGCTGGTTATGCGGAGTCATTTTCCCCTAGAGCAAACATTTTCAGTAGTAAAAAAAATGCACTATGGCAAATGCGAGGGTTTTTGCAGGCGAATTTAGAAAGGGTTGTAACGAGCGCGTGTGGATCTTGGCTTGGCACAATCTGGATTTATATCGGTATGTCCAATGGGAGGGGACGTTCTTCGGAGCACACTATAAGAAGTGTTGATACAAGCAAGGGTGTTTTGCCATAAAAAGGGCTATTTGACGCAACGAGGGCTTATTTCGATCAAAACGACAGGATATATTCTATCACAATGAAGGCCCCGTTTAGGAACAATAAAGCATTTTTTGGTGTACTCTTTTTTTTTTGGTACCAGGTGGAGTAGATTGGCAAATGGGATGTCACAACTTGGTATTTTTGGTACAATTTGATACACTGTCAGGGACAGGGCTATTTTACAGAAGATGGGTCATTTTGGGATTTAAAAAATGCACACTTGTTAAACTAAAATACTTTGAGCTAGGGAGGAGTTTGGGGGCAATTAAGGGTTCTTTTGGGGCGGGGGGCAACCATCCTTTATTTTGCTGCACCGCCCCGATTTCAAGTGCTATGTCCAGTGTCCCGCATCCAGCCTACCTGGGACGGGAGGAAGCCACGACTTTGCACCTCTCATGAAGCGGCATCAGCTGTCCAAAGCATTCCCAGCGTGGGTTCACACTTTTTTCGTCTGATAATTAAAAACGCACCACCTTCCATTGGAGTTCCTCTTTGTTTCAACAGAGCATTACTATACAAAAGTTAGACGTTGATTGCCGAAACACAGAATTGAGTGGTCCCTTGCAAACTACTATTGCAGCTTAAAGGTACGTTTGGTGGTGATAAACAGCACAGTAGCATAAAACTGCACGATATGTGAAATACATATCGAAGCAAATTAACTTTGGTTGCATTTTTTCACTTTGAATGCCGTTTTAAAACCCAATTAGCATGTGTGTATGCTTGCATTTCTTTGCTTGATCCTGCTGTAATCTCCCATTCAAGAATGGGAAAATAAATCTATAATGGTATATCTTTTTGCTTGACGTGTTTTTGTAACAATTTATATAATGTCAGGTTTCTCGTGTTATTAGCGTACTGTTACAGGCATTGTTATTAACTATTATTTAATCTCACGAAACCCAAACCTTCGCAAATGCTTGCGTGAACTATAGCTGGGAAGATATCTTTCGAAGTGTTTAAATCACAGACTGGCCCAAACTCAGTGTTACTCCATTTAAGCACAGTGTGTGAAACTGGGCAAAAAAATGTAATCTCGGTGTGCCTTATCTACCAAAGTTTGGAGTACCTACAAGTGAAACATTTTTCTCCTTTTGCTATCTCATGGGTTGCTGAACAATAGAGTTGTTAGACATTAATAATAGTAATCATTCATATACTGCATACCACACATATTGTTCTATAGCCTTACACATGGAAGCTTCTTTTAAAATAACTTCAAATGATGCAGGAGAGTATCAAAGACGTAGGTTAATCTTTGCATTTTTATTTTACATTATGTAACTTCCCATGATGTCACTACATACACAAATTAGGGGGGTTGCATGTCTTTTGCTGCACATGCCCTTGGAAATTCAAAGACATAACCTGAAAAGAAACCTAATAAGTTAGTACCCTGTATGTATAACAGTCCCACATTCTTGTTATTTTCTGTGCTGTGTGTTAAAATACCTTTTGACACTAATGTTAAAATTAAGTTAGATGGGCGAATGATGCAATACTGAACTGCATGCATAACTCCTTCAGATGTACCACCGCGTCTAAAGTGTCTTGCAAATACACTTTGTAAAGTTGGCCACTCTAGGTACACTTGCAGGGATAGAAATAAGGATTTCTTTATCAGGATCCAAAAGCAGTTCACGGGTATCATGCAGGACCTGTGAGGCAGGAGCTACGGGTAATAGTATGCACTGCACCGCATATCGAACTTGTGTGCAAGGTGCCAATTAACTTGTGTCAATTGTATATTTTCCAATTTGAGTTAAAAAGATTCCAGGTTGTGTCCTTTATTCTCCTTTGTACACGTTCCACAGCATAGTCAACATCACACAGTTTTGTTGTATGGTTCCAGAGAGGCAACAATATCTTCTGCTGTCAGTTTCAAGCTAACCGGGTTCTTCTACGTTACAAACCAGCAGCTGAATATCTCCCAGCCCCATGCATTTGTACGCAACTGATTATTCTGGAAGCGTAATGAAAAGTGGAGGTACAGTGAGCACTGTTGGGAAAATGTGAAGTGATCTCAGAACAACGATGGGCAATTTGGGCTTAATGGGTTAACCGTGTAGCTACTGGTGGCGACGCAGCATACAGCGTTGCGTTTTATACAATAGAAACGTGTTTGCACAACGTCTGACATTTTAGCAAACGGGCAGTGTTTTGACATTACTAATTATCTATAATGGGCATACTTTGGACCGCATCGTAAAGGGGTAAATGCTTGGAATTAGGAGTATGCATAAACAAATAACATGCAACGTGCCGCCCCTACATGGATAAAAAGTGGGTCTCGATGACAGACTCACCTGTCTATGCAGTGGTGACACTTCAGGGCTTTACCATCGCCCCTCCCCTTCGCACCTTCTTCGTGACCGCCCCTCCCCTGGCTAGGGACAAGTGGTGCAAAGCACCGCCTAACACCTCTGGGGGGGCAGGGTACTGATCCCAGCCTTCAAAGTTTCCTTGATTTTTTATTTATTTTATATTTTTTCTGTCCCTCCGCTTGGGGCTAAACTCACGAAGAGGCTAACCAGCGGCCATCTTTCTCCAGTGTCTGACAACAGTCAGTAGTCACAGACAGAACAGCTGAGCGGGACGTCACCACGTAGCGCCACCGTGGAACGCAAGACGGTTGGCCATTTTGAACAAGGGTAGGTTCCATCGCTTGGAGTTGTCGCCACACTCAGCCTCCCTACAGGCTTTTACCATCAAAAGAGGTGTGGAGCCCGACAAAGGATTTTTGCTTTTAGATACAACTTTGAATGTGGCGGCCATCTTCGACTAGTATAGCTGTGTTTAGCAATCCAGCGGCTTCTGAATAAAACACAGACTGGTGTACGTTATTCTAATTGTTTATTTATATGTAACTTGTCGATTCCCAAATCAGAGTGATGTTATACATCACGGTTATTGTTTCTGCTAAGTGTTTCCAAACATTTTGCTGGATCAATAGACAAGCTGAGAGCTTTAAAGTTTCTCAATGTCTCAGTGTAAGTATGTTACCTGGCCCTGATTTTATTGCTTTCATTCTGGAACTTGTAGTTTTCCTTTTCCATTTTAAATTCGGGACTGCCATACCTGTCAACCATACCTGCCTACATTTGAAAATCAAAATTCCTGAGATTTATGCCACGCCCACAGTCATACAAAACTCCGCCCATTTTCACATGACTCCGCCCACATGTCAAAAAGGTAAACTCTGTTGTAAAGTGATGTCAGGTCAGAAATTTGCAGTTCAAATTGAAATATGCATATTTCATTAAATTGCTTTTTCACAACCAACCAAATTGCATGCGCCTTTCAGAAAATCAACACGTTAAAATGTGCACATGTAAACTCCAAGAACCAATACAAATGTTTTCCCTGAATTTTGCAGTATGGAAATAGGACATTTCACCTTAGTTGTTTTTCATCAGGTTATGTAGTGCAGTGGTGAGTTGTCCAGCTTGCAAAAACCTGATGGCTGTGGTTCAATGGGGCTGAGTACACCCTAACCTGGGCAAAAAGAACAAAAGCAAAAGAAACGCGCGTTCGCATTGAAAGTCGGCAAAAAAGAATGAAAGGTGAAGCAAAATAAACACGCGTTATTTTGCTTCACCTGCATTCTTTTTGCCAATGTGTTGGAAGTGTTACAGTCATTGCTGCAGAGATAAAGCCACACTGAGGCAGGGAGTCTGTGGCGGCGGAGTCCTGCAAGCATAACAAAACAAAAAAAAAACAATCAGAGAAAGCTGTCCCCACCAAAATTCCTGAGATTCCAGGATCATTCCCGGAGACCCAGAGAAATGGTTAAAATTCCTGAGTCTCTGGGAAAAATCCGGAGGTTAGGCAGGTATGCTGTCAACTCACTCGCTTTTGGCGGGTGTCACCCACCGCCACCACTTAGGCAGCTCTCTCACCCGCCAAGCTCCTTGCACGCCCATAAGAATCAATGGGCTTTCACCCGCCAAATGCAAAATGGGGTGTTTTCACCCACCCAAGGGCAATGAAAGGTTGAGAGCTATGGACTGCAATTCTCAGAAGTCAAAGAAAAATCAGCACTGCCATACATAGTTCTCAACCTTGTGTGTTCCTATGGTGAGTGAAAACAGCCAATTTTGGGTTTTTTGGTGGGTAAGAGTTATTTGAAGTGTATGGGCATGAACGCATATCTCTCAACTTGCACCTTTTGGCAGAGGTCCCCCACCTTGTAATCGGCGGACTCACCTGCCAAGCCCCCTACTATACATGCCAACATTCAGGTGCACCTGGGAGGGAAATTTCCTCAGGGAAATCGAGAGACACATATTTCCCCATAGGAATGCATTGGGGCTACAGTTATTTTAGGCGGGAGACTGTGAAAAATAGCAATATTTTTCACCTCAAAATCGGGAGTCTCCCGCCTAAATCGGGAGGGTTGGCATGTATGCCTACACACCCATATACATTAAGGTAGCATCTATTTGCAAGGAGGAAGGGTAAATAGTGCAGAATCTCTACTATTTACCAGTATGAAGGGTAAGTAGTGCAGAATCTCTATTTACCAGCACAAAGAGTTGTGATGAATGCAGGGAATCTGTCTCCTCCCACCCCCCCCAGAGGAGAGCCACCCCCCTTTGGGAATAGGCAGGTGAGCCTGCTAAGCTTAACACCCTCTAGGGAACAGGGCAAGCAGGATCTCACTGGGAGTGACACCTCCTTAGAGGACAGGCTATCCCAAGATAGAGATATTTGTTATCTCCCATATTTCAAAAACATTACAGTTTTGTTGGTTATATTTATTTATTTTAGCATTTATATAGCACTACGAAACCTCAGGCATCTGAGTGCTGCTTATTTCCCACGGTGTGTGGTGCTCATTTGTCGACCTCGGAAGGATGAAAGGCTGAGTTTGGCCCTGCCGGGATTCAAACCTGCATCAGCAGGCTCTGCACGGATGTCAAAGCGAACGCTTTACTCGTTGTGCTATCTGACCGGCTATGGAAATAAATCTTGCAGTGACTCACAACTTCATACACAAGTGGTTGACTTATCTTCTGCTGCCAAAGACGCTGGGAGCACCCGTATGGTCTCGAGCTGAGAGACAGACAGTGGGCCGAGGAACGAGAGCCACTGAGTCGCTAGTGGCCTGACCGAGTGAGGCACTCACGCAAACGGCAACTAAGATGAGAAAAAAGTTTTGAGGAGCCAGCGACGCCCCCCAAAGCTTCCCGTCTGTCCGAGGAGGACCACAACTAAATAAATGTACACGGCAGCTCCAGGAGACATGGGAGAGGAAGGCCAAGAATACCCCATGGCACAGTGCCAGAAACAAGCCCAAGGGCAGGGTCAGAGAGACCATACTCCAAAGGGGGAAAGAGAAAGCAGCGCCGAAAGCGAGCTACAAGAAATCATACCCCAAGGCAGGTTGTAAGAAACCAAACCACAGGAAGGTGTGAGAGCAAGCAAACTCCAAGGCAGGGTAAGAGAAACCAAACCCCAGGGTGGGGTGAGAGCAACGAGACCCCCAAGATGGGGCAAAAGAAACCAGAGTACAAGGTGGGGTGAGAAACCCGAAAACCCAGAGAAGGGTAACAATCACTGGAGAGAACCAAACAAGTGTCCAGTGAACCGAAACAAGTCTCCTGGGTGGAGAAACCAGGAAAAATATCTGGTACGGACTAATGAATTGGGAATCAACCCAGGCTTGTTTGTAAACCAGAAACCAAGACAAACTGCCTGAAGAAAATGAATAAGGAAGAGACCCTACTGTTGGACCATCTTAGAAAATGGGAGAAAAACAGACCTGAAAAGGATAACCTACAAACAGGTTTTCAGAAAGAGGGAAGTACCACGATAAACATAATGATTCTCAATATCTTAAAAGCAAAGGTGAAAGAAGGGGTGCCAAAGATACACCTATCCTTTGTTGACTTGTCCAAAGCCTTTGACAAAGTTGATAGAAAAAGGCTCTGGGAGAAACTCCAACTCTGGAACTGCCCGCAATCAATACTTGACCCGATTAAAGCTTTACACACGAGTAACACCATAAGAGTGAAACTTAGCCAAGATGGAACCCTATCTGAAGAGATCAAGATTTGTAGAGGGGTCAAACAGGGATGTCCGCTGGCGGGCCAGCCTTGTTCATAGCCTTCTTGAGTGACCTACAATCTTCAGAAGAAGAAATAAGGAGCTTCCCGCCAAAACTGGGTAAAACCGTCATACCCAGATTGCTATACGCAGACGACGTGATCTTGATAGATCAAACTAAAGTTGGACTCCAACGCAAACTGGCAAACCTAGCAAATTACATCAAAGAAAACAACCTAGAAAGTAACAAAAACAAATCTAAAGTCTTGACAATCGCAAAAGCATCGAATAAGAAAAACAAAAAATTAGTTTGGCACCTCGAAAAAGAGAAAATAGAAACGGTTGAAAACATCAAATATCTAGGGGTCGACATAGACCGTTCAAAAACAGACATAACTATGCAAAAGGCGCTATGGGAAAAGGCAAAAAGACTAACATCCCAAATGAAAGCGATTGATACAAAGTATGGCAAGTTTTCTCTAACACCGGCCATTAACTTCTATAAAGGAAAAGCAGTTCCCGTTCTAGCATATGGAACAGAAGTCTCACTGTGTATTCCGGCAGCAATCTGGACCAAATTAGAAGGACTAATATGGAAGGCAGTCCTGGGTCTCCCTAAATCTACGGCGATGCCGGCGATTCGAAGAGAGCTTGGTCTGGTATCCCTGGAATCCATGATAGAGCAAAGCGCCATGAGCTTTTTCAGAAAAATCATTCTTCCTGATTCACTACCAGCCCTCAAATTCATAAAGGACGAAATAGAAAGCGGCAAATGTAAAGCATTAAAAAGATGGGTTGATAAGAGACACGAGAAACTGGCGGAAATAACCTGTACAGAAAAAGAACTGAGTGACAATCCAGTTCGAATAAAGCAAAAGATGATTACTATGGACTGGATCAATACACTTGAGGCTGCTGCAGAAAATAAACTGCTATCACATCTCCCGACAACTTTCAATAAAGTCAAATCGCCGATAACATATTGCGCCAAATTTCCTGACAAAAGGAAAAGAACTTTGTTTATGAAAGCTAGACTAAATCTGCTTCAGACCCAAGAAATTCTGTTCATCAGAGGTCTCTCCGAGAATAAAGGATGCCGTCTGTGCAAATCGAAGGAGGTGACGGAAACCATGAAACATCTCATAATAAACTGCCCAAAAACTAAGAAACACAGATTGGTGCACCTACTACCGCTGATCGAAAAGCCCTGGATGACAGATGAAAACAACCTATGGAATCGATTGATATCCGGAGAAACTACAAGATGGACAATTGCGCTGGTGAACCAATTAGAGGCAATCTTTCAACAAATTAAAGGAGAAAACCAACCTAAGGACACACCCGGAGACATACATGGGTCGGCAATCTTGCTATCTTCATAGATGACTCATCATCAACCAGGAACTTTCGGATACTTAACAGCATGAAGGGCTTGGCATCAAGGGAATCCAATCATTTTGATAAAGCTTCTTATGTTTTCTCCTAAAGAAACAAAATAAAAAAAAAAAATAAGGAAGAGACTAATTACAGACTATGATACAACCCAAAGAGGGGGAGAAGAAGAGGAGTGATTTCATGAACTGACTAGAACTCTGAAAAAGGGCAAGGAGCACCCTTTCTACCTGTGATGAGGAGACATCACAGTGAGGTCAGAAGTCGATGTTGGGGAAGAAACTGTATTGTGGTTTTGTTAGGATATTTTCCTGCGTTCTAAGCGGTAGGGACAGAATTCACACTACAGTAGGTTTTCTGGACAACTGACTTAACTTTCTTGGTGGGACATCATGACAAGCACCGTTTTAGACTTCTTTTATTTAAGGTAGGGCTCAGCACCTCAGTGATAGGTTAAGGTTTTAAGAACTTAATAAAGAACCCTTAAATAAAAAATGACAGTGTCTGTCTTCTGATTGTAACTTAACACAAGTGGTGTTAGAAGTGGGATGCAAACAACCAGATACAAGGTTGGGACCAATGTTAGTGAGACGGCTTACTTCAACAGCTCAACAACCAGAACAGGCTACCCCCAATGCATCAGTTTCTACTTCTTTAGCTTAAATGAAGTTGAAATACCCAGTTGAGAAACAAGACTGATTCCCACAGCATCTCCCCTCCCCAAGGCAACTATCCAAGGCTGGCCACAAAATCTGGACTAACCTGGAAGTACTCTCTAGCTGTCACAACCGGTATTATAGACCCAGACTACTAAGGGGAGATTGTTGTTGCATAATGCCAAACAAGGGAACCAGTTGCACAGGGAATCATAGAGAAAGCCCTGGTTCCAGCTTTACACAAAGTAAATGACATTTCCACTCCAACCGGGGGCACCCTATTGTTTGGACAAGGTAATAATAACTTGACCCTCCTAGAAGGGACAGAGTCTGCCCAACCGACCCTAAGAACTAGTATTCAGGCTGATTATTTTACCACCTGTCAGTGACCAACCCACTAGGAGTGCTGCTTACTCCAGAGAAAACAACTTAGGTCTGAAATTCTACCCCCTGAGAAGCAAAGTCATCCTGCCCTCCTAGAAAACAAAGTCGGGAACAGTTATCAACTTTTTAATCCCCAAGGGTGCTGGATTCCAGCCAAAGAAAAAAGCTATTATCTTTTGGGATTTACAGGTGGAGATTCCCCCAGGCCTCTTTGTTTATGTAACGCCACCAGCTAAACCTTGGCAAAAAAAGGGCCTAATAACGTTTCCAGTACTGTCCTGTGAGAATGGTCTTTCCATCATCCTGTTATGTTATGTTATGTTATTTTGCATTTATATAGCGCCTTATATACCATTGGTGTGGTCTGAAGGCGCTGGTAGGTTGAACGCCCTTGGGAACTGAAGTTCGGGTCAGTAGAGAGAGTAGAGAGAGTCCAAAAAGTGCGTGTGCGCACCAGGTATGTGTGCAGCTGGTGCGGAATTCAAGTGGTAGCTGCTTCTTAGCGGTAGGTGTGGTGGTTGAGAGATCAGGAGTATGTGTTCCCTCTGGCCGGCTTTATCCAGAGCGAGTGTGGTTGCGTTAGGCCTGAGGAGAACGCCTGGCTGGGGGGTGTGAAACCAGCAATGTTTACTTAGAGTGATGTGGATTGAGCGGGAGATGTAGATATGAGAACAGTTATACCGAATAGTGTCATAGTATCTCTGTGTTCTAGTTGAGTGGTGGTGTAAGGGAGAGAGTAAGCGTGTGGTGTGGTATGATGTATGTTTTTTCAAATGTTCCCTGCATTCCAAAGCATATTATGTTTGTCACGCAGTTCCATGCGGGCAGGTCCGTTCTATGCATTTTTGTTCATTTCAGGTGTTCAGGACTGTCCTACACATTCATGTCTGCTCGACATATTCATGTACTCTGGTTCACTTTGCGTGCTCAAGTCTGTCCTTCATTCTCCAGTGAGCTTCACGCATGCTCTCATGTGTTCCATACGTATGCACTCCTGTCCTTGCGCATGCACTCTAGTCTACCCCGCGCTTGTACTTTTGACTGGCTACGCGTTCGTCTGCTCTGTATACTCAACCACTCTGTATACACCTCTGTTCAGTGCGCTTATTTGATCTACACACTCTTCAGGTCTACCCACTGATACTCTCAACATACTATTCCTCAGCTCCACGTACTCATCCATTCAGCATACTGCTCCGTTCAGCATACTCATCCGCTCTACAAATCCATCTGCTCCATGCGTTCGTCCGCTCCACACAGTCATCTGTTCTGTACACTCATCCGCTCCACAGACTCAACAGCACCACATACATTCTTCCGCGTCTATATACTCGTCCAGATTAGACACTCATTCAGTCCACAACACCCATCCGGTCCAACCACTCATCGGCACAACATACTGCTCGTCGGCTTCACAATACTACTCGTCTGCTCTGCGTGTCCATCCATTCCACACACTCATCTGCTCTATGTATTTGTCCGCTCCACACACTCGTCCACTCCACATACACATCCGCTCCATACACTCATCCACACTACACATTCACTTTTTCGCTCTCCACACTCCTCCACTCTCCACACTCCTCCGCTCTCCACACTCATCCGCTTCATCCCACTCATCCGCTTCATCCCACTCACCCGCTCTCCACACTCACCCGCTCTCCACACTCACTCGCTCTCCACACTCACTCGCTCTCCACACTCACCTGCTCTCCACACTCACTCGCTCTCCACACTCACCCGCTCTCCACACTCACCCGCTCTCCACACTCTTCCGCTCTCCACACTCTTCCACTCTCCACACTCATCCGCTCTCCACACTCATCCGCTCTCAACTCTCATCCGCTCACCCGCTCTCCATGCACATCCGCTCTCCATGCTCATCCGATCTCAGCGCACATTTGAACTTCGCGCTCATCCGCACTCTATGCTCATCCGTTCTCAACGTTCGTCCGTTCTTTACGCTCATCCGTTCTCCACGCTCATCCGCACCCCATGCTCATCCGATCCCCATGCTCATCCTCTCTACATGTTCGTTCGCTCTCACACGTTCGTCTGGCCGAATGTTCATCAAGTCTATACGTTTGGCCGTTCAATATAGTTCCACGCCCTTTTGCGTTTTGTTCGCTTCTCTGTATTTGCGCGCTCGTCAATTCTATACGTATCCATCAACTCAATACGCTCGACCGCTCTACACACCCCACCATTCTTCATACTCATTGGCATTATTATGTTCATCTAATTCATCCGGTCACCATACTCATTTGATTTTTCTAGTCGTCTGTTCTTCCACTCATGCCCGCTTCCACTTAGTGTATTCGTCTGCTCTATACGCTTCATCTATTCTCAGTATTTTATTTATGTCATTCACTGTGTTCCCCCCTCAATCGTTATGTCATTTTCATTTGTTCAGTTCTCCAAAGTTTCTCAATGATTTATTCCTATTATCCGTTTCACTGTTTTGATCTACTTTACTCGTTTAGGTCTGTTTGTCTTTCTAGTTTACATTCGAGTTTATTTAGCTGTCGTTTCTCACTTCAGGTAGTTTGATGGGTCGGTATTATTGTGATGATGCTAGTTTGGAAGCCGGTTGGTTTTAGGGGAAGAGCTACTTTACTCGTTTAGGTCTGTTTGTCTTTCTAGTTTACATTTGAGTTTATTTAGCTGTCATTTCTCACTTCAGGTAGTTTGATGGGTCGGTATTATTGTGATGATGCTAGTTTGGAAGCCGGTTGGTTTTACTGGTTTTCAGTAGTTTGCGGAAGGATGTTAAGTCCTCAGTTAGGCGGATGTGGGGTGGGAGCGAGTTCCACAGGGTTGGAGCCAGGGCTGAGAATGATGATCCGCCTAGCCTGACTGAGTTTGTCTTGGGAATTACTAGGAGGCCGGCTGAGCTTGATCTTAGGGTGTGAGTGGGATGATAAGGTATTAGTTTGTCTTGAAGATATTGAGGTCCAGTTTTATGCAGTGCTCGATGGGAGAGGCATAAGGTTTTGAAAGCCACCCTACGGGCTACTGGAAGCCAGTGCAGTGTCTTAAAGGCTGGGGATACGTGGTCTCTTGGACCGAGTGCAAGTAGCATTTTGGCCGCCGCGTTTTGTGCTCTTTGGAGTTTATTCAGTTGGTAGGCATGGATTCCGAGGTATAGGGGGTTTCCGTAGTCCAGTCTGGATATAACGATTGATTGGACAGCGGAGACTCTGTTGGCAAATGAGAGGTATGGAAAGATGCGCCTAAGGGTTTTAAGGTGGTAGTGGCAGGACTTTGAGACATTGTTGACTTGGCGCAAGAGTGTTAGGTCGGAGTCCAGGGTGCATCCGAGATTTTTCACTGTGCTGGAGGGTGTCGGTGAGTGCGGAAGAAGATCGGAGTTGCCGCAAACCATGATTTCTGTTTTGGAGGGGTTTAACAAGAGGTGGCTTTGGGTCATCCAGCTTTCTATGTTAAGGAGGCAGGATGCCAGGTCGGTTCGGGAGTTGGGTTTCGAGTTCAGGACTTTTAGAATTAGTTGAGTGTCGTCGGCGTAGTTGTAACATAGGACGTTGTGTGAACGAATTATTGGTGGGAGGGTGATCAGGTAGAGATTGAACAGGAGGGCGGATAGACATGCTCCTTGAGGGACTCCCCTGTCGACTGGTCGGGCTTGGGAGGTAAAGCTGGAGAGTGTCGTTATTTGGTGCCTGTCTTTGAGGAATGAAGCTATCCCTTTAAGAGCGGTTCCACGAATTCCTAGGGAGTGGAGGCGGTCTAGGAGGATTAAGTGATTGATCGTGTCAAAGGCAGCGGATAGGTCGAGAAGGATTAGAGCGGCACATCCTGCGGAGTCTGCTGTCATTTTAAGGTCGTCCCAGATCGAGGTTAGGGTAGTTTCAGTTCTGTGACGTGTTCTGAAACCTGATTGGGCGGGGTCAAGGAGATTGTTGGCCTCGACAAAGGCATTTAGTTGAGCGTAGGCGGATCGGTCAATGAGTTTGGCAAAGAATCTGGTGTTTGAGATTGGGCGGTAGTTTTTGGGCTCGAGAGGGTCGAGCGAAGGTTTTTTAATTAGAGGTTTGACTTGTACCGTTTTGAATGCTTCGGGAAAAATACCGGAGGAAAGGGAGGCATTTATGATAGATCTTGAGTGTTCTCCTACACAGGTGGAAGCAATCATTTCTTTAAGGGTTGTGGCTGGGCAGGGGTCCAGTGGGGATCCAGATGGTTTGCGGGCAGATAGAAGTTTGAGAAATTGTTCTTTGCTTGGGTTTTGCAGTTTAGGATTCAGGTGTTGTAGTGGGCTTTTTTAGCTTTCCTTATTTCGGCCTTGTACCGGTACAAGTGTCGGGCCAAGGAGGTCCTGCTCTCGTGGGTTTTCTCTTTCTGCCAATTGCGTTCTAGGTATTTGTAGTGTCGTTTAGTGGTCTTCAGCTCAGGAGTGAACCATCTGGGGAAAGGGCCACGGCGGGTTGATGGTTTGCACGGGGGGGGGTGAGTCGCATCAGAGATGCGTTGAGTCATGTGCCAAAGGCCTCAGGTGTTAGTTGGTTGTTGGGACGGCAGGTAGGTGGTGGAGACTGGAGGAGTCCTCGGCTAGGTCCGGGGTGATTATTAGTTTTTTCCAGCATTTGCGTAGGTTCGGAGGTTCAGATGCGAGTACGGGAAGGGGGCCGGGTGAGGGGATGGCGAACGAGAGAATGAAGTGATCGGACCGGATGATAGGGGTGGGGGGCTTTAATGGATCAGGGTGTTGGAGCTAAAGATGGCATCGAGAGTGTGTCTGTAATGCTCACCTGATTCCCGTAGAGGCGCCGGTCTTGACTGGGCGTATACCGTATCTGCAAAGGTGATGTGTAACGCACGGCTGGCTCTTTGGGCTGGACCTCTGTGCACTGTATGTCTGACTTGAAGGGTAAGATGTCTGCAGATAGAAAATATGGGATTAAGGAACTGGGTTATTGAATGTCTCTCTCTTCTTCCCTTTCTCTTCTCCTGTAGAACCCCAAAGGTTAACGCTCTCACCTTAGGTAAGTGAACGCCGTGCTCTCCATCTGCCTCGGGGCAGGGTGCTGTAACCAGTTTCTTCACTGGATAAGGGGAGCAGGCCTCTTGACTTCAGAGGACTGCTGTCCGTCGTTTACTGCATGAACGGTAAGTTTCGAGTAATTCTAATGTCTTTAAAGTCTTTAGTAATGATGTTTCTTGTTTTGCAGTGTTCCGGCGATGGCGGATGCCGGGCTGAAGTGAGTTGAAGATGGAGCCCGTGTGATGAATAGAAGCGCCTGGAAGCACGTAAGTAAGCGCTTGTTGCCTGCTTCACGATGCGCTCTAACTGTCTTTTTATTTTGCAGGTACAAGTTCGGAGCGGCTGCAGGGTGCCGAAATACCCACTGGGTTAGATGTGGAAAGGAGTAATGGCACTTTAGTATTAAAGTTCCCCAATGTCTTTAAACGCACCTTGTTTTGTCTTTCAGATGCGGGATGCAGCGCCGAAGGCCTCCGGAGCGTGCGAAGAGTTGGTAAGCTTTTGTCTTTCAGATGCCGGAATGCAGTGTGAAGACCTCCGGAGCGCACGAAGAGTAGGTAAGCCTTTGTCCTTCAGATGCCGGAATGCAGCGCGAGGCGTTGGTGACAGCCGATGGACCAGGTAAGTGAAGAGCTGTCACTGAAGACCGTAATGCTAACCTGTTCTTTCTTGTCTTTATAGGTGTTGCTGAAGACTGGATTCAGGATGGTAAGCCTTTTTCCTTAGGCCCAGGATCAGATGCAGAAGACACGATGAGCGTTCTGCTGCAGAGGATGCAGAATAACGCAAAGCAAGATTCATCCATCGGGTGTGGTTTAAATAGCCTCCTGTAGTGCTTAGGTGTCTCCTTCCACAGCCACGCCTAGGTAAGAAAAGAGTTCCTGCTTTCCAGAAGAGTTCCAGTGTTCTGAATCTAGGGAGTGGCTCCTGCCCCACCCAACAGGAAAAGTAGTTCCAAACAGAAGAGGATCAGAGGCTCAACTGGCAGGCAAGTAAGCAGCATGGTCTGCTGCAGGTAAGTCCACCTAAGCATTATGAGCCCGGCGCTTCCAGCGCTGGGACTGGGCATATTTATGAGCCTGGTGCCACTGGCGCCAGGACTGGGTCCAAAAGGTCCCAATTGGGACTGGTTGGCACTCGGAACCTGGGTTATGGATCTGCTTCCAAAGGAGTTGGGAAAACCCTGACCTTTTGGAAGCAGAGATCATGACAGTACCCCCCCTCAAGGCCCCTCCCAAACCGGGCTTCCCCGGGGGTTTTGGCTTGTCAGGAAATGTTCGGTGAAATCTTTTGATTAGGCGAGGAGCGTGGACATATTCAGCAGCTTCCCAGGATCTCTCTTGGGGGCCGTAGCCTTTCCAGTCAATTAGGTAAAATAGTTTAGATTTGGAGATCTTGGAGTCCAGAATGCTTTTGACTTCAAACTCGAGTTCTCCATCAACTAGGATAGGTTTTGGAGATTTAGTTAGTCGGGTTTGAGGTTGCACAGGTTTTAATAGAGAGACGTGGAAGACCGGATGTATCTTCATGTGCGGGGGCAAGTCCAACTTGACCGCTACTGGGTTTACTATGGTAGTGATGGAATAGGGACCAAGGTATCTTGGGTTGAATGTGCGTGGCCCTTTTAGAGGTAGATATTTGGTGGATAACCAGACTTGATCCCCTACTTGATATTGAGGGGCTTCCTTCCGATGTTGATCTGCTCCTTTCTTGTATTGTTCTTTAGCCCTTTGAAGGTGAGAAACAGCTTCCTTAAAGGCTTGGGTGATTGTAGAATGCAGGTAGTCTACTGCTGGTGTTTCAAGATCTTGGAGGGGATCCAACTCCGAGGTTCGAGGGTGACTGCCGTACAAAAGAAAAAACGGGGTTTTCCCAGTTCCCGAATGGACAGAGTTATTGTAGGCATATTCGGCTATCCAAAGGATGTCTTTCCAAGTTTTTTCAGTTTGTTGCAGCATGCAGCGTAAATACTGTTCCAGAGTTTGATTGGTCCTCTCGGTTTGTCCGTCGGTCTGAGGGTGGTGACTGGTCGATAGTCTCACATCAATTTGAGCCGACCGACAGCAACTTCGCCAAAAATGAGAAATAAATTGACTACCTCAATCCGAAATTAGAACCGAAGGAAAACCGTGCAGTCGGACGATGTTTTCGAGAAATTCTCGGGCCAGAGTTGCTGCTGTTGGCAAGCCTTTGAGCGGAATGAAATGCGCCATCTTGGAGAATAAGTCCACGATTACTAGAATCGTATTGTATCCGGAGCATGGAGGTAGATCGGTGATGAAGTCCATAGAAAGCGTATGCCAAGGGCGAGGTGGGATGTCAATAGGGCGTAAGAGGCCTGCTGGTCTTTCCTTTTGACTCTTGTTTTGGGCGCATACTCCACAGGACATTATAAAGTCTCTGATATCTTTTTTCCAAGACGGCCACCAGAAGTAGCGCTTGATCTTTTCTGAGGTCTTGGCCATACCGGGATGTCCTTCCATTAAAGAATCGTGATAACAAGAGATTACTTTTTTCTGTAAATCTGTGCTGGGTAGGTATAATCGTTCTTGGAAATACAATAAGTTGTCCTTTACTGCAAAGTCCTTTCCCTGCAGATGCCAATTCTGTATGTCTGCTGGAGTTACAAGTTGCCTGGCCTTATCCTTAACTTCCTCTATGGATTCTGTGGCAATTACACCCAGAATTCTTTGTTCGGGAATGATTGGTACAGGTTTAGGGTTGATCAAGTGTTCTTCCACTCCCATCCGAGAAAGGGCATCAGCTTTACCGTTCTTTGTACCAGGTCGATAGGTAATTATGAAGTCAAACTCGGCAAAGAATAATGCCCAACGGAGTTGTCTAGAGGATTGGGCTTTTGCGGTTTTCAAATATTGCAGGTTTCGGTGATCCGTAATCACAGTAACGGTGTGTCGGGCCCCCAGCAGATAATGCCGCCAAGCCTTAAAGGCAGATTTGATAGCCAGAAGTTCCTTGTCAGTAATCGTGTAATTGATTTCAGGAGGCGAGAATTTGCGGGACCAAAATGCCACGGGATGCAACTGATTGGTTACCGGGTCCTTTTGTGATAGAACTGCCCCCATGGCAAGGCTTGAAGCATCAGTTTCCACGATGTAGGGGAGTTCGGGGTGAGGGTGTTTTAAGATTGGTGCAGAGATAAATTTAGTCTTCAAATCCTGGAAAGCTTGTTCCGCCTCGGTAGACCATTCAAAACGTTTGTTTTTCTTTAACAAGGCAGTGATGGGCTGGACTATTCGAGAGAATTCGGGGATAAACCTGCGGTAAAAGTTAGCGAAGCCTAACATGCTTTGCACACCTTTTACGGAGGATGGTGATGGCCATTTGAGAACTGCATCGACCTTCTTTGAATCCATACGCACTCCGCCAGGTGATAATATGAATCCCAAGAATTCAACTTCAGTCACGTTGAAAACGCATTTTTCCAACTTAGCGAAAAGTTTGTGTTGACGCAATCTTTCGAGAACCATTTTCACGTGTTTCCGATGTTCAGATTCCGATGAAGAATAAACGAGGATGTCGTCAATGTAAACAACAACACACACATCGTTCATAAAATATTGAAAGGCGGCCGGGGCATTGCAAAGTCCGAAGGGCATGACCTGATATTCAAATAGCCCATACTTGGTGCGGAAGGCCGTCTTCCATTCATCGCCCTCTTTTACTCGTACCAAGTGGTAAGCTCCTCTAAGATCCAGCTTTGTATATATGCATGCTTTTCTGACTTGGTCCAGGAGTTCAGGGATCAAAGGTAACGGATATCTATTCTTAACGGTGATCTGGTTCAGGGAGCGATAATCTATACAAGTTCTAAGGTCTCCTTCCTTTTTTGGAACGAAGAACAAAGCTGAAGAAGCAGGGGACTTGGAAGGACGAATAAACCCATTTGCCAGGTATTGATCCAGGTATTGTCGAAGGTGAAGGTTCTCAGGCTCGGTTAGGGCATAAATTCTACTACAAGGAGGAGTAGATCAAGGTATCAGGTCTATCTGGCAGTCATAAGACCTATGAGGAGGTAGAGAGTTAGCCTGATCCTTCCGGAAAACATCTTAGTATTCTAGGTATTCGGGAGGTAACTGGGGAGTCTCTGAAGAAATTGCTGCCAGTGCAACACCAGGTGGAGGGTGACAAGTAGACACACATTCTGGAAACTGGACCGTTCTTGCTCGCCAATCGATCAGAGGATTGTGTTTCTCTAACCAAGGTATTCCTAGAATAATCTGAAACTGAGGGGCCTTGATCACATCGAACACGATCTTCTCATGGTGTCCATCTTGACTTACTAGCGTCACCTCTTGTGTGGTATGCGTTACTGGCCCGGAGGCTATCTCCGTACCATCCACCGTAGTAATGACGTCCTTTACAGCCTTGGGACAAAGAGTTAGATTCATCCTCAAAACCATTTCATGATCCACATAATTGCCGATGGCACCGCTGTCGACGTAAGCTTCAATTGCATGTAATCGCTCCGGATTATCAGGGCTAATGAGGACCTTAGGTATCACGAAATGCGAGGTCACGGAACTGGTTTTCACGCTCGGCAAGAGGACCTCTATTCTTGTCGGGCGAGGTCGTTTCCTTGCTCAGAGTTTGTAACTTTGGTAACTGCAGCTCCTACTGCCTTCTTGGCAGGTTTCACAGGACAGTCTCGAAGAAAGTGCCCTCAGTTTCCGCAATAGAGGCATAATTGCAACTGTTTTCTCCTTTCCCGCTCCTTTTGTGTTAGAGGCCCTTTCAGATCCCCTATTTGCATGGGTTCCCCGGAGTCTACTCCTTTGGAAGGAGTTGGCGGTTTGGAAAATACTCGAGCATCAAACTTGGAACGATCGGCCTTCCTGTTCTGCAGTCTGTGATCTATTTGAACGGCTAAGTCTATATAGTCCGAACAATCTTGTGGGGGATTCACTACTTGGGCTAACACATCTTTGAGCTCTCCACGTAGAACTCTATAAAACAGCGTAATCCTTTTATCCTCAGGCCATTGAGTTTCCACTATCAGTCTGTTGAAAGACGCAATATAAGCCAAAAGGTCTTGATTACCTTGTCGCAACGAAAGAAGCTCATTGTCCAAGGCCTGCCCCTGTGAATGTCTTGCGAACAGTTTTTCCATACTGAGCTGAAAAGCTTGAAAATCATGGAGGACCGGATCATCTTGATTTACTAGAGGGATCGACCAGTCTGCCGCATTGCCACTAAGGTACGAAAGCACGAAAGCTACTTTAGCTTGATCAGTTGGAAAGGCTGCTGGCCGGCATAAGAAATGCAACCGGAACTGATTGATAAATACTGCAAACCTCTTTGGGTCACCAGAAAATCGTTCGGGCGGAGCCAGAGGTAGATTCCCAGGTAGGTTGATCTGCACTGGATTCATAGAGGATGTAGAAGGAAGAATTCCCCCAGATGCGGGTAACGGGGTCTGTCCGGCTTGTGACTGTAGCAATTGTCTAGCGAGATCATCTGTTCGCTCCTTGGAAATAATCAGTTCCCTTCTTAGAGCGTTCGTTTCCTGATGGGCTGCATGCACTTCTGCCCTTAGTTCCCCAAGTAACTGGGCTAGCTGGTCGGTATCCGAGGTTTCCATAGTGCCTGGACGGGAGTTTTGTGGTAGGCTTTGCGTTCTGTAACGCTCACCTGATTTCCGTAGAGGCGCCGGTCTTGACTGGGCGTATACCGTATCTGCAAAGGTGATGTGTAACGAACGGCTGGCTCTTTGGGCTGGACCTCTGTGCACTGTATGTCTGACTTGAAGGGTAAGATGTCTGCAGATAGAAAATATGGGATTAAGGAACTGGGTTATTGAATGTCTCTCTCTTCTTCCCTTTCTCTTCTCCTGTAGAACCCCAAAGGTTAACGCTCTCACCTTAGGTAAGTGAACGCCGTGCTCTCCATCTGCCTCGGGGCAGGGTGCTGTAACCAGTTTCTTCACTGGATAAGGGGAGCAGGCCTCTTGACTTCAGAGGACTGCTGTCCGTCGTTTACTGCACGAACGGTAAGTTTCGAGTAATTCTAATGTCTTTAAAGTCTTTAGTAATGATGTTTCTTGTTTTGCAGGGTTCCGGCGATGACAGATGCCGGGCTGAAGTGAGTTGAAGATGGAGCCCGTTTGATGAATAGAAGCGCCTGGAAGCACGTAAGTAAGCGCTTGTTGCCTGCTTCACGATGCGCTCTAACTGTCTTTTTATTTTGCAGGTACAAGTTCGGAGCGGCTGCAGGGTGCCGGAATACCCACTGGGTTAGATGTGGAAAGGAGTAATGGCACGTGAGTATTAAAGTTCCCCAATGTCTTTAAACGCACCTTGTTTTGTCTTTCAGATACGGGATGCAGCGCCGAAGGCCTCCGGAGCGTGCGAAGAGTTGGTAAGCTTTTGTCTTTCAGATGCATGAATGCAGTGTGAAGACCTCCGGAGCGCACGAAGAGTAGGTAATCCTTTGTCCTTCAGATGCCGGAATGCAGCGCGAGGCGTTGGTGACAGCCGATGGACCAGGTAAGTGAAGAGCTGTCACTGAAGACCGTAATGCTAACCTGTTCTTTCTTGTCTTTATAGGTGTTGCTGAAGACTGGATTCAGGATGGTAAGCCTTTTTCCTTAGGCCCAGGATCAGATGCAGAAGACACGATGAGCGTTCTGCTGCAGAGGATGCAGAATAACGCAAAGCAAGATTCATCCATCGGGTGTGGTTTAAATAGCCTCCTGTAGTGCTTAGGTGTCTCCTTCCACAGCCACGCCTAGGTAAGAAAAGAGTTCCTGCTTTCCAGAAGAGTTCCAGTGTTCTGAATATAGGGAGTGGCTCCTGCCCCACCCAACAGGAAAAGTAGTTCCAAACAGAAGAGGATCAGAGGCTCAACTGGCAGGCAAGTAAGCAGCATGGTCTGCTGCAGGTAAGTCCACCCAAGCATTATGAGCCCGGCGCTTCCAGCGCTGGGACTGGGCATATTTATGAGCCTGGTGCCACTGGCGCCAGGACTGGGTCCAAAAGGTCCCAATTGGGACTGGTTGGCACTCGGAACCTGGGTTATGGATCTGCTTCCAAGGGAGTTGGGAAAACCCTGACCTTTTGGAAGCAGAGATCATGACAGTGTCCTTTAAAATGAGTCGGGCCGTTTATGTGGGGTTGGAGATTAATTGCATCTAGACCCTCAATCAGGGCGTGTGTCATAGGGTTGGTGGGGATGTTGAGCCATATGTTGAAGTCTCCGAGAAGGGTGAGGTTGGGATGGTTTATTTGGAGGGTGGCAATAGAGTCACAGAGGTTTTTTGCAAAATGTCTATCATAGCCAGGGGGCCTGTAGATTATAGGAAGGTGTGTGAGAGCGATGGCGAGAGGGATAGTTTGACGAGGAGGGATTCGCAGGATGGAATGGAGGGTTGGTTGTCCATGATTGAGGCCGCGGAAGAGAGATTTGAAGACGAATGCTACCCCCCCTCCTGTGGACGGACGGTTCAGTGGGATGAGGCAGTAGTCAGGCGGAAAGGCTTCATTTGCGATTGGGCTGAAGTCATCAGAGAACCAGGTTTCAGTGATGAAAACTAGGTCTGGTTTGACAGAGGTGAGGAGGTCAAAGATGCAATGTCTGTTTTTTGCTACAGAACGGGCGTTAAATAGGATACAGTTCACATCGGCAGGGAAGGTTGGTTTTGGTGCTGGAGCGGGATTGGGTGGTGGGGGAGAGAGTGGAGGGAGAGGGGTAAGGTTGGTGATGCTAGGGAAAAGTGGGCGAGCCGAAAGTTTTGCAGGCTTCGGGCGGGTTGGGTGGCTCTGAGTGATAGGGTGATCGGGCTTGGGGTGGGGGAATTGAGGGGTGGGCGGTTGGGAGTTTCAGTTGCAGTTGAGGAGAAATCGAGGGAGAGGGGTTTTAGGAAGGGAGAGGCCACGGGGGAGGGGGGAGATTGTGGGAGAGAGGTGGTGGGTCGAGACAAGGGAGACAACGAGAGCAGAAAGGTTGAGGGGGACAAGGAACGTTTCCTCTTTAGTTTCTTTGCTGCGACTGGTGTGAGAGAGAGGGTAGGGGGGTCAGAGGGGGAGAGGGAGGCAGCTTTGGTTCTCGCTAGGGCTAGGCGCGCAGTTATTAGGGAGGGGAAGTGGTGCAGTCGGGGGAGAAGGTGGCAGGGGTATGATGGCAAGGCGGGGGTGGGTGATTGCAGGGTGGGGTGTGATAGTGAGGGGAGCGGGCATGGGCAGTGCTGGCAGGTCGGCGGTGTGGTTCAGGGGATGAGTGGTCTTGGGGTGAGTGGCACGCCATCGTGCACCCCTGGTTTGGTGTTTGGAGAGGGTAATGACAGGGATTGCGGAGGAGGGTGGGTTGTTTTGGGGGGGCGGGAAGGAAGGCAGATCGGAGAGTGGAGGAGGTACACGGGAGTCGTTTCTGACAGGCACTGGTGGAGTTGGTGCGCTCATGGTTGGTGCGAGCTTTGGGTTGATTTAGGAGGGTTTTCTGATTGTGTTTCTAAGCTCGGTGACTTATGTTTATATGCCCACTTCCAGGTTCAACCAGTCAAAGATTAATTGGAGCTTCTAAGCAATTGGGTACAGTTCTAACTGCAATCAGACCCTCCAGAAAATTGAGGCATGAAATGGAAAATATTGCGGCACAAAAAAGAAAAAAATTGCGGCACCCAACAGCGTTTTTTGCGGCATTTTCTAACGTTGAAAAATATATCATTTAACATCTTTTTTAGCCTAAAACCAAGTAATTGCAAGGCTTTTGTTAGTGAGGAACAAAATGTGTTCTGTCTGGCTGCGCTCTGTAGGACAGCCAGGTCGAGTCACCACAGCCTAACATTTTGGATTGTGGTGGGGGGAGGGGGATACAGCCTGATGAGCTCCAAGGAAATATTGCTGTGCCACTACTTCCAGCAGACAAGTGGAAAGCAAATAAACAGATAGGCTTGAATTCAAAAGTGTAACCCTGGTTGAAGCCCATAGGTTTGCTTTTCGCTTGCCCTATGACCCCAGGAGAGAGGGGGAACAACTCTACACTTCTCCATGGAAGGAATCCATGAGGCCAAGACACAGGGGCAATGCAGTGGCAGTAACTGCAAGCCCACAATACCTAGCCAAACAATGAACTCTCTTGGGTGGTCATAATTCCTTGGTTATGCCACCCACACATGGTGACTAAACACACCCACAAACAGAAATGAAACATCACAACACTACCAGGGGTCAAGTCCTACAAATTAAAGTGGGGGAGGGAACTCATTAACAAATGCAATGGCATGTGATGTCATCAGAAATTAGCATATCAAGGTGAAATATGCATATATCATTAAATTGGCTTTGCATAACCACCAAAATTGCACAGGACGAATGGCATTTGCCTTTCATAAATTTTAACACCCAATTTTGTGCGTAATTGGTGTCATACAGCCCAGCCTTGATTCAAGGCTGGGCTGCATGATACAAACGCTCGTAGCTGTATTCGTTTCAAATTGCTTTACAATTATTGTAAAGCAATTTGAAACGAATACAGCTACGAGAGTCTTCAATTGGCATCATGCAGCCCAGCCTTGATTCAAGGCTGGGCTGCATGATACAAACGCTCGTAGCTGTATTCGTTTTCAAATTGCTTTACAATTGGTATCATGCAGTCCATGATACCAATTGTAAAGCAATTTGAAATTAATACAGCTACGAGAGTCTTCAATTGGTATCATGCAGCCCAGCCTTGAGGCTGGGCTGCATGATACCAATTGTAGACGAGCGTCAGGAAGCATTAAGTTTATGGTTTCTTTTCCGGCGCTCGACAGGAAAGTAATTTACTTTCCTGTCGAGCGCCGGGAATAAAAACAGTCCAGTGGCCTCTTTGGGTGCTCTGAGTTGGGGGCAGATGAGTGGACAGGCCAGTGCTTACCTGGCTAGCTTCACCAACTGTCAGCTCGGGCACTCAATGAGCCTTGGAGGTGCCTGGGGTCACAGCCAAATGCTGTGCATCTCCCAGGCCTGCGTGACCCTCCCCCAATCCTGGGCCTGCAACGCAGAGCCGAGGTGTTAACCCTCAAGCTGCTGCAATCAGCAGCCAGCTGTGTTCGCTCTAAATCATTAAATGAGCGCGAAAAAAGACACACTAAGCTAACGTGTCTTTTTTGCGCTCATTTAATGATTTATAGCGGCAATTGCGGGAAATGGCAAATTTTGCGATTTTTTTGCAAATCGCAAAATCGCCATAAGGTGGATGGTCTGTGCAATTTGGTACGCTTCTAAATGCAGTTGGGTACACTTCTAAGTGCAAATGGGTATACTTCTGAGTTGAACAACTTTTCTTAGGGAGGCTATTGGGCGCAACTTCTAGATGCAATTGGGTACACTTCTAAGTGCAATTGGGTATACTTCTGAGATGCAATTGGGTACACTTCTAAGTGCAATTGGGTATACTTCTGAGTTCAACTTTCTCAGGGAGGCTATTGGGCGCAACTTCTAAATGCAGGTGGGTACACTTCTGAGTTCAGCTTTTCCGAGAGACTGTTGGGCGCAATTTCTAAATACAATTGGGTACACTTCTAAATTCAACTTTCTCAGGGAGGCTGTTGGGCGCAGCTTCTAAATGCCATTGGGTACACTTCTAAATGCAAGTGGGTACAATTCTATATTCAACTTTCACAGAGAGGCTATTGGGCGCAACTTCTAAATGCAATTGGGTACACTTCTAAATGCAATTGGGTCCACTTCTAAATTCAACTTTCACAGAGAGGCTATTGGGCGCAGCTTCTAAATGCAATTGGGTATACTTCTAAATGCAAGTGTGAACAATTCTATATTCAACTTTCACAGAGAGGCTATTGGGCGCAGCTTCTAGATGCAATTGGGTTCACTTCTAAATGCCATTGGGTACACTTCTAAATGCAAGCATTCAATTTTTCTTGGCGTGGTATAGAGATCAAGAGGCATGAACTATTGGCCTATCTGAATTATGAGGTCTCCCTGAGGAACACTGTAAATAATGGGAGCCAGAATGGGGGAACAGGTGAACCTAGGGAAAGATCAGTTGAAGGTTCACCCAAAGACTTTTTTCCCATTCATCATGTTGTACAGGAAGGGGTGAAAACTCAGAAACACAGACTAGGAGTACAATCACCTATCAGCAGAGAGAGGTTCATACCATCTGTCCTTCCTGTTCTTTCCCCAACATTGGAAGGAGACAAAGGGGTATTGATCATATCAGATTCCAAATCCCATAAAGATCTGGGAGACCAATTAAGGAAGTCGGGTACAAATACTAAAAAAATAGTAATCAACTTGCTGGAATATCCAGAGGCCTCAAGGCCAATAGGTTATCTGAAGAAGGCTGTAACACCCATTATCCAAGGTCCTTCAGAGACTGCAGGCATCTCAATACAGGGGTATACCAGTGTGTCATCCCTACATAACAGTAACTCCCATCAAGACCCAGGGAATACAAACAAATGGAAAGAGGGCACAGACGTCATAACAATTGAGACAAGCAGTCAAGAAGCCTGAATGAAAATGTACTATGCCTTTATTGTCATGAAAGCTATCACAACACAAAGTTTGTCACGTCACCCATGTAATCTAAGATTCTGATGAGAGTGACCCAATGGAAGATCTGAACAACATCTCAGAAAAAACATCCCTCAGCTATGAGCAAAAAAAGAGCAAGGGAACGTAGACCTTCTCAGCTGCTATTTCCTCAGTCAGCTAGAGCAGGACTTAAAGCCAACTGTTTAGTTATTTGAATCCAGGGAATTTGTCCCCTCTCCCCAGGTGCAGCCACCACCGTTGGGACTAGGCAGGTGAGCCTGCTAAGCTTAACACCCCGTAGGGGACAGGGTAAGCAAGATCTCACTGAATGTGACCCTGTCAGAGGGCAGGCTATCCCAAGATATGAATATTTTTTATGCTCCCTTATCCCAAAAAGATAACAGTTTTCTTGATTATATGGGAACTGAATCTTGCAATGACTCAAAACCTCATACCCAAGTCATTAACTTGTTGCATAACCCCTTTTAGACACTGTTCGTGCCTGAATTGAGAGAGCAGAGAACAAACCCACACCTTTTCTGGGTGGTCCATAAAGATGCGATCCTCTCTGAGGATTAAGGAACGAGTTGCCTGTGGAGTGACATAGGTGAGAGAAACCCTCCTGGAAGGTATATCCAACCAGACCGAGACCTAGCATGTCATGGGGAAGCTGACATGTCCTTCAGGTTGTCAGTATTGGAAAACATTGGGCCTCATTACGAGTCTGGTGGAAACTGTGCCGGAAACACTGGCAGGTAGCCGCCGGACCCGTAATGATTTTCCAGTGCCTGACTTGCTGGAATAACCGGGGCATTACAGGCCAGGCGGTCCGGTAAGTCAGGTGCCAGTAAAATGTTGATCCCCATACCCGTGGAGTCCAATAGGACTTGGGAATGGGACCATGGAAGCACCGGCACCGTTAACAACGGCGGTTCCAGTGCTTCCGTGAAAGTTTGCTGGTGGGTGCCGTTCCACCCGCCAGGGTCAGACCTGGCGGGTGAAACGTCACCCGCCAGCAGACTCGTAGTTTGCCGGTCCGGAAACAACTGTGCCGGTAAGCTTACCAGCACCGTTGTTTCCGGACTGGCAAACTTGTAATGAGGCCCATTGTTTCCCTTAGTCTTGTTACTTTGTTGCCATTTTTGGTAACTTTTTATGGCATTCGTAACTTTATCATTGTAAAATGCATCTTACAATGCAGTACAATAGGGTATACTTTGTTTTGCCCTAGACTAAAACTCAGGATTTTTGGTTACTCTATGTGTACCTAAGGGACAAGCTGGTGGCAGCAGTTACTTTTTGCTGTGATTTACTTCAGCTCCTACATTTGTAGGCTTCTTGCATAAACAGAAGTTGTGCTGGGCCTGCTCCTTTAGTCGCGCATTGATGATCGCCTGTCGTCACCTCAATGTTGAGACTCCTGTTGCAACATTTACTGCAGGTGAGTGTGTGCCTTGCGCCCCAACCACTTTGGGCATTTTGTTTAAAAAAGTAATCTCTGCGCTCCAGCGCCTTCTGTTGTCCAACCGGCTCCTGGGCCTTCCGACCTCCCTTATTCCCCCTTCCACCGGCTTCCTAGCCAGCCCTCCCCTCCCATTATTGGTCATAGCCACCCTTTTCATACAACCTTCCAGGGCAGCATCTGCCGGGGCAGAAATCGGCTAAAGCCCCAAGGCAAAGAGCAGCTCCCAAAGAAGCAGCTCTTACGATTTGAAGTCTGCATTGCGCAGGTTAAGTTCTTTATCAGCCTGGATCAAGCGCCAGCCTCATTCAATGTGAAAGATAAAGGTGGAGGGTCCAGCCTGCTCATTCCTGCAGCATATTGAGTCTGGAGCCATGGTCTTCCTCCTGGGTAGGGGCTCTGGCTGATTGGAATCTGCATCTGGCAGAGAAGCATTTGAGCCCATGTACATCTTCATCAGGTAAGTGTAGGTGCATAGTAATCTACCACAGTGCTTCTGACAGATGCATGGGTCATTCCCTCCCGAGCCTTAACACTCCTTACACCAATCACTGTTCTCCTTTCAACATTACTTACACTCCACGCTGATTATCCCTACATTTTCACTTTCATATACTTAAGTAACTTGTTAGTTTGTCCTCTCCCTACACAACCCCCACCCCCAACAGTAAACCGTGCCTTATCCATCACAATTCTCATCTCGGGTATGCATTGTTTCCATCTTGAATGGCCAGTAACACTCCTCTCACCAGACCCTATTCTCTTCTTCGCCCTTTATTCCTCCTCTTTCATATGTATGTGTATTTGAGATATAAATATCAGTAGACTTGTGAATCTGTTCATATAAATATGCCATGCTTTTTTCCCAGTTTCCCCAAAAAAACATTGTAGAGGTTGGTCCAGAGTATTACACATTTGCTTACATTGTATTGTAGTAATATATATAGTGCCTTTTACCATAACTAACCTGGATGAGTAACCAGGAACACACTAGGTACACCCAACCATCTGCCACCAATCCCGCAGGGGAAGTCAGCCTCTGGGCCTGGAGAAGAGGCAAGATTGGCAGACGAACCACAACCAAGAACGTTGGTAGATACCATTGAGCGGCAACCAAAAACTCACGCCAGAGGCATCATCAAACCGACCGCCTCACTAACCCTTTTCCCTCTTTTTGCTCCTCCAACATAACCAACACCACTACACATGAGTAGGAGCTAGCCATAATGCACAAACACCCTGAGAATTAACCCTAACAACTCTCAAAGACTCTGGAAACACTAGAGGGGACACCCCTGTCCATAAATCCATCAACACCACACAAATGCACACTAACACAATATATTCAAAACCTAATGGCCATCCGCGACTCTAGACCCTTATGGGTGCCACTAACCAGGGTTCCCTTCCCCAAGTTCCAAATCACATAGTTTAAACAAAAGAAACACAAAATATCCTTGTCTCCACAGTTGTTATTGTTGTTTTCAAATATTTGTTCAGATGATTGATAGCTTTCACATAGATTGAAAATGACGTTGTAAATCAGGCTTCAGTATACTTTGTTTGGCTGTTCTTTTAAAGTCATATTATATTTCAGCAGACTGTGGTCTGTTTAGAATTATATTCATTTCTGCACTTCAACATATGATGGTTTGCCTGGATTTAAACTTAATTTTCCCTATTGAATTCCAACTGTTTTAATTCTGTTTAGTAGCAAGGTTTTACTTCAATTCGGTATTCAATAATTAGCTCTTTTGCTTATAGTTCATTTTCCCTTAATCTGTAGTTCAATAGTTGTTGGTCAACAGTTGTTGGTTTCACTTTAATTGAAGAGTACAATGCTCGGAGACCTTCGAAAACGTGTTTCTTGCCACACGCGGCCACTCCGATGCAAAGTATTTCCCCTTTGTCTGATAATTGACAAATGAAATGATCGAAGTTGTTTGTTTCACTTTATTTGAAGAGTTCATTGTTCTGAGACCCTAAAAAATGTGTTTCTTGCCACACGCAACCAATCCGATACAAAGGGCCTCATTACACGGTAGGCGGTAAGGATTTACCGGTACCGGTATTTTACCGGTACCGGTAAATCCTTACCGCCTTACTACGAGGTCCCTTTGCGGGTTGGGGAATTTAACACCTGCTTTTTGCAGGCGTTAAAAACCAACCCGCAAAGGGACCAGTGGAGCTAATTACGGTACCGTAATTAGCGCCTTCCCCATTCCCATACAGCCCCATGGGGCAAAAATGGGAATGGGGAAGGGCAATGGTGGAAGGGGGAATTACCGCCCGCCAACTTTGGAATGGGGTGGTAATTCCCCTTTCCACCAAGGCGGTGCCAGTATTTTACCGGCATTAACCATGGCGCTAATAGCGCCATGGTTCACCGCCTACCGTGTAATGAGGCCCAAAGTATTTCCCCTTTGTTTGATAATTGACAAATGAAATGATCTGAGACTTTCGAAAGCGTGCTTATTCAATGCACCCGACCAATCCGATGCAAAGTATTCAGGATCTCTCAGTTCACACACACGCACACCAGGTTTCTCAATAAGCAGAAACTCAATGGTCGCTTTACGAGTTTGTGCTGCAGCGCGGATCACACAGCCTTCTTTCTTTCATGTCGGGGCTTCAGTTCCTGCTCCTCAGACACTCCTGGGGTGGTCCTCCTCCACAGGAAAATGAGCATGTTGAGTGGAAAGGAAAGGGGCAACCTTCCTGCACGGCTCCCTTCACACGTTCGAGTCTGCTCCAGGGAGTCCAGCTCCCATTCCACGCTGTAGGTTTCTCTGCTGCATGCACCGGCCTCCTGGTCCTTCTCCTGTCGTTCCCCCTCCCCACTGGGTAGGGCTCCCTTTATACACCTGCAGCCCCTTGACAGGTTGTAGGTATGGATGTTTTATTCAGCCGTGCCTGACCACAATTAAAGGGACATGCCTGACCTTCCATGCGCGTAGCAGCATCTTACTCGTCTCAGTACTGGATTGGTAAAACAGCATGGTCTTCATTGGTCTTAGTTGCCTCTTCTTCGTCCCAGTACTGTCAGGAGTCTATTGTGGGGGAAATGAGGGGTGCTGGCTTATAACAGCCCATGAAGGTTGGGGACGGATTAGGTTGATTGTTATTAGGGAAAGGGGGATATCATGCCTCGCCCAAAGGCACCCCACTCCCAGTGCCCAAGGACCCTCCACCCTGGTGATCCTCCCTTGCTTCTCCACCCCCAGGGTCAGGATCCAATAGCAATGGTCTTTCCCTGGCCATCTGCGCAGAGGATCCAATGGGTCTAGGAGTCACAATACCCTTAGGTTTCTCACATACCCATCCCCATTCAGGTTGGACCATGGGGTTTCACAAGGAAACCGAGAAGGGAGGTTTACCTCATCTTGCTCTTCATCCTCTCAGGGTTCTACTGTGGAGCAACCATGTTGACGTTCCAAGAAACCCTGCATATCCATTAGGTTAGATCCTCTTTGTTGGGATATTGGGTCTATTTCTAACAAATTAACATTTTCCTCCTCAATAGCTCTTCGTTTAAATTGGGGAGGTTCTAGTTTCATAAGGGAAGGAGGTCCAAATATAGAATTTTTAGAGTTTTTTGGGCCTCCCGTGAAACCCATTGATCAGATTGGGGTATATCTCTCCCCATGACTAATTGAGCTGGCAAGTTGGATTTCACTGCTACAGTCAGATCTAGTTTCTTTCCCAAAATGGTAACAGGGATTTGGGTTAACATGTATCTTTTCATATGGGCATGTACACAAGTTACCTTCTGTTTTCCCTCTTCTTTCCACTCCTGGGGAAGTAACTCTGTTCTTATGGCACTTTCCTTACTTCCAGTGTCCAATTCTGCCCAAAACAGTTTTTCCTCTAAGATAACAGGAATTTTATATGAGGTTTTCCCTTTAGTATATCAAAAACATCAGACCTTCTTTGAGTCTGAACGGGTTCCCTGGATGATGGAAGTTTGGGAAGGTCAACTATATTCAATGGACAACATCTGAAAATGTGCCCATACCCTTTACAATAGTAACACTTCTGATAGGGATCGGGAAATGGGGTTATTGCTGCAGGGTACCCTCCCTCCTCTGCTTGTTTCCCTGGGGATTCAGTTCTTTTTGCTACTTGTTCTAAAGATGTCGTTATCTGGGGAGATGGATTCTAGCAACATATCTTCCGCACAGGAGCATTGTCTTTCTGCTTCTAAAGGATCAAAGACAAGATTTCGACTCCTTTCCTTACCAGGGATTTTCACTTGATAACTCTCTCTCAAAACTGGATAGGAGGAAGGTTTGCATAAGATTTGATACCTCAAAATTCCTACTAAGTGGCCCCATTAGATCTCAATGGGGTCATTAGCAAAATTCCAAAGAACACATTTCAACTCCTCTTGCCATGAGAGTATAGGCTGTAGACTTAATCTTTTTCCTTTAGGCAGTAATATATAAATGCCCAAACCATAGGGAAAATGAGGACAAAAAAGATGTAAATCATTCCCCTCTACATACTTCCTGATAGGAAGAATGGCCTGTCTGTTCAAAGCCCGGAAAACGACACCTACCTGATGATCCACCCAGTTGGGAAATTGGTATTTTCCCAAGGACTCATACTTTGTGGGGTTAACCCATAAACACAATTTGGCCAGCCTCTATTTCTTGAGAGTTTAGTCCTTTGGTGAAACAGGCAGACAGTATAGGAGTGCTAGTTTTGTGGCAAGCCATACATGTCTGCATTATGCTTTAATGTCAGCGTCCATTCTAAAGCAGAAAAACCTTTCTCTTAAATAGGTTTGAGGTTTCAAATGGTCTGGGTGATCTTCCGTCAAATGTGACCAAGCTCTCTCCAAGACCATCTTTTTACGACTCTCTGGGATCACCAACTGAAGTTTCACCTTACCCTCTGGAGAGGTATTTCACCTATAGAGAACCCTTGTTTCAGAAGGAAGAAAGGTTCCCCTTTCTCACGTCCCCGCTCCTTTTCTGAAACCACTTGTGAAAAGGCCTTAGTTAGAAAGGGGCAATTTCTTTGGGCTATCGCTAAATCTGGAAATGTGGTTAGTTCTGACATGCGCCGAACAACCTGGCGCCTTTGGAATGCATGGCGGCTCCAACGCCATTAGAACGTTCCATCACGTAGTGTGTGCACCCTCTTGGCCAGACTAATCTTTTTCTCCCTCACTGACCTTCAGGTTCTTAACCCTGCCTCTTCCTTCAGTTCTTGCGTTGCAACCCTATCGCTAACTTTTGCTTTTGGGCCACGCGCTAGTGTTATTCCTCTTTTCAGCCGTACCGGCTACTTATCTGCTTTTCCCTTTTTTTTCTTCTGTCCCTCGGGGCGGCTTTGGCAGTTTCGCAGCTCCCGCTTTCCGTTTTCTCTCGGCTCCCAGGCCACCTCCCTTCTCTCTGTGCCTTGCTCGCGGGTTTCCTTACCGTGGTTCTCTATTTCTTTCCTTTCCATTTCCTCTCTTTCCAGCGGCTCTCTGCCGCTCCTGTTCGTTTTGTTCGGTACTCTTTGCTGTTTGTTCTGGTGTTTACCGTGTTCTTACCTGTCATGGTCCTGTGGCCATTCCCCTTTCTGGTTCCTGGTGCTCTGGGGACGCTGGCTCCTATCCGGTCCACCTTCCTGGATACGGTTCTCAAACCACACTGCTATACGAGACTCGTGGTCTGAAATACTCACCATTTGGACGTACTTCCATACACAATCCACCTGACAAGAGGTTTTTTCTGCTGCAAGCTTTTTCCTCTCGTACAGATGTTCCCAGGCGGGGGTCCAGTGCATACCGTTATTACTCACAGTGACATTGTGGCTTCCATCTGGCGAAGGCCATATCTCTTCACAACGAAGAAGACAGAACTGAGAAAAAAGGGAAAGAAACCGAAGTCCTCCACTGAAGAATCAGGTGAGGAGGGAGGGATATTTGAATCTCTTAGTGATTCCAAGGCTGAGATAACTGACAAGGTTGACAGTTTGCAACGCCACAATACTTCCAACATGGCATCAGCTGAGCAGATCCAGGAATTAATCAATGCTGTACAAGGCCTTTCTCAGGCGGTCCAGACACTTAAAGCAGAGAACACTACCCTGAGACAGATGGTAACTACGTGGGGCAAGACCCATTCTGATTTACCTCCCATGCCGCTGGCTTCGTGTAAATATGACGGTTCCCCCAGGTGGTTTAAGGAGTTCATGGAAGGATGAATTGTTCATTTCATTTTCCGTCCCTACACCTATGCCTCTGACAAAGCCCAGATAGGTTTCTTAGTGTCTAATCTTATGGGCAATGCCTTGGCTTGGGCCACCCCAATGGTGACCAGGGCAGATCCCGTCCTTCAGGACTACAGTGCCTTCACAGCTCAATTCAAACAGGCTTTTGAGAGACAAGAACCTTCTTTGGTGGCAAGTGAAGAACTCTTAGACATTAGGTAGGGTTCCTCGAACCTTTTGACCTACATATCTCAATTCAAGCAAATTGCTGCTGATATTGGTTGGCCGGAAACCACACAATGCACTATTTTTAGGTGTGGTCTTCGTGAGGACCTTAAGGATGAGCTGACCTGCTCTCCCAGGCCTGCTACCTTCACCGACCTGCTGTCTTCCACTTTGCGAATCGATTTCTGCATTTCGGAATGAAAGTCAGAAAGAAGAAAGGGACGCCCGCCTTCATACCCGTTGGAATATCATCCTCACCTCAACAGCCTAATGAAGAACCAATGCAGATTGGGGACACAAGAGGTCTGTTGACTCCTGATGAGTGGAAACGGAGGAAGGATGACAACCTTTGTATGTACAGTGGATCTAGTTCTCATCTTCTGCGGGACTGCCCGGAGGTACCCCCTCATCGCCAGGAAAACGGGCGACCTCAGAATTGATGGGGACGTGTCTCTGAGGTATCACATCAAGTCCCTATTTCTCAATGACCGTTTCCTCTGCGGTTCCCACTGAGGATAACCGTTTGATGGTGATTGCCATCCAATTATTGTTCGGTACCAAGATATTACCCTAGCACTTATCTACTGCAGTGTTGCTGGCAGCTTCATGGACATCCTATGGGCTAACAAAATGGACATCAAACAGATAGAAAAAGAGGAAGACCAGAAGGTCGAAGGCGTGGATGGCACCCCTCTTAGTTCTGGATTAATAACCCACTCCACTGACGTTCTGCAGATGTCTGTACACCATCACTCAGAGAAAATACAGTTTTATCACATTCGGGCAGCACACTTGCCGGTCATCTTGGGAATTTCATGGCTGAGGAGGCATAACCCGACAATAGATTGGGCTAACAACCAAATCGCCTTTTCCTCCGGATTTTGTTGTAAATCCTGTCTTAATAGCTGTTCCTATGAGACTGTCAAAGCCCTGGCCGACCCTTCCTCCACTTCTTCCAAGTCTCTTCAGGTTCATCTTTTGCCTACGTATTTAGGCCATTTTGAGGAGGTGTTCGTGGATCACGATCCCCAGGTTCTACCTCCACATTGTTCAGAGGACTGTGCCATCAATCTTCTTCCAGATGCTCTGATACCTTTCGGCAGGATGTTCTCTCTCTCACTCAAGGAAAAGGATGCTCTATGTGCTTATATTGATGCCAACCTCCACAACGGTCTTATAAGACCCTCACGCTCTCCAACAGGGGCATCTCTGTTTTTCATCCCTAAAAAAGACACACAGGAGTTAAGGCCCTGTATCGATTACCGGGGCCTGAATCGGGTCACCACCAGGGAACGCTACCCGATGCCTTTGATCTGTGACATATTGTTAGCAGTACAAGGTGCTGTTGTTTTCTCTAAGCTTGACTTGAGACGTGCCTACCATTTGTTGCGTGTCTGAGCGGGGGATGAATGGAAGACCGCTTTCCGCACCCCGTTCGGACACTTAGAGTACTGTGTGATGCCATTCGGTCTCTTGAATGCCCCAGCCATATTTCAACGGTTCATGGAGCGAATTCTTTTGGACCTGCTTTGTCACAGCATTATCGTCTACCTCGATGACATTTTGGTGTACTCTTCTTCCCTGCAAGACCATCAGCAACATATCTATCAAGTCTTAGAACGCCTCCAAGAATACCATTTGAAGGTCACCCCAGAAAAGTGCGTTTTCAAGGTTCACTCAGTGCCCTATTTGGGATTCATCTTATTGGAACAAGGCGTGGAAATGGACCCCAAGAAGGTTACTGCTATACTCAACTGGCCATCACCAACCTCTGTGAAGGATGTACAGCACTTTCTGAGCTTGGCTAATTTCTACCGCAGATTCATTCCACGGTTCTCGGACCTGGTTCTCCCCATAACCGCTCTTCTTAAGAAATCCACCTGCCCATTTTCTTGGTCTGAATGGGCAGAAGAAGCCTTCATCTCCTTGAAAAAGAGGTTCTGTTCTGCTCCCATTCTTCGTCAGCCTGACCAGAACCGTCTCTTTATTGTTGAGACGGATGCTTCGGAAGCGGTGTTTGGAGCTGTTTTGCTTCAGGAACTGAAAGGTAATGAGCATCCAGTAGCCTATCTCTCTAGGACTCTCAACCCTAGCCAGCTTAACTACTCTGTCCTCAGAAAGAAGTTGCTAGCGATGAAGATCGCTTTCAAAGAGTGGCAGCATTTATTACAAGGAGCTGTCCAACCGTTTTTGATAAGAACTGATCATAAAAACCTGAAGGTACTCCAGCAGATGGAATGTATCAACTCCAGGAAGGCAAGATGGGCACACTTTTTCACCCAATATGACTTCACCATCATTTACCTACCTGGAAGCAACAATGTTTTGGCAGATTCCCTTTCCCGCGTTCCATTGCTGGGAACCTCACCTTGTCATAGACCCGAATACATACTTCCTCTCGATAGGATTGTATATCAGGTGTCTTCTTTTCTGCAAAAGGTACGGGAAGCCACGGTCAGGATGGCAACCAATCCTCGGATATTACCCCAGTATACGCTTAGCAAACGGGATGGGCTATGGTTTGTCAACAAACGTCTTTTCCTGCCCGATAAAACTTCGAGGCAAAGTGCATTAAGATGGTGTAATAATAGCGCCCTAGCCGGCCACAGGGGTGTTGCTTCCACCTTGGATCTGCTGAAGAGACAGTTTTGCTGGCTGAGAATTATGTCTGAGGTGCAGAGCTAGGTCTCCACTTGTCCCACATGCTGTTGGAGTAAACACTGCAATCAAAAGCCACTTGGGTTGCTCCAACAAGACCGGATTCCAGTGCGGCCATGGAATTCTCTTACTGCTGACTTCATTGTGGATTTACCTCTATCAGAAGGTTGTACATGCATAATGGTCACAGTGGACTCTTTTTCTAAAATGGCACATTTTCTCCCCTCTGCCAGGTGTTCCCTCGCCGCCACCATTGCAGCTGTGTTTGCTAGAGACATTTTCCGTCTACATGGACTACCGACCAAGATAATCTCTGACAGAGGAAGCCAGTACACTTCCCGTTTCTGGAAGATCCTATGTGATAATTTGGTAATTGATAGAGCATTATCATCAGGATTTCACCCACAGACCAACGGCCAGACCGAGCGATTAAACACCACCCTAGAACAATACTTACGATCTGTCACCAATCATCAGCAAGACAATTGGGTGACTTTGTTACCCACGGCCGAATTCTCATACAACAATGCCAAGCATTCAGCCACGTTCTAAGCCCGTTCTACTGCAACTATTGCTATCACCCAACCAACATCTTCCCCAAAGATTTACAGGCCACGCCTACACCTTCAGTAGACAGTATCCTGTCCAACATATCAGAAGCTTATAGGATAGCTAGTGAAGGTTCTACTGGACAGCCAAGCCCGTAACAGGGCTCAGACCAATCCTCACCGTCTCCAGTCACCCAATTGGTCAAAGGGTACGTTGGTTTGGCTCTCTACCAAATACCTGCCTCGATGGGTTCGACCAACTAAATTGTCCTCTCGATTCTTGGGTCCTTTTGCTGTTCTCAAACAAGTCAACCCGGTAGCCTACCGGCTTAAATTACCTCCAAGGTTGAAACGCATCTATCCGGTATTTCACACTTCCTTACTCAGGGAATACCGAGGAGATCCCTATCAGTGTTCTACCATCAACCCTAAACTACCTGCCGATAATACACTGGCTGAATATGAGGTCTCCCAAATTATGGACTCCAGATACAGGAAGGGGCGGTTGGAATACCTAGTGCATTGGAAGGGTTATTCTCATCTCGAGGACTTATGGGAACCCTTTTCGCATGTACACGCTCCTAGGTTGCTGCGCTTATTTCACCGGTCTCACCCGGGTAAGCCCGGTATCCAACACCTAGGAAGGGGGCATACTGTCATGCGCTGACCAACCTGGTGCCTTTTGAATGCATGGCGGCTCCACCGCCATTAGAACGTTCCATCACGTAGTGTGCGCACCCTCTTGGCCGGACTAGTCTTTTTCTCCCTCACTTTCCTTTAGGTTCTTAACCCCACCTCTTCCTTCAGTCCTTGTGTTGCAACCCTATCGCTAACTTTTGCTTTTGGCCAACGTGCTAGTGTTATTCCTGTTTTCAGCACACCGGCTGCTTTTTCTGCTTTTCCCTTTTTCTTCTTCTGTCCCTCAGGGCTGCTTTGGCAGTTTTGCAGCTCCCGCTTCCTGTTTTCTCTCAGCCCTCAGGCCGCCTCCCTCCTCTCTCTGCCTTCCTCGCGGGTTTCCTTATCGTGGTTCCCTATTTCTTTCCTTTCCATTTCCTTTCCTTCCAGCGGCTCTCTGCTGCTCCTGTTAGTTTTGTTTGGCACTCTTTGCTGTTTGTTCTGGTGTCTACCGTGTTCTTACCTGTCACGGTCCTGTGGCCACTCCCCTTTCTGGTTCCTGGTGCTGTGGGGACGCTGGCTCCTATCCGGTTCACCTTCCTGGATAACGGTTCTCAAACCACGCTGCTATACAAGACTTCTGACCTGAAATACTCACTATTTGGAAGGACTTCCATACACAATCCGCCTGACAAGGTATTTTCTGCTGCAAGCTTTTTGCTCTCATACAGGTGTTCCCGCGGCGGGGGTCCAGTGCATACCGTTATTACTCCTGCTGACATTGTGGCTTCCATCCGGGGAAGGCCATATCTCTTCACAAAGAAGAAGACAGAATGGAGGAAAAAGGGAAAGAAAACAAAGTCATCCACTGAAGAATCAGGTGAGGAGGGAGGGATATTTGTATCTCTTAGTGATTCCAAGGCTGAGATAACTGACAAGGCTGACAGGTTCGTCCTGACCAGCTTTTGGGGATTCAGGGTTGGAATGGCCACCTGAAGTCTCATCAACCTGCCCAAAGCCCTGAGATCTCCAGTCAGTGCTCTCCTTCTCAGATTCTTCTTTGACCCTGGGAAGCACTGGTCTCTCAATTACCCCTTTTGCAATTGTACGGCCTTGACAAACTTGAAATGTGTCCTTTCTGTGGTTTTGTAACAACACCTTCGCATCACCTCGGAAGTTTGGGTCTAGCACCCCTGCTAAAACATCAATCCTATATTTCCATGCTAGCCCTAACTTGGGTGCTAGTCTGATGTATGTTTCAGGGAGTGGAATCAATATTAGATCAGTGGGTAACAGTCTTTTTTCACCTGGAGGAATTATGTCATCCCTACCTACAGATATCAAACCGGATAGAGCCTTTAGTGGCTACTGAGGGGACCGATGGGCAGGCATTCAATTTCTCAAATTTTAGGGCCCCCCCAACTTGTATCGGTTGAGCTGCATCCCACTCCTGCCACAATCTGTGAAGGCATCACAAAGAAGGACACAGACAACAGATTCCAAATTCAAAAATACAAGTTTTATTAACTTAAATGTCAGGATGGAAAAAGGCCTAACTTGCCCTCTGACAAGGTGGGATTTCCCTACCTAAATAAAACGAAGGGAATTCTGCATCAAAGAGTTCAATTTAGGAATCTGTCTGTGTCCAAGCGCTATATTTGCCCTCACAACTATAACTGTACAAACTATAGGGATGTCAGCAACCAAAAAGAAAACAGTTTTTAACACACCTTCCTAAGCCTCTCCCAGCTCATAGCATCATTTCAGCTCCCTTCAACAAGTTCCAAGTAACACAGTTCCAACAACCTTGAAAGGAAAGACTTCTGGTTAGGACTCAGTGTTCCCATCCCCATCTTTCAAATGATGCCGTTCACACAACCTTGAAATGAAAGACTTCTGGTTAGGACTCAGGTTTCCTTTCCCCAAGTTCTAAGTAACACAGTTCAAACAACCTTGAAAGGAAATACTTCTTATTAGGAGTCAGGGTTCTCTTCCCCACGTTTCAAATGAGACAGTTCAAACAACCTTGAAATGAAAGGCTTCTGATTAGGACTCAGGGCTCCCTTCCCCAAGTTCTTAGTAACACAGCTCAAACAACCTTGAGATGAAAGGCTTCTGGTTAGGACTCAGGGTTCCCTTCCCCAAGTTCCAAATCACATATGTCAAACACAAGAAACACAAAATATCCTTGTCTCCACAGTTGAGTTATTGTTGTTTTCAAATATTTGTTCAGATGAATGATAGCTTTCACATAGGTTGAAAATGGCACTGTAAATCAGGGGTCAGTATCCTTTGTTTGCCTGATCTTTTAAAGGCATATTAGATTTCAGCATACATTGGTCTGTTTAGAATGATATTCATTTCTGCACTTCAATATATGATGGGTTGCCTGGATTGAAACTTCAATTTCCCTTTTGAATTCCAACTGTTTTAATTCTGTTTAGTAGCAAGGTTTTACTTCAATTCGGTATTCAATAATTAGCTCTTTTGCTTATTGTTCATTTTCCCTTTATCTGTAGTTAAATAGTTTTTGTTTCACTTTAATTGAAGAGTTCAATGATCAGAGACCTTCGAAAATGTGTTTCTTGCCGAATGCGATCACTCTGATACAAAGTATTTCCCCTTTGTTTGATAATTGACAAATGAAATGATCAGAGTTGTTCATTTCACTTTAATAGAAGAGTTCAATGTTTGGAAACCTTCGAAAATGTGTTCCTTGCCACATGCAACCACTCTGATACAAAGTATTCAAGAAATGCTCAGTTCACACATGCACAAACCCCAGGTTTCTCAAACAGCAGAAACTCACTGGTCATGTTAAGAGTTGCGTGGATCTCAAGGCCTTCTTCCTTTCGTGTCAGGCTTCAGTTCCTGCCCCTCAGACACCCTTGGGGTGGTCCTCCACCACAGGGAAACAAGCACGTTGAGTAGAAAGGAAATGGATAGCCTTCATGCACGGCTCTATTGATTTGATTTGATTTATTTCTTATAAAGCACTACAAACCCATAGGCCTCAGAGCGCTACACAAAACAAAAAAAACTTCCAAGTAGTATAAATATAATAAATACAACAAAAATAATGACCGGAAAATATCAATGGAAGTGAAATAGGGAGAAAATAACATTGGTAAAATAATTAGGTATTACACTGACATCATAAAGAATTAGAAAGTCCCATTGGTACACAGGAGAGGAGAGGTTCGAGCTTACAAATAGTAACAAAATCAGATAGTAAGCTCCAGATTTGTAGAGCCCATAGGCAGGTATTTACACAATTTCATGTACATAGTGAAAGCACCCGCTCCACATCCTACCACAATACAGTCACTATTCCTTTGGGAGCACCAATTGGCCAGGTTAATTCTGCGCAGGAGTTTCAAATCGGAAGAACGCACTACACCTGGCCCCATTCGAGCACGTAGTCAGGCCAGAACTTTATTATGGAGTGCGTCTCTAGGTTCGTTCTTCACTGGTTTGGGAACATTGGAAATAACAAAGTTCCGGTTATCCAACACTAGGGCCTTAATGTCTTCGCTTTCTGGGGATGGCATGTTTGATTTCCTAAGGCGCACAGTTTGTTTGTTTGTTTGTTTGTTTTTATTATTTATAATGCGCACATAACCCCGAGGGTAACAAAGCGCGAAAATAGTAAGAGGGTTGTATAGCTTGGTTACATATAGCATATTAGATAACGTCCCATGGAGTTACAATAGGGACACAGTGACAGCATAAGTAGCAGATACCAATGACACTTTATCTAGGGCAGTTTACATAATAGCAAAGAGAATAACGGGAGTACACTGAACATTAAATCTATTGGAAATCGCGCTGGCCAGTTTAAATAATGATAGGCTGGCCAGGCATGAGGGAACCGGGGAGTATTATTTGTCAAGGTCCTTCGTCCATTGGATAATGTTCGTCCTGAACTGAGGATAGGGGAGGTCTTTCCTTAGAGGTGGCGGTAGTGAGTACCAGTGTATTGCTGCTTTAACAGGGAAGCTGCTCCCTCCTGTCAACGTCCGTTTGAATCTTGGGACTAGTAGTAGGTTGGCATTGACACTCCTGGAGGGGCGGTGGGAAGCCTGTCTAGAGAATCTTGTTGTAAGATATTTTGGGGCCAAGTCGTGAAGGCATTTGTGTGTCAGGGAGACAGATTTAAGGAAGATCTTGTCTTTCGTGGAGAGCCAGTTAACAGATCTTCTAGTATCTGAGATGTGGGCTTTCTTGGGGATACTTAGTGCTGCTCTTAGGGCGTTATTTTGTAGGATTTGGATCTTATTTATGATGTATTTGTTACTGCCTACATAAAGGGCATTACAGTAATCCAGCTTAGATAAGATCAATGCTCTAGCCAGGGTAATGCAGTTATTGGGAGTTAGGAATAGTTTGGCTGCTCTGATGAGTTTACAGGTATAGGCAGTGGCGGAGGCCATTGCATTTACCTGTTTGTTAAATGAGAATGAGGAATCTAGGTAAAAACCCAGGGTTTTTACCTTCTTGGCCACAGTGATGATGTTATGGTCAATTTCAAACGATGAGTAGTTTTGCCCGAGTTTGTTAATATTGGCTGAAGTACCAAGAATGAGGAGTTCTGTTTTGTCATCATTCAGGCATAGTCCATGTGAGGCCATCCATGCCTGGATGATGAGGTTCACTCTGTTTACAAAGGCCAAATCGTTGTCATAATCCCCCGTCAACGGGATGAGGATCTGGGTATCATCAGCATAGTTAGTGTAGGTGATACTTAGACCATCGAGATCATCGAAAAGGGGCTTTGTAAAGATGTTGTAAAAGGTAGGTGGAACACAGGAGCCCTTAGCACTCCGCAGGCAATGGGCAAGGGGTCAGCAGCCGCTAATGGTGAGAAGACGTGCATTGTTCTATTACTGAGGAAGGACTGAATCCAGATTATTGCCTCTTGGGAGAAGCGTGCGGCCGACTCGAGGTGTTTGCACAGAATCTCATGGTCGACTAAATCGAAAGCTGCTGAGAGGTCAAGGAGCAGCAGTAGTGCTGTTTTGCCCTGGTCTCTCAATTCGTCAATTTGTATCTTAAGGTCAACCAAAGCGGTTTCTGTTCCATGTTGGGGTCTGAAAGCAGATTGTCGGATTCCTAAGAGATGGTTATGTTCTAGGTATTGTTGGATTTGTAGATATGCCATTTTGTCAAGGATTTTAAGCATGAATGGTACTGTAGTAATAGGGCGGTAGTTCGTAGGGGTGGAGGGGTCTAGGTTTTGTTTTTTAAGGAGTGGGAGGACCCAGGACTGTTTCAGATTGTTAGGTATTGTGCCTGAGTTGAAAGATGCATTTATTAATTTAGTGATGAAAGGGGAGAGTTCGCGAGCTGTATCTTTTATAAGTTGTGCTGGGCATAAGTCCCCGTGGCAGTTCGATGGTTTAAGAGTGAGGATGACATTCTCAACCTCTTTGATAGATACTTTGCTGAAGTTGAAGTAAGAGGTAGCGTCAAGTGGGGGGGGTCGAGATAGGAGGCGTCACTGTCACATTATTAATATTAGGTTTAGTTATAGTGAGAAGGGTGGCCTTTTTATGGTGGATCTTAGTTTGCAAGATGGTGATTTTATTAGACAGGGCATTTTGAATGTTTGTACACCAGTTTCTGTCCTTGGTGCAAGAGTCTGGGGTTTGGATAGGGGATTCTATCTCCTTCAGAATTGTAAAGAGCTCTTTGGTATTGGACTTGGCTTGCGTGATTCAGAAGTTGTATGAAGTTTGTTTGGCGGAAATTATTTCTTTTTTGTAAAGGGCCGATTGCTTACTTAGGTTGCACTTATTGGTCTCTGAAGGATCAAGTCTCCATATTTTCTCACATCGACGTTTCTCAAGTCTGAGTATTTTTAGTTGTGGGGAGAACCAGGTGTTCACATGTTTACGTGGTTTGTTTTTTCTAATCTTTAAGGGTGCTATGGCATCAAGGGATGATAGCATCACTTTGTTGTACACGTCTACCATGGTGAATGGGTCAGTGTGATCTGGGATAGAATTGAGGGTAGGTATGATCAGAGGGATGAGGTTTTCCGGAGTGATGTTTCTTTTGTTTCTAGAGGGGACTGCTGGAGCTACACTATCAGTGAGTAGCGAAGCTGGGGCCACTACGGTGAACGTAATCAAGTGGTGGTCAGACCAATGCTGAGGTAGTGTGGATAGTACCGAGATAGGGCAATTGTGCACGGCAATCCAATCAAGGGTTCTACCTTTAGTATGGGTAGGGCATGTAATCTTTTGGGAGAAACCTAGTTCCTCTAGGGAGTTATTAATTAGTGTGGCATTCGAATCTAGGAGGTCATTGAGTCCTAAGTTGAAATCACGTAATACGAGTTTCTGGGAGGAACTTTACAAATTGTTAGATAGTATATTTGTGAGATCTTCTTCGAAGAGTCCTAGAGGGCCTGGTGGGCGGTAGATAAGGTGGATAGTTACAGACTGTGAATTAGTTATAGTTAACTTGGCTGTGAGGGCTTCACAAGAGTCTGTACTATGAGGTGGAGCGAGTTTCAGTGTGAGGTTCGTTTTATGTATAATGGCAAGACCTACGCCTCGAGAGGGGGTACGGTCTAGTCTGAGGAGGGTATAGTCATCTGGAATGGCTAACATGATTGCTGGGCCGGCTGCAGGGTGGAGCCATGATTCTGTAATGGCTAGGAAATCTAAGTTTTCATTTTGTAATATGTCTGCAATCTCCATTGCGTGGGCGACCATAGAGTGTGCATTTATGAGTGCCCCTTTTATCGTTGGTTGAACTGGTGGGGGCCGTGCCTTAGGGATGGCATTAAGGGTTGTAACGGTCTCTCTGAAGAGCCTACTGTTGAGTTGAAGGTGATGTCGACTAGTTTTACTAAGGCCAGGAGTGGTGTTAGGCACTATTTTAGGTAGATAGTCATGCAGTCTTGGGAGTCTTGCACGTAGTTTAAGGTTCCTTTGTGTTAGAGTGCAAGGTCTGGAGGTCTGCTTGGCCAAATTGTGTGCAGGTGACAATGGTAGGGTATGTTGAGGCATAGTGAGGTCTTGTAGCATGATTATATAAAGGAGGGCTCTTAGTAGTGTTGTATAGAGTGGTTGTAGGTACATGGTGTAGGTGTGCGAGTATGTACGATGGACCTGAGAAGCACAGTTCTAGTTTTCAGGACAGGGTGGAGAGGACAGCATACATTAAGCTAGGTGAAAGGAGCATAAGCTTCAATCTAGCAGGTGGCGAAATGAGGTGCAGTAGAGACTAGTGGCTGGACAATCACAAGGCTAAGGTGGAACACATACGTAGTAAGCTGTGGAACTTCAGTCAAGTAGGACACATTAGTTAAATAGGGCAGATTGCAGAGCTACAGAGACTGGTGACTAAGTGTTCGCATAGGCTAAATTGAACAGGGTCACAAGCTATGGCAACATTATCTATAAAACACATACATTGTTAGCTCACATACTTCAGTTTGGTTGATCACGTTTGCAGAGCAGCAGAGACTGGTGACTGAGTGTTCACATATACAGATCTGACAGGTGGGTGTGTTATACCACGCAAGAGGCTGGTGGCTAGGCGTTTAACAAGTTAAAGTAATTTTAATAGGATAGTTCGCATAGAACATGAGTCTGCTGATAGGTGGATTACTCCAATTAAAGGGCCGAGGTGCACAACGGCGAGTCTAATGGCAGGAGGTGCATGCAGGTTGTGACAACAGCATGCAATGAATATAATGCTATGTACGGTGCATGGTGCGCGATTACGTGGCACATGAGTGAGAATCTAGGGAGAGAGGGCAGACTAGCGAGCAGCTCGTATGGGTGGAAGCGGACACTCGCAAATGCCGTGTGATTAATTGGATTGGAAGATTAAGACTCGGCAAGTGCGAGTGAGGTTATCTGAGTATCGCGGGTGGAGAATCAAAGAGGAGTCACAGTCTTGCAGGCTTGTAGCCAACGTGCAGCATATCATAGGCGGGATGTGTAGAGGGCAGAGGTGCTGCTAACACAGGCACCAGGCAGGGCTAAACAACAAAATACAAGTATGGGCATGTAGGCAGGTGTAAATGCAAAGATCAGGGTCAATATGTACAACAGTACCGTGAGGGCGAATGCCCGCTCCAGCGTAACACGCCGGCACGCTGGCGACGCTCGCTCAGCTCAATCAGGGGTAGCCTTCTCTCTGGCCTTCCCTCGCATTGGCCGGCTCTCGCCTATCATGATCGGTGGCAGGCTATGTTGTAGCTTGTGGCCAATCCCCAGGCAGGAATAGAAGGTATGCGGTCAGGCATACACCCAAGACAAGGTCAGGCACGGCCAGCACAAAGCACAGCGGCCATCTTGGATATTTCAAAACAAACGGACTTCGATGATTACAGACTGCACACGGGCAGTTTACACGTGAAGCAAGCAGTCGGATGGGTGGGTAGCTTGCGAATATTTAACAGGAAGCGTGCATCGTATTAAAACGAATTTAGATTGAGTTTCGGCGATGTTGCAACGTGATGATAAGAGGTGCTCTAAGGCAGCAGATCATATGCCAGGAGCTTACCTCAGGATTGCGGCATCATGGGATGATTGCAGCTGCTCCTGTCCTTCTAGGCTTCTGAGCCTCCTGATATTCAGCCAACAGTGCTGGCACAGGATGGGCTCTGAAAGAGCCGGAATGAGACTCTGTGGTGACTTGTACGCTGAAGAAGGTGCTATATTGTTTCGAGGGAGGCAAACATCAGCCCTAAGGCCAGCATGCGGCCCCATCGTCAAGTCAGTGGGGTTTACAACTTCTTTATAAAGAAACTCTGTCTGAGTAGAACAGGTTACTGTAGACTGCAGGCTCATAGGTGGAGTATTGTCTGCTTCTGGCTGATCAGTTTGGGAGGACCATGACACTTTCTTAATAGACGATATCATTGAAAATGAACCATTAACTGCAAGCGCATTTTTTGAAAAGAAAAACGCAGAAATATCTAGCGTCACAAGCCACGCATCAAAATCCTTGGAGGTGTTACAGTTATTCAACTCTATTATAAGAGATTCTTTCCAGTGGCTCCAGTATTCAGCTATACAGTTTATGTCATTGCTCTTCGATGAGGAGAAGGGCGAGTGTGGAAACAGAGCAGGAGTGAGAATATCACTACTCCCCCTTGGGGAGGAGGGTGCCAGCATGGAGGAAGATGGCAAATCCCCATTTATTTAATTTATTGGGGACGGTGCTTGGGAGATCTCATTTAAATTATCTTCCTTATTGGGCATTATTGATGTCGTGTGAATAAGTAGACCAGGATTATTTGCCTGCACATTAGTGCTAGTACTAGTACTAGCTGCCCTGAGGGCTAGATAATTTCTATTTACTGTGCCCGTAGTTACTGGGCTCTTTAAGACACGAGCCAGGCCAGCATCAGGAATTGCGCAAGACTAATCCGGAGAACCCAATGAGTCAGGCAATAGCTCAGGGTGGCGTTGTCTCCTGTGGGAGATGTGGGCTAGAACTTCAGCCAGTCTGTCTTTTTTAGGGACCGGCTGGGGCACGGGGGAATAGGCTGCGAGATTAGTTATAGGCATCCTATGCATACTATGAAGCTGCTGCCTTATTCACCAACACACGAGGTACAAAACGGCTATAGAAACAAGGGAGACGCCATTAAAGAGGGATGAGTTACTGATAAACAGTGAGGTGAAAAGGCGTACCTGCAGGCTATAGGCAAAGCAACCGCAACCCCGGGGCCCCCGGACTTAGATTTCAATAGAGGTCAGCAGGTCCATGATTTTCTGCAGAGACTCAGCGAAACACAGCAGGGCACAGCTGGCAGGTGCAACGGAGGGAAAACAGTTCCAGTCCTCTTCCAGGAGGAAGAGCAATGTGCACCGGCACACCGACAGGAACACTAGAGGAAAGGACCTAGCACAACACAGTGGACACATGTTGCAGTCTGCTCCATGGAGTCCCAGCTGCCACTCCACACTGTACGGTTCTCCACTGTACACACCGGCCTCCTGGTCCTTCTCCTGTTGTTCCCCCTCCCCACTGGGCAGGGCTACCTTTATACACCTGCAGTCCCTTGGGAGGTTGCTGTGTGGATGATTATTCAGCCGTGCCTACCCACAATTAAAGGCACATGCCTGACCTTCCCTGCTCTTAGCAGGCATCTTCCTCGTCCCAGTACTAGAGTGGTAAAAGAGCATAGTCTTCATTGCTCTTAGTTGCCTCTTCTTCGTCCCAGTACTGTCAAGAGTCAATTGTGGTGAAATGAGGGGTGCTGGCTTATAACAGCCCATGAAGTTTGGAGAAGGGTTTGGTTGATTGTCATTAGGTAAAGGGAGATACCATGTCTCACTCAAGGGCACCCCACTCCTAATACCCAAGGACCCTCCACCTTGGTGATCACCCTCGCTTCTCTGCCCCCAGGTTCGGGATCCAATAGCAATTGCCTTTCCCTGGCCACCTGCGCAGAGGATCCAAGGGGCCTGGGAGTGAGAATGCCCTCAGGTTTGTCACAGTGTGAAGACAAGCACCTCATCTGTTCGTGCAAGTACGGGCCTGATAGGGCCAATGGCCTGACCTGCTAGGGATCCGCAGAAATTTTTCTAGGAATAATAACAAATGGAGAAATGATCGCATATTTTCTCTGACATATTTGGACATTTAAGAAAAATATATAGGTGTGGGGGAGTGGGCAAGGGTAATAGTTAAGGTGGGGGAAAGGGGAATTTGCATTTCACCAACAAACTAATTGCTACTACTGCTACTCACCAAAAGACATCACCATGTGTCTCCTCCCTCCACAGCCCATCCCCACTCTCATTAGGGGTTGTATGGCCTGTTAGGCAGAAATATATGCCGTATCCTTTGGGAACACCACACACAATTAGGACTACAAGTGACAGTACAAATTCCCCTTTGGTACAAGCCTGTACTACACAGTAAAGTGGAATCAATGGCTGAGCAGCCAGACTTATCTCAAGATTAAAGTGAGCAGTATCAATAGTTACACAAAGGACAGCAATTACTATGATTCAAACAAACACTGACTCAAGGTTTCTTAGTAAAAGAATATACATTTATTTACACATCAGTTATTAAACATTTCGCTATTATCAAGCAGTTGAAAAATCACGTTGCTAATACACTACATCACACCCAATCGATTCTGGACAAGTTAGGCTCAAAATGAAGTGTGAGCAAAATGGCATTCCAGTAATTTAAAAGGGAGGGAAAGACAAAGTTAGACAGAAATTGAGCAGCACCAACAAGTAAGTAAGCAGGTCAATCTAGAAAAAGGAACTACAGTGAGGAAATCAAATTAAAGGGGCCTAACCCAAAGTCAATGGACCAAAGTCTTTGCAGAGGATCACACAGTTCAGGGTAGTTCACGGTTAAGTCTTTGCCAAGAGTTCAGAATGAAGTTGGTCGGACGAAAAGTTACTTTAAAGAATGGAGAAGGACAAGCCCTTGGATTGGCAAAAGATTTCACACACTCTCACCGCGGCTGGACGAAACGAACAACCGGGTTAGCACAGTAACTATAAAGCAGAAGAATGCTGTAGCTGAGGCAGACGTTCCTGGCAGGTCCTGCAGGCTCATGGTTCCTGAAGTGACTGTCGGACTGACAAGAAGGAGGAAGACTGGAGGGTCCTGAACTGCACAGGGAAGAAACCAGCAGCGCAGCACAGCAAAGCGACAAATAAAAGGTGCGCTCCTTAAAACGCAAGCAGGGTCCGATCCTCCTGGTTATCCGGTTCACTCGAGCTCTGTACAGCAAATTCGACCAGAGAAGGGAGGCCTGGCGAGCAGTTTGGTGAATTAGTTGTTCCCACCAGATCAAGGGGAGAAGATTCCTTGCAGATCTTCCCTGTTTTCGAAGTTTGACGATTTGGACCCGCAGCAGGGCTTCACCGGGAGGTTCAGTCATGGTAGTGGTCCTCTTGGAGGAATACACCCCCACAGCATTGTGTGATAGACAGCCCCAGCGCGCCTATTACTCTGCGCCTCCTCCATACAGTCAGTGTTGGAGGAACACATCTCCCTAGCAGTGTCTGATAGACAGCCTCAGCGGGCCTATCACATCACACCTACAGACTCGGCCAATCAAGCTACTGCATCACGAGTCACACCCGCCATAGTCACGGCAGTTATGCCGGCTCGTCAGTCATGACTCAGCACCAAGCCAGCTGAGACAGTCTGCACAGCGTGCACCCGTGGCCACGGCAAAGGCAGCTCCACGGGAAAACAAGGAACTCCCGTCAAGGTAATAAATGGACCGCTGGGTCCCACATTCTGGTAACCTTCTTTTTTGCCAGAAACCTGAATTCAGCACTCATTTGTGAGGCTTTCTCTACAAACAAGTAAAACAACGCCAATTTTTTTATTCACCAAGCAAACACCACTGACTCTGTTTCCTTTCTCCCATTTTGTTTTGCGCTACTTTAGGTTGTGCACTCTCACAACAACCATTGAACCCTACGCCTTGAACAGGAGCACAAGCAATTCAGACATATATGTCACCCACAAGTGGTATGTTAATAACATTCTAATTTTCCTCTTTTTAGCATATGAACCATAGCAATTATGAGTTGCTGGAAAGACAGACCAATTAGTCTCTGTTCTGATCTTTTCTCGCTATAGGACTATTGACATTACTATTACGGGTGGCTACGCCCTCGGGTTCCTCGTGTTCCGAGCTGTGTAAGACCACAATCCCAGCCCAAGTGTTTTTTTTCGTGATCTAGTCCAAGCCCAGAATCAGGGTAAGGTCTATGTTCCCACTAGGGGCTTTCAAATCATTTATTGTTGCAAAAAAACTTTTAAGCTAATAATGTTCTGTGGATTCAGACTCATGCCACAAAAGATGAAAACATTCCTTAAATTCAAACTTGTTTGATGATACCCCTCCTTTCTTTGTCTGCCTTCATACAGGGTCAAGTTTGTATCTCCCCATTTTTTCTTCATTTCTCCGCCCTGAGGAAGGCTCCACTACAACTGTACATGCCCAGCAGTGGGCAGATCCGAAACGTGACATGGATGTTTGAACTTTTCACATTGATTGGAAACTCTATTTCGGAAGTTAATTTGAAGTCCAAAGTTAAACCAGCATTGAAACATTGTTCTTGCACGTACATTATATAATTTCTTTCTTTGTGCTTTCTCTCAAGAGTTTCTTTCCCCCATCAAACACCAACACGTCGGCAGACCTGCATTCTCTTATTTAGTAAGACAGTGGCACCTGTATATTGAAATGTGGGCCGCTTAGAGTTTCCCTCCAACTGAGGGTATTTGGCCTGAGGCTATTTTGGCCTCTGTGTGTTTGCTCTGTCTTTCCAAGGCCGACCTGCATCCACTCATTTAGCAAAACAGTAGTACCTGTATATTGAAATTTGGACCGCTGATTCATTTTCTTAAAGTACTATACATGTGTTTGCATTTTCCACAAGCGATGGCTTAATTACTGCTTGCCTTTATCTTCTTGTTATAAAAGTGCACTGATTTGTCTCTCTGTTAGATCTTTCTCGTACTTGCAGTTCTATTTCTTATTGTTTTACTCTCATTCTAAACTGCATTTCCTATTCCTTGTATTTATTAACCTTATTCATTTGAGAACACAACAATAAATCACTTTGTGAAAATAAGGAATGTTTTCTGAGTATAAATACTGTGGCTAAATAATATTTGTGATTTCCTTGTTCTAGGTCACACTATTAACGTTGTTTAAACATATTTTTGCAAAATAACTCAGTTATATTCTAGCAGAGTGGATACTTCTTGGTATATAGCTATTTCTTACATTAGTCCCAATCCACTTTTTGCTTTAAGGGACGACCTCAATATATCTTTTTTATGAGAAGTGGTCCTCTTCTGTCAGCTTCTCGTCAGTTCTCTTGATCCAGTGGCGACTCTGCCTTTCCAGCCCCAAGGACCTGCTTTTTATGCAGTTTTCCCCCATTCACACAGCCTGGTTGTCAATCACATAGCAGGGTGGCTGTCTCACCACAGCCAATCATATCAGAGTGCTACATGGGTCTCCAAGGAGACCCTTTGCAGGGAGTCCTAAACCCCTCCCTCACATCCTGTCCCCATCAGATCCTGTCCCCCTCTGACACCCAAGCACGTCGAAAGGACGGCGAACAAAGGAACCAAACCTGGTTTGGCGCGCAGAGTAAAACAAGAGAGACTTTTACTAAATGAAATGGCGAATAAACCCAGCCGGAACAGTACAAAAACGTATAAGGTCCAGCTGGTTTAAGTTCGAGGCTACCAAGATAGGCTAAAACAATACCAGGGCTATTTAAGATAACCGCGGTAGGAAAAATAGGGTAGTTACCACTGCCACCAGCCAAGTCTTAATGAAAAGGGAATGAAACAATGTTCCAAAAGAAACAGACAAAGAGGGATAAGTATTAACCCTTTCCAGAACTCTATGTAAGATAGTTTGTACTGGGTCTGTGAGTTTTAAAAGAGACTAATAAAGTCAATGGCAGCTTTACATGCTCTGGGAGACAGTAGTCAGTCCCAGAAAATGGAGTCAGAGTTGGGAAGTCTAAAAAGACAACCCTGTGTCACTGCACTGAAGGTGCTGTGTAACACACAGTAAAAAGATGATGCCTATGGAGTAGGTGAGGCTGCACAGTCTATGAACACAAGAACATGTTAAACACACACAGCAAAACACATGTAAGAGTGGGAAAAAGGCTCACACTCTTACCAGGTAAAAAAAAATAAATCCTAGAAATCCAGCAAAGCTGCTGAGGGACTCAGTAGGTAAGGGAAATTAGCCATTCTTGAGAATTCTCCCTAACGCGGCCAAGTGCCCTGGGCAGCCCCGGCAAGCTACCCTAGCAAACCTCATCAATATTGCCGTTGCCCCCATCCAGCACCCACAGACCACATGCACACACTCAGCAGAGATGGCAGACCTCATCTCGTACAACAAACTTGATGCCCTGTTCATCACTGAAACCTGGTTTACCCCATCCTCCCCATATGTTTTTGACATCCTCTTACCTCAAGGCTACTACATACAACATGCCGACCGACCAGAAAGGGCAGGTGGCGGAGTGGCAATCATCTACAGGAGCGATTGGCCATGCTGCATCATCCCCTCTCCCAGAACAAGCTAATTTCAATCACTCCTCTGACGGTTCCCTCTATCACACAAGGAATCCATCACCTTCCCCCTCATCTACAGATCACCTCACGGGAATTAATATTTCATTGCAGAACTCTCCAAAGTACTCTCCTCTGCCAAATTAGAACATTCAAACAGTGATTTTAACATCTCTGAGTCACAGGTGGACAACCACACTCGAAACACTTTTTGCACTGACTGCTTCCATGGACTTAAAGCAAATTGTGCTCTCCCCCACGTACAACAAAGGCAAAATCCGAGACTTAGACCCTCACTACAGTTTTGCGGGTATCCCGCTGGTTATTCTGGAGGGATACTGCCAAAACTGCCATAACGTTTCTGCCAAATTATATCCTGGTATTAAGGGGATATTACAGGCTGCAGATACAGTGTTTAGTTCCCATTCCATGGAGTCCCATAGGACTCCATGGGATGGGATCGCCGGAATTACCTGTATTGGTAGTACCAGTGCCAGTGATTCCGGCATATATTTGTCCGTAGGGGCCTAAACTCCCAGCAGGTCAGGCCTACCGGTAGATCACTGCCCCTACCGGCAAATTTGTGTTTCCCAGGTCTGGAAAAAATGCTGAAATTACTGGCATGTATTCCAGAGTGGGGAACTCATAATGAGCCCCATCCTCTGCACATCATCCCCCTGCATCACCTGTGCAAGCACTATCCCACTTGAAAGGTCTGACCACGCAGCCATCCCATTATCAGTCAACCACTCGACTATGGCTCACAAAGGTCAGGCTAAACACCCCCCATTGAACGTCACTGATTCAAAACCTTCCTGATCGATGAGCTAGAAACCAAGTTTGCAGACTTCCCCACAACAGGGAAGGCCTCAGTGCTCCTGGAATTATTCAGCAACTCTGCTATGAAATTGATGAACACTCATGCCCACCTAAAATCCAGCCGGGCTAAGACCACACCATCCGCCCGATGGTACATCCCTGAGCTAGCCTCTAACAAATGCTCAATCAGAACCCTAGCGAAACGGTGGTGCAAAAACTGGTATTAGCATAATTGACCTAAAAAAATTTGACCTCAAACATTTGATCACATTTATTTTACCTTTTTTTCCGGTCACATTTAATTAAATACATATATGGGGTGGGTAAGTGTATAGATTAGTTGGAGGGGAAGTGGGGAGGGTGGTTGCGAGTGTCTCCCCCTGCATTTTAGTCTGAAAAAAAGGTCAAATAAATTCAATCAAATGTGATTAGGTCAAATGTTTTAGGTCAAATAGACCCAAACCCAAAAACCATAACTTGGGAGACCTCACCAACCTCAAATCTCTGTGCGCAAACCCCAGGACTCCGATTACTGAGGCCAAAGCTGCTTACTACCCCACCATTGTGGCAGCCTCTAACAGGAGCAAAGCCCTCTTTGAAGTGGTAAAGCATTGTACCAATCCCTCACTTGTCCCCGAGGTAACAGCAACTCAGGAAAAATGCGACAGAATCAACACATTTTTATTGAAAATATAGACAAAAATCAGAGAGACCATCGCTTTAACCTTTAACGCTTTAACCTCTCACAGCATTAGCATCTCCTGTACCCCGGCACGCACAGTGCCTCTCTGGACCAAATTGTCTCCCCTCTTTCCAGATCTCCTAAAAATGCTTGCCTCCCTCAAACCTACATCTTAATCTGATGATATCATTCCAGCCTCCATCATTAAACTATTGATGGGCCTAGCGCTCAATACCCTCCACAGTATCATCAATGCCTCCCTCGCAGAAGGATGATTCCCGCACACCCTCAAAACTGGTTTCATACAACCTCTTTTGAAAAATCAACCCTAGATCCAGATGAACTGGAAAACTACAGGCCCATTACGAACCTCCCGTTTATTGGCAACATCTTTGGAAAAAGTAGCTGCTAGACAACTACTTGCCAGACTCGAACAACTCCACCTCCTAAATCACTATTAGTCAGGGTTCTGTCCAAAGTGTAGCATCGAGACAACCACCATCCAGGTGGTGGATGATGCTCTCCAAATCATGGATAAGGGCGATGCATGACTCTTCATCCTCCTTGACCTTTCAGCAGCATTCAACACCGTCGACCACCCCATCCTTCTCTCCCTCCTAGTTGACAGGATGGGATTCTCTGGCACTGTCCTGTTCTGAATTGGTTTTCCTTCTACCTCTCAGGCAGACACCAGGCTGTCCAGATGGACCTGTCGCATTCTTACCAGCTACAAGTCTCTTGTGGAGTCCCCCAAGGCTTCATCCTCTCACCAATCCTTTTTAACCTTTACATGGACCCTCTGGGCACTCTCCTTAAAGATCCCGATATAGCCATCCACCAATACGCAGACGATACTGTGGGATATATTGACCCACTCAACAGTATTTCACCACATCACCAAGCTGCCGATATTATCAGAATGCGTGCGGGCAGGGGTGCTGTGCAGTGGCATTCACAAAGGCCATTCCCAGTCAACATGACCTCCTGACCCTTTTTGTACAACTGACTGGTAAGACACCAGTATGAAGGATTTTACGAAAAATAATAAGCAGTATATCTGCCCAGGTGTTGGGATTCTGCTTGATGATAATATTACATAGACCGTCTGGTCCAGGGGCCCGAGATGTTTTTAGTTTCTTAATTATGTCAATAACATCATCTCGTGTCAGCAGAAAATGCTATAATTTCATAAATATTATTTTATGGGACATGCACGTCTGATCGGGCCTGATCAGGTATCTATATTTATTTAATCAGATACATTTCAATAGCATTACGTATAATGTAGACAAACATATTTTTTCAGGTTGTACTTAATACTATGACATGCTAAATATTTAGCATTTGATACATTGCATACTATCTTCACCTGATTATCGAACATTTGCATCAGAGAATTCAGACTCAATTCACTCAATTCCACAATTGTTAGTGGTTGCAGCGCGAGTCACCTTCCCTGATCGTTAAATAATAGGCAGGAGAGTGCCTTATACCCAGAGCTTACAGTCTCCAAATGCTCAAGTGTCAACTCGAGACGGCGGCGGTTCCAAGGCAAAGATCCCATGCCAGCTGGTCAGTTCACTGGTTGGCCCAGGAACACTTCTGAGAAGGCTCGTTTACAGGTTAAGGTGGAGGTGCAGAGAATAGTTAGTCCCACTATTCTAAGGGATCAAAGTGCCTTTGCAGACCTTCTAAGTTTGATCAGAAACAGGGGGTCCAACAGGGCGACAGCAGGCTCAGGGTGCCAAACCTCCCAGTGGGTCACCAGTGGTTCCTCAGCTCCGCTTCTTGGTTTCAGGATCCTAAATTCGGTGTGAACTCAAGAGATCGACCTGGAATGTGTGTAAGAAGCCTTCTCTTATCCAGAATCTCCTTCGCGCCAAAATGACGAGGACCCAATGAGAGATCTGCTCACATACAGCCATCCCAGACGTGGACCAATCACAGACCACGATGGTCCCAGTCATTCTCAGCACACCAGCATCCTGGCACCCAGGATGTCTATTGGAACTAGACAGTCCAGCCCACATCCTGGAGGCACACACACAAGACATGCAGAAGCCTGTGACCGCTTCGGTTTGCGCAGGGGTCTGCATGACCAAATAAGGATTTTCCCGGGTCTGCTCGACCTGGGGAAGGCAAAGGGACAAGATGGCCAAAGGACAAAACAAAGGACCTTGTGGTGGGCCAAAAGCGCTAAGCGTGGTGTGGACCACACGAAAAGGGTTAAAGATATATGAAAAATAAACAGCTGCTGCCAGCTCTGTCAAAGGCACATATGTACATCTCCCAAAAAGTCCTTTGAGGGTGTCTAGGGCCTTAAAAACTAAAGGAAGATCCGAGCGCACTGTACTGTAAGGTACATTGTGCACTGATAACATGTTGCTAAGAACTAGCAACACAGTGAAAGACTAAGGGAAACAAAGTCTCCCAGTACTGACTGTCTTTAAGGGCATGTCAGTTTCCCCATAACAAAGTGAGCGAAAACCCAGCAGAGTTCAGCAGACGGCTGGGCTCCACTGGCAAAAGGGTAACTAAAGGGATGGCACGCTACAGGGACAGGACTGTGGGATATGTATAGATTCACACTGGGGGCGTCCTGCCTGTGATAGTTAGTAATTGAAATTATTTAAATACAAATTCATTCAACTGTGTCAAAAGCATCCAGGGCAAACACTACTTTTTGCCATGTAATGAACAAACGTACAATATACACTTTGGGTAGGTCTACCAAAGCCAGGCTAAAGGGTGGCCGTATGGTTCTCTACCATTTGATTTGTATACTTTTGCAGAGGGAACTAGCTATGAATTATTTTTTAACTTCTATAACAGTAAATTTCCATTTTTAGAAGACTCATAAATAATAAAAGAAGACACAGCAATATAAAAAGCTGAACCACATCACCAAAATTGAGTGTATGTTTGTATATTGTACGTTGGTTCATTACATGGCAAAAAGTAGTGTTTGCCCTGGAAACTTTTGACACAGTTGAATGAATTTGCATTTAAATAATTGCAATTACTAACTATCACAGGCAGGACGCCCCCCCAGTGTGAATCTCTCGACTGGCAAAAGTCAGTCTTGGATGGTCAGACAACAGCAAAAAGTTGGGGGGTTCACAATTCGAGGGAACATTACACATAAATGGAAATGTTCCTAACACTCGCCCCTCCTGGACCAAGGACAGGGGGAACTAATCCACCCCTGGATGAGCTTCTTGTTCAGGTCGGTTAAACATTCTGGACAACCCATCAGCATTGCTATGTTGAACACCTGGCCTATGCTCAATGGTAAAGTCAAACCCTTGCAGGCTTATGGACCGCCGAGCAACTTATGATTCTCTCCCTTCATGTTCATGAGCCACTTTAAGGGCTTATGGTCAGTTTGCACAGTGAAGTGGGTCCCATAGTTGTAGGGCCTCAGCTTTCTTAGGGCCCACACAACAGAGAAACATTCTTTCTCTACTGTGTACCATCTGAGCTATCTGCCCTTAAGCTGGCGACTTGTGAATCCAATAGGGTGTTCCTTAACTTTCTCATCTACTTGTGATAGTACAGCTCCTATAGTGTCAGAGGCATATGTCAGTACAATAAAAGGCCTTTGGTAATCAGGGGCCCTGAGAACAGTGGCCTAGCACAAGGAGTCATTTAAGCCATTGAAGACCTCCCCACAATCCTCAGACCAAGAGAACTTCTTGAGTTTCTTTGGAGTTGTGAGAGCAGTCAGAGGGGCAGCTATGGCGCCATAGACTGCCATAACGTTTCTATAGTATCATGTGAGACCTAAAAATGCTCTCACCTGGATTTGTGTAGTGGGGTAGGCCAGTCTTGTACTGCTTGAACTTTACTGGGTAGAGGCTGCATCCTCCCTCCACCTACTTCATGTCCAAAGTAGACCACTAAACCTTGACCAAACTTCACTTACTGGCCTTTATAGTCAAGTGGGCCTTCTGAAGAGCCTACTACACAATTCTGAGGTGTTTCACATGATCCTCACAGGTGGCACTGAAAACTGCCATATCATCCAGATATGCAAGACCGAATTCATCCAACCCATTAAGGACATGATTCACAAGCCTCTGAAAAGTGGCAGGTGCATTCTTCAACCCAAAAGGCATTAGCCTGAACTGGTAAAGACCTTCTGGATTTGGGAATGCTGTCTTCTCCTTGGCATGTTCTGCTAGGGCTATTTGACAATACCCTGCAGCGAGGTCAAATGTGCGGAGGTATTTGGAGGCACCCAAAGTATCCACCAACTCATCAGTTCTAGGCAAGAGGTGTGCATCTGTCTTGGTGACAGCATGCAGAGCCCTGTAATCCATACAGAACCTCAACTCGGAGGAACCAGCTTTTGGAACCAAAACCACAGAGCTGGACCAAGGACTACTGGGGGGTTCAATCATCCCAAGTTCTAACATCTTGGTGATCTCTGTCTTGATGTAAGATCTCACCTTATCCAACATTCTGTATACCCTACATTTGTTAGGTACACTATCTCCGGTGTCAAAGTCATGTTTGCACCAAGGTGTCAAACCAGGAGTTAGAGAAAATAAGGGGCGAATTGCCCCAGCAAACATCTCACCTCATCTTGTTGAACAGAAGTCAGGTGAGGGGCCACTTTGACACCCTCAATGGAGCTGTCTAAAGGACTGCCCTAGAACAGATCAGCAAGAGGTTCTGACTCTTCCTCCTCTACATCTGAAGCCAACAGCAGTGCAGCTATTTCAACTTTTGGGATGAAAGCCTTCAGCCTATTTACATGGAACATTTTTGTAGCCTGTCCATCCCTTACAAGGTCCACTAAATAGTTAACCTCACCCAGAGACCTCACCACTGTGTAAGGGCCTGACCACTTATCCTGTAAAACTATAGGCCTTATAGGGTTCATAATCAGGACTTGCTGGCCTGGTGTGAAGTTGATCAGGGAAGCCTTCTGGTCATACCAGTGTTTCACTAGAGCCTGCCCAGCTTTCAACCTCTCACTAGCCTGACCCATCAGGAGGACCATTATTTGTTTTAGCGCTAGCACATAGTCCACCGCATTGGTAGTGAACGAGGGAGTAGGCATCTCCCACCCCTCCTTGACTATAGCTAAGAGTCCCCTTACAGGGTGACCAAAAAGAAGTTCAAAGGGGCTGAAGCCAACCCCCTCTTGTGGTACCTCTCTGTGGGCAAACAACAAGAATTATAAAAGGAGATCCCATGTTCTCTTCTGGGGATCTTTCCCAATCATGCTTTTGAGAGTTCTATTAAACCTCTCAACTAAGCCATTGGTTTGGGAGTGATATGCTTAGGAACACGTTTAAGTAACTCCACACTCCTTCCACATATCTTGCATATACTTGGACATAACGTTGCTGCCCCTATCAGACACAACTTCTTTAGGGAAGCCAGCCCTAGTAAATATGCCAAGGAAAGCTTTTGCAACTGACTTGGCAGTTACAGTCTTCAATGGGATGGCCTCAGGATACCTGGTGGCATGGTCGACCAGCACCAGGATAAACCTATTGGCTGAAAATGTCTGTGGGTAAAGGGGACCCACAATGTCAATTCCTACCATTTCAAATGGTACCCCCACAACTGGGAGTGGCACCGAAGGAGCTTTGATTGTTGTGCCACTTTTCCCAGATAACTGCCATGTGGCACAACGCCTGCAGTGACTTTTTACTTGCACCCTCATCCTGGGCAGTAGAAGTGTATGGCTAACCGTTGCTTGGTTCTCTTGATGCCAATGTGACCAGCAAGGGGGACTTCATGCACCAGCTGCAAGAGGAAGGTTCTGACATGAAGGGGAACCACCAACCTCTTATGGTCTCCTTCTGTAGGCTCTGTGGGCTCACTGTAGATGAGCCCACCTTCCCAATAAATCCTGTGCTTCCCAGGAGGTTCACCCTCAAGCTGTGAGCAGGCCTGTCTCCTTAGGCCTTCCAAAGATGGGCACTCACGTTGGCCCTTACTAAACTCAACCCTATCAGGACCACCTTCAACCAATAAACTTTGGAGTTCAGGATGGTCATGTGGATTATGAATTTCAGGCACCACCTCTTCCTCGACAGGTTCAGGTGTTTGTCCAACTACCTCCAACTCAGTGGTAGGTGAGGTAGGGGGAATGTTTTCTTTCCCTCTCTTGCTTTCTTGACTCCTTTAGCCTTGGGTTCCACCTTTGGCTTGGGCCTGGCTTTGGCCTTCGCCAATGCAGCCCTTATTTGTGACATTGTGCATAGTCTCTCTGCTATGTCACCTACAAGACCTAAGTCTCTGAGATAATTCCCGAGCAGGGCCTTACCTGGGACTTGCCTCTTTATGCTCACTGGAATCCCGACTATAGTACCATTGTTAGTAAGATTTACAGGCATTTCTGGGAACTTAAGAGGGGGGCTATCAGCTAACATGGTGGGCATCAAAGTAGCTCTGACAAGGTCCTCTGGATCTACCAAGGTAGAAACCACCACAGTTCTGCTGGCCCCACTATCCCTAAGGGCAGGAGTGCCTACTCCATTGATTAGCACACTGTTCTTAAAGTAGTGCTTGGTGTTATCTGGAATGCTAGCATAAGCCTCTGAGACTTTAGGCTCACAGGAACCCATGGAAACTAGGACTACCTCAGATTCTATCCGACTGGGGAAGGAGTCTGAGGAGAAGGATGCCACTGTGATCTCTTCCTCCTCATAGGAGGGGAAGGCCAGACTACCAGAGTGGACCCCCAAGGTTTTAACCTTACATCTGGGGTCCCCCTTCACATGATCATTTGCTCCACAAACCACACAATATCCACTGGGTCTTGGGACATATGGAGGCTTACTATAACCAGTGTTCTGCTTGGGAGGATTACTCTCACTACCCTGGACATTCTCTTGGGACTTGCCCTTGAATTTTATTTTGTGGCATTCTTGCGAGGAAGTTTTATCAGATCCCCCACCCTCTTTATCTTTGTGCTTTTTCCCCTCCTCCTGCTTACCAGGATTAGTCTTGTCCTTATGGGACAATCTTCGTGACACCCATGCATCTGATGCCATGGCCAGCTTCTTAGGATCTAAATCCTTTTAATCAGCCAAGTGCTGCTTAAGCTCAGGCGAACAAGATGCAAAAATATGTTCACGCATGACTAAACATATCATACGCTCAAAGGTGGAGACCTTATAGCCTTCAACCCAGCCAGTCAAGTTCTTCAAGTAATCAGTAACATAGGAAACCCAAGTGTTACCTTCTTTCTTTTTGTACTCTCTAAACCTCTTTAAGTATTGGGCAGGAGCCTTCACAAACTTTAAGATGAGAGTTTGCTTTAATTTTGTAAAGGCTACTCTTTCAGCCTTAGACATTTCCGTAATAGCACTGCCGCCAGAATGGGGTAGTCGACTGAGTACCCATGCAATCTTGTCAGCATCCACAATCTCTTGAACTTCACATGCATACTCAAATGCAGTTAACCAGTCCATAATGTCATTCTTCTCATCATATACACTCAGCAGATCTTTAGGAAACCGTGGATGAGAGGAGGACCCAGACCCATGTCCAGATCCCTTGGAGGAGCCATTTGAAACCTGAAGTTTGGCCAGTTCCAACTGGTAATCCCTGTCCTTCTGTTTATCTGCCTGCTCATCTTTCAGCTTTGCCATGTTGAACCCAATCTCCTTCTGCTTAAACAGGAGTTCTTCTTATGGTTGGCCACTAGGGGCCGCACGGATGAGTCGCCTCTCCGTGTGAGCGCTCAACACAGGGTCCGGAAAGTGGCAGTGAGCCCCCACTTCGAGACCCCCCCCCCGAGTTGGTTTTTGAGCGAGAGACGTGGGAAGGTGTCCCCCCCAGATGAGAGAAAACCCGGAGAAAATCGGAGGCGGCATCGTGGTGAAATCAACACCGGCGCTCTGAGGCCTTCGACGCGGCGTGCGTCCTGCGGAACTTCCAGTCCAGGCCCGCGTATAAGCGGGAAGAGTCGCCTTCTGTGACTGACCCCGCGCTTTTCTTGGAGCTCCGTGAAGAACCTGCTGTGCACTACTGCTCAGTGCGGCTGGGAGCCCCCTCTTGGGGCTCGCTGACACCTCCGCCACGGCACGGTAAGCGGATCCTTCGTCGCCCCCTGCATCACGGGGCAGCTGTCCACTGCTGATCTTTGCCGGCCTGCCCTCGGCTCATCCTCCCCCCTGCCTACCCTCCAGGGGGCCCCTCTTCGGTGCTGCGGAAACAAAACTCGAGAGGCCCTGGTGGCACAGTGTCCGTATCAAGAGCTGGCCCTTCGCGCTGTCCCGCGACCGCGGGTGCTAACGTTACATCGATAGGAGACCGCCAGGACATTTTTCACCCCGCTTTTGGGTGCCGCCCTTCATGGACCCTAAAACCAAGTTGGCGAAATACACGTTTTCACCAATTGCCAGATCCCCAGGGCCCTCCTCGACTCCTACAATGTCGACAGCAGGATCCGAGGCTGCCGCGACCAAGGCGGATGTAGCTGATTTGCTTGCCGAACTGAGGGGTATGCGAGCAGATATTGGTAACAGGATAGATAAGATCACGCAGAGGATGGACAAAATGGACGACAGGCTCGAGCAGGTTGAGCACAACCAAACATCTCTGAACGTACTGGAAGCACAGATGGATCACCGCATTGCAGACATATCGAACAGAGAAGACGAATTGCGCCTTAAGGTCGACGACCTCGAAAATAGGGAGCGTCGTAACAATATTCGAGTCTTTGGCCTTCCTGAGAAAGAGGGTGAAACCGAACTAGACCTGAAGCAATCGTTACACACTCTCCTGAAGCTCCTCTACAACGATGACTCAGTTGACGCACCTAAAATTGACCGAATCCATAGGGCTGGAGGTAGACCGGGGGCCACGAGATCGGTCCTGGCTCGATTCCACAACTACGCGGACAGAGCACGAATCTTGGAAAAGGCCAGAACCGCCCCACAACTGTCCTTGGAGAACTCCGCCATTTCTCTCTACCAGGACTTGTCATCTCTCACACTAGCAATGAGGAAAAAGTGCTCTCCGATCACGAAAATGTTGAAAGACAAGGGCGTCAGGTACCGATGGGGGTACCCATTCTCCCTCACCTTCGAATGGGAAGGCTCGACATTGAGACTTGTCACGGAGAAGGACATTGCTGATTGTACTTCGGACCTGATAGGCTCGCCGGAAGGTGCCCCCTCTCACGAGGATCAAGGAACATCTGGTGGTGAGTGGAAAACCAAGGCTTCACGGCGGAGGAAGATCCCAGGTTCCAGGAAATTCAGAAAGATGAACACCTCCCAGGACATGGAACACTGACAAGGTGCCTGGAGCGCTTTGGCATGCCCTTGGGTAAAAAGTAAGCTGGGCAAATTACTCTGCCGAGGGGGTCACAAACTCATGCATAAGAATCAACCTCCTGCTATGAGACTTCCATAGATGGCCTGCAGGCCAAACTGTGTAAGGTCACTTTTCTCCAAGTGTGAGGTATCTTTAGCTCTGTGTGTCTCAGACGCTCGGTATGTGATATGACGTAATACTCACTGTGCCAGCTTCTGGGGGATGGTTGATGACTCTGTTATTGGATTAATGTTATAGTTAGGTGCACACAAAAGTTGGGGGCTCACTGATATATGTGACTTTATTATGGTAGGACCGCCTGTTCTGCGGTCTCCACTGGTGGTCCGAGTTCGGCTGGGTGATGTTAACCTGGGCGAATCGGGCGCCAAATGTGTTGGGGAGGGGGTGGTGGGTGGGGGAGGGGGAGGCTGAGGAACACACACTTTGCAACAATCTTGATCCAAAAGATATGCAGACGCACCTTGGCCACACTGAGGTCTATGGTAGGCACTGGACGATTTGGTTGTCGGCCTCTGTGGGATTTTTTGGGATCTACTCTTATAATGACGACCCATGCATAACGATGGCCGGCAGGACATGTGCCGTGGCACAGATGGAATGGCCGCCCACGATCACTAATTACACCTATGATGGCACTCGCACCCCGTAGGGACACATTACGCATTTGCACACTCAACGTCAAAGGCTTGAACTCTCCCACAAAACGATCAATGGTGGCCAGGGAATTCAGAAGATCGAACGTAGACATCTTGTTCCTTCAAGAAACAAGATACCGGAGGGGTGAGGAGAGAGCCATCCCGTCACGGGAGATTGGTCTCGCCTACTGGAGCTCGGGTATATTGAAAAAGGCAGGGGTGTGAATTCTGGTTCGCAAATCCCTCCGAATGACAATTCTTGACATATGGACGGACACTGAGGGTAGGGCGATCACGGTTGTGGGTGATATAGGGGGCATAACAATCACTCTGGCCACACTTTACGCACCCAACCAAGGGCAGAATCGTTTTCTTCACAAAATCTCTGAAAAGGTCTTTAACATGGCTAAGGGTCACACGGTCCTGGGCGGGGACTTTAACACATGGATGGACAGCTCTATTGACAGGCAGACCAGGGCCGATGCATTAGACCCGCCCAACACTCGAACTGAGGCTGAAATCAAGTCTACCCTTCATCTTTATGGCCTTGTAGATAGCTGGCGACATCTACACCCGTTGGACAGAGGTTTTACCTTTCACTCCCTCCCCCACGACACACTCACACGCATCGACTATATCTTTCTCTCCAACGATCTTCTACGTGTACTGCAAGCTGCCACTATATACCCCTCCGCATGGTCAGACCATGACATGGTTGCAATTGATATATCTTGGGATGAGCTGTCACCCCGCAACACCAAATGGAGGTGCAACGAATCCCTCTGGGCTGACCCGGTCTTTAAGGAGACCTTTGAAAATGAGATCGAGCAATTCTTTCCCACTAATGATACAGGGGAAGTAGGGAAGGTAGCTGTGTGGGAAGCAGCCAAGGCTACCTGGAGGGGAATCCTTATAAGGGAAGGGGCCCGAAGGAAAAGGGAACGTGCCCTGATAGAAAGGGGCATTAGGGAGAAGCTTGCTGTGGCTCAGAACTTGGCGCAGACCACCCCGTCTGACAGACCAAGGTACTTAACTGAAGCTAAACAACTCAGAGAAGAATTGAGGATTCTTATCGCTGGCAAAACAGCCCAGACCTTACAGTGCCTTAAGCAAAAATATTACGAGAAGGGGGACAAAGCAGATGCTCTGTTAGCAGCTCGCCTCCGTGCGCAGAGAGCGGAGAGATGGGTCGATCGAATTGAGAGGACTGATGGCACTCTAATAGATACGACGGTCACGTCCCCGAAGGACATACAGGAGGCATTTGCCTACTTCTACGAAGATCTATATATGTGTGACCCCCCTCCCTCTGTAGGAAGCGTGGATGAATATCTTGAGGGAGCGTGTCTTCCCACCCTCACAGGTGCAGAGGCCGAATCCCTAGATACTCCGGTCACTGAGGAAGAAGTGGAGAGTGCCATTAAGAGACTAAAAATAGGGAGAGCCCCAGGGGATGATGGATTTACACCGGGTTTCTATAAAGCATTTTCTACCCTCCTTGCCCCCTTCCTAGCATCCTTGTTCAACCATATTTTCAATACGGGTCAGGCCCCCCCATCCTTCTCTCAAGCCCTTCTGGCTGTAATTCCTAAGGAAGGTCGAGACCCCAAATACTGTAGTTCTTATCGACCCATCTCGCTTCTTAATATCGACGCTAAGGTGTATGCTAGAGTCATTGCGGCTCGACTCGAAACATATCTTCCTAGACTGGTACACTCTGACCAAGTTGGCTTTGTTCTCGGCAGGCAGGGGGCAGATACCATGCGGAAAACACTCCACTTACTACACGAGGCACAGGGAATGAAGGGGGACCCATCTCTTTTATCGTTGGATGCTGAAAAGGCTTTTGATAGAGTGTCTTGGGACTTTTTAGAAAGAGTGTTGGTGTCATATGGGTTGGGACCGAAACTCTGCCGCGCCATTAAAGCATTGTACACCTCCCCCACGACATCGGTGGCGGTGAATGGAGGATATTCACGTTGGTTTCCCCTTGAAAGAGGTACGAGACAGGGTTGCCCATTGTCAGCAATATTGTTTGTGATGTCCCTTGAACCATTGGCGCAGAAACTAAGAAGTGACGGTAGAGTTAAGGGCATCACAGTGGGAGACAGGGAGTACAAACTAGGGCTATATGCGGATGATATTTTGCTTCACCTGACCGACCCCTTAGACTCGATCCCAGCTGCGCTTGATATAATTGAGGAATACGGTGCATTGGCTGGCCTAAAGATCAACACAAGAAAGTCAGTCCTCCTCCCGATTGACAAGAGTAGGGATTCCGAAATCGTACGCTTTGCCCCGCTAGGAGTCCAAGTCAGCCTTACTACCCTTCGCTACTTGGGCATTAATGTCACCCGCGACCTTGACTCCTTATATGAAGCTAACTTCCCACCACTGTCACATGCTTTACAGAAAGATAGTCAACGGTGGTCCAAGCTCACAATCTCCTGGATGGGCCGTTTAAATGCCATAAAGATGGTCTTTCTCCCTAAGATATTGTATTTGTTCCAGATGCTCCCCATTAGGATGCCCCCGGAATTCTTCATTGATGTGCGAAAAATGTTTTTGTCCTTCCTGTGGCAGGGCCAGAGACCTAGAATTCCAAGATCCTTACTCCAGCTCCGCAAAGACAACGCGGGAGTGGGCCTCCCGGACATGGAAACGTATTACAGGGCGGCGCAACTTAGAGTTCTTGTCCCACACTTTAGGCAACGTTCGGAACCCCAGTGGATAGCGCTGGATAATTATCACCTACGTCCCTTTATTGTGCCCGAATGGTTATGGGTCCCCAGACCTCAGTTGCGTGAAAAAGTCAGATCCCACCCCATCTTGGGTACGTTATGGGCAATTTGGAAACCAGGCAGGAAAATGATGGGAGTCACAACGTGGCCAGCTCCCCTGGGTCACCTTTGGTCACCAGGGATCCGAGACGCAATCCCAGAACCAGGAAACTATGAAACGTGGTACCAAGCGGGGCTGGAAAGAGCGGGCCAATTATGGCGTGACGGGACCTTTGTGACCGTACAGGAGCTCCAAGAGGCGCTTGGCATAGGCACGCTTTCAGTCTTCCTGTATCTGAGGCTCAAAGGGGTAATGACAAGGTCAATCTGGAAGGACCAGCTGCAAAGGGATCTTACCCCATTTGAAATGATCCTCGATCGATGTACGGGTTCCAGTGGTCTGATAAGCGCTATGTATGCGGCCCTGATTGAGACTGATATCTCCCCCTCATTGGTGCTTAAGGGCAGATGGGAAGCAGATATGGGCAGACAAATCTCCGGAAAGCTGTGGCTAAACATCTGCAGACGCACTGCGAAATCCTCAATATCCTGCCAGTACAAACTGCATGCCATAAAACATTTGTATAGATGGCAGTACGACCCGATCAGGCTTGCCAAAATGTACCAGGGGGTTAGCCCATACTGTTGGAGGGGCTGTGGGGAGCGGGCGGGTTACTGGCATATGTGGTGGGGGTGTACCATGGTCCAGACCTACTGGTCAGAGGTTCTTAGCTGGATCAGGGATCTGGACGATGAAGAAAGGGTGCAGCAGCCAATGTTTATCTTGTTTGGTCTGATCGAAACAGGGGACAAAGTTGTAAAAGCACCGAGGATGGTACAAGGTCTGTTGATGGCTGCACGAGCCTGCCTCACTATGGTGTGGAAGAGGGCCAAGCTCCCTACTAAAACTGAATGGCTTGCGGTTGCCCAGACTCTCTATAGGATGGACTACCTAACCGCCGCTTTACGCGGAGATCTTACTGTTGTCGAAGGTGCCTGGTCCGAGTTCAGAGCCAAACATGCCTTGTAAAGACAATGTGTGCAGTATACTGTTGCGATTCGTGTCAATAGCGATAACAAACGAAGATTTTTGCTGTGGCGGACCCTTGGATCATGCTATGTGTCCTGGTCGGATATCATATTTATATTAGAAGCTTTCTGGTGTTGTCTCATTGTTTAATGGTGTTTCTCAATCACGTATTTGGAAAATAATAAAGAGAGGGGGAGGGGGGGTTGAAACTGGGTTTTGTTGATCTCATTCATTATAATGTTTAATGTTCAGGAACTACTCCACGTGATATGTGAGGATGGTACTTGACTTATATGCTCCCTTTGCTTATCTATTGGAGATTTTGGATGTAAGTGACTGTTGAACTTGTACAAAATCAATAAATCTTGAATTTTAAAAAAAAACAGGAGTTCTTGCTTCTTCAGTTGCTTCTTCAGTTTAAGCATGGTATCAGCATCAGAGCTGGCAGAGGAAACCTGGGACAACATCCCTGTCATCATGGGCACCATGGATAAGTGCAGCGACAGATTGTCAGATCTGTCAGTGAGAGCAGCCCCACCACCTTCTGCACTTTCATCTGTGGTTATGGCATCGAGTTGCAACTCTTGCCAATCCAGGATCCTTTGGATAATTTCACTCTTTGTACCTTGAGCAGGCAAGCCTCTCTCAGTAGACATCATTATCAATGTTTCTGACTTGGAAGCATTCAAGGTTATGTTGGTTATTGTTTCCATGTTTTAAGATAGGTCGTTAGCCTTCACTGTAACTTTACTACTAAGGTCACTATGTGTTCTGGGTAAGTGTAATCTGAGTACCTTTACCAGCGCGCAACACTGGGTACCTTTAATTCTATCTCACTGCTGTACCCCAATTTGTTAAAATGGATTTCTGAACTCTGACCTGGTGGGCAGGTCAGGGTAACCATCTGGGCAAGCCAGACCAATCAAGGTAGCATTGGCGGTGGTCAAGACTAGGGCCCTCATTACGACCCTGGCAGTAAGTGAAAAACGATGCCGGTAAAGGATTACCGGCATCGCTTACCGCTAGGTCCTATTAAGATCTGAGGAAGTGCAATTAGCGGCACCGTAGTTAACGGTGTCGCTAACAGCACCAAGGGCGCGGGCACGCAATCCCCCCATGCCAGAAATAGCGGCATGGCGCAAATTGGGGAACATCACAAGTCGAGCGGACATGCTCTTAACGCCCTTGCGAAGGCCGTAAAGTACCTTACCGCCATGGTGCTAATACCGCCATCGTGGACCACCCGTAAATGGCCATGTGCAGTGTTCCCAGCTGTCACAGGTGTACAAAATCAGCACAGGTGGAGGCAATACAGACTGGCCAAGTACAAAAGGAGCACACCCCACCCCTTCCCACACTCCACAATGATTCCAATACGACTAGCAATGTTGGGGCTCGAGGACCTGATTGCAATGGAAGCGCTACAGCAACAACAACTACTACAACAACAGGCAGCACACAGGAGACACAGGAGGAGGAGGAGGGCAAGGCAGGGCCAGCAAGCCCCACCAGCACAGCCAGTGCTACCACACAGGCAGCCCCCAATCCCACGCATCAGAGCCAGTCCATTCAACCTCACTGCTGAGCAGATCCACACTCTGTACCGTTTGGACCGGGACACCATCACCACCATCATGGACATGATACACAACGACATCGTCAGCATGATTGAAACACCCATCGCCATCACCCCTCCACTTCCTGGCCACAGGCACCTACCAGCACACAGTGGGGCACTTGCATGGCATTTCACAACCATTATTCTCACGTACGCTGAACCAAGTGCTCAATGCCCTCCTCAAGCACACAGACGACTACATTACCTTACCACGGACTGCCCAGGTGATGGCAAACACCAAAGTGGGTTTCCATGCACTGGCCGGCCTACCTGATTGCATTGGTGCCATCGACTGCACCCATGTGGAATTGGTGGTCCCACATGCCATGGAGGTAGCGTACCGCAACCGTAAGCAATACCACTCAACGTACAAATGGCATGTGACTCAAACAGGATCATCACACATTGTTGTGCCCGATACCCCGGATCAACCCATGATTCAATGGTCTTCCGGAACTCCACAATACCACACTACATGGAGCGACATGCAGGGCCGAGATCCTGGCTACTTGGTGAGTCTCATGTCATGGCCATGGAATTGTGAAGTGGATAGGTGATTGACGTACCAATGCATGCTTTACCTGGCTGACAGGTGGGGGGGGAAGGATGCATACTTCATCTGGCTGACGGGGGGGGGGGAGGATGAATACTTCATCTGGCTGACAGGGGGGGGAAGGATGCATACTTCATCTGGCTGACAGGGGGGGGGTGCATACTTCATCTGGCTGCGAGTAGCAGAGGTACTGGAGCCAGCTCATACCCTTAAGCAGTCCAGACTTTAGCTGACACCTGACCACATAATGCCAGATGAAGGCAGCCCCACCATGTGAATGAAGATGTGTCCCAACCATGACCCAACCAAATGCATGTGCACTGTACAAAATCAGACCACATCCACCTCAAAGAAATGCACCTACATGCTATGACTTCAGCCAATACACGGCACCAAACAACATCAACTGGAAGGGCAGTCCACCATAACTGCGCACAAAGGAGCCACATGACGGACATGAACATCAAAACACCAATACATGGACACAGAGGCCCAAATGAATTGCATAACAACATTTGAAGTGCTCAGTGAGGTAATCATGAGGCTGACAGCAATGGTGCCATGATGAGAGCATTGATAACACATGGACATCGGCCAGATCACCAAAACAACCGCTATGTACTAACACAGTGAATGGGCACTCATAAGGTACTCGACCCCCCCCTGCATACAGTGGTTGAAGGCATGCAAAACAGTCCATAAGAGGAATACACATATAGCGGTCACATCGTGTGACTCCATTTGTGCATGGAAATGGGGTTCAAAGTAAGAGATGAATGCATGCCATGGTGTCACGTCATGATTTGAAATCTGATGTCATGACTGACACATACATTGTTGCCCACATACAGGTGATGCAGGCTATTCCTTGAAGAGGTGGCTCCTTACCCCAGTACAGAACCCACAGAACCGGCACGAGGAGGACTTTAATTGTGCACATACACGAACCCGTGTGGTGATTGAGCAGACATTTGGCCTCTTGAAGGCACGGCTTCGCTGCCTCAGCAGGTCTGGTGGGGCACTCCTGTACCGCCATGAGAAGGTGGCAAAGATCGTCATGACATGTGTAATAATACACAATATGTGCATCAGACGGAATGTGCCCCTGCCCCCTGATGCTGAACTGCAACCACCTGACGATGAGGATGAGGAGGGTGGGGATGGGGCAGCACCTCAGGGAGGAAGCGATGCACAGGAGGGACATGCCATGCGTCAGACTCTCATTAACCAATGCTTCTAGCACACATGGACGGTGGGTGTCACATGGAGATGGCACTTGGGGCACTGTGTGTCTCTGGGACATGCCCACTGTGGACTGTTCACCAATAAAGCACACGTACACAATGAGCAATGTCCACACATGTGATTTGTGCATAACCAAAAAGTGTATTGAAATTGTGATTTGAATGAACACACCCCATTCCCCCTCCCCCCTCAACTCCCCAACACACCCCATCCCCCCCCCTCAACTCCCCAACACACCCCATCCCCCCTCCACCCTCAAGTCCCCAACACACCCCATCCCCCCTCCACCCTCAAGTCCTCAACACACCCCATCCCCCCTGCGCCCTCAAGTCCCCAACACACCCCATGCCCCCTCCACCCTCAAGTACCCAGCACACCCCATCCCCCCTCCACCCTCAACTTCCCACAAAAGTGTGTGGATGCATCATGTGGGATTGTCCCACTGGGCGGACTCTATTGCCCCCCCTCTCCCTGCACCCGGGGCACCCCTGCCTGTACTCCGCAGGTTACTGGCAGATCTGCGAACGGGGCTGGATGGGGCCGAACTGGCAGCCGAGGAGGTACTTGGCCCCTCACAAGGACGCATGTCCCTCAGAACCTGAACAAGGTTTGTGAGCATGTGCCTCACCGCGGCTAATTCCGTACATATGTCCTTGGTTGAGGATTCTATTGCCGCCTTCACTGTATCAGCACATTTTTGCATTTCGGCCCTAGCACTCCCACATTCGGCCACATGCTAGTTCATCAGTGAGGACAGTTGTTGTTGCCGCTGGATTATCTGTTCCATTGATTCCTGGTTTCTCTGGGCCAACGAGGATGCCAGTGGCGTGTCGAATGTGCTGCTCCCCTCCTGCACAATTTCAACTGGGGATGGAGTGGCTGGCCAAGAGTTATCAGGGGATTGACCCTGTATGGCTTCATCGTGCAGGCTGCATGGGGACAGGTAGGGGGAATGAAGGTGGCCAGTGGGGGGTCCTACAAATACGTCTGCATTCCCTGCATCTTTGTCCGAGCCACCTGCGGTGGCAGCAGTCTCACCCATTGTGCTGCTTCCGGCAGAACCAGTACCTTCGGTGGGCAACACTTGCTGGGTGTCTGATGATGGTGCAACCATGGTGCTTGGCCTGGTGGACATCTGTGCCCTGGCCTGTGTTGTCACCGATGATTTTGGCTTCTGAGGGATTTTGTGTTTTACAGTAGAGGTGGAGGGTTGCTGTGTGGGGACATCGGGCCTGGCTTTCTTTGCAGGTGTGGTGGCAGTGTCTTCCTCGTCACTGTACGAATGAGAGCCTGTGGTGGAGCAAAGGGGGGAAAGGGTTAGTGATGCCTCTGTGGACTTTGAGCAGGCATTGTGATGGCTGCATTCAATTTGATTTCTACATGTTGCACGTTGGAGGCAGTGACATACTTGTCGGTGGTATAAGCATGGAGGCATGTGTGTGGCTACGGGAAGGGTGTGCATACTGCATGTGTACAAGGTGGAGGTCAGAACTGCCTGTTGGCAGTATTGTGCAGATGTGTTGTGTTAACCCTGTCAGGCTTCATTGCAATTTCCCTTCAAAGTGGACTTCAGTGACTTTGGCATGGCTGGATTTGAGGCACCTACCTGCGTCATATGAGGTTGGGGCTCCTCTCTCCATGTCTCCGACCCCCTCGATGCATTCGGTGCCAATGAGTGCGGCACATGGCTCCTCCCATGGCTACATTTTTATTGGGGACTGTGCTCCTCCACCAGTTTCCATAGCCAGGTTCCTGTTGGCAGAAAGAATGCTCCTTACGCGGAGCCATAGGTCATCCCACCTCTTCCTGCACTGTCGTGCATTGCGGGGTGTAGTTCCAACTGCACTTACCCTCTGTGCAACCAAGGCCCATATGGCCTTCTTACGGGCTATTGCTGGCCTTGTCATCTCTGTGGAGAACACCACATCTGCATGTTCCTGAAGTGTGTCGGCCAACATGTTCAGCTCCTCCTTAGAGAAGCACTCCTGCCGCAGCCGCTCTTCACTTTTTTTTAACAACTTTTGGCATTGTGGTGAAGGATTGAGGTAGAGGAAGGTTTGCCGAGGTTTTGGGGGTCAGGTGTCCACTGGTTGTGGCGGATGGCAATGGATTGTGTTTTTGAAGATGGCCGCCGTGCTCTTTCCCGTTCCTGTGCGTTGACGCAACTTCCGGATCCGCTTATTTGCGGTCACCGCTAATAGCGGTCCCCGCTATTTGCGGTAAACCGCTAATGACGGTGATCGTTGATATCGATGGCTGAGGTGGCGGATGCGCTATTTGCACGGCATAAGATGCCGGAAAGTGGCGTTTTTAGTGCTTTACCGCCATGGCGCAATGCTCGTGCCCGAGAGGTCGTAATGTGCCGCTTTTAGCGCTATATGGCCAGCACGGACACGTTGATTGACCGCAAATTACCGCCAGGGTCGTAATGAGGGCCTAGGTCTAGGTCTCAGTTGTATATATCAAAAATACATATACATGTATTAAAGTCCTTTTAAACCAAACACAAAGCAAATATCAGCAGTAATATCTAAACCAACACAACACTACTATGAAACATATATACAGTTACCAATGACCTAAAGGAATAGTGCACAGTAAGGGTCCACAACATGTGAGGAAAGGGAGCATACA